>NW_024427107.1:43516141-43855469 GCF_017311325.1 Ursus maritimus | reverse complement strand
CCCCCCCCCCCCCCCCCCCCCCCCGCGAGATTTTCTGGTTGTAGGCAGTGAGAACAGTAGAAGGCACTTTGCCTCACAGGCAGTGGCGGGTGCCTAAAAAACCTGGTCTAACTGGAAGTCTCTTGTCTATTTTTAGACTCAGAAAAAAAAAAAAGTTTCATTTTAGTGAGCCAGTGCAAGGAAGCCACTGAAAATGCACACAAAAATGAGTATATTGGCCTTAGTCATAAATTGTGTAAGAGTACTCAGCTCCATTGTGTCAAAGTTTGCTATTTATATGTCCTTTTCTTATAGGGATTTTCAAAGTATAGAATGCAGAGTGGTCAGGAACATGATAATCTCTTTACAACCTGTGATCATATTTCTTAACAGGATTTTGCTTTCCAGTGCAGATGGTTTGACACAGTAACATTCAAAGCAGCCAGTACTTAGTTAGCAAATGCCAAGGCCAATATTTGAATGCAGATACAAGTTTTAACAAAGGAAAGTGTATATCCCTGTAGCTATTTCTGTGAATATTCCCCAGAAGATTAATACACTATTTTTGAATCTAATCCAGGTCAGCAAACTCTAAAGTCTGTGAGGTGCCAGCTCAAAGGGCACATAGAATTCCTTGTCACCAAATATTTTTGAGCGTCTACTATGGGCCAGGTTCTAGGCAGTTGTGTTATTGTTTGAGACCCTGAATTTCCTCCTGACTTCGGGTGGGGCAAAGACAAGAAAGGTGGGATTTTAAGGTTGGCTTCCTCTGATTTTGTTAAATCGTTAAAGTATTTGTACTTAATAGCAATCTTTAAAACATTTATTGAACTCTTTCTTACATTTTTAGATCATTTTTACAAGTCAAGGAGAGAAAGTCAGTATTTAAGCCAGCTCATTTATTGGAAAATGAATGCCAGCACAGCCTTAACTTTTGGTTTTCCAATTGGAAGACCTTAATATCATGACAACATTTTACAATAATGTTATTTCTATCAGGTGATAATTCAGCTGTAGATTCCTTATGATTGGTGACCATTGGTTCACTCAAGCCTGCTTTCACATCCTAACTCTATAAGCAGCCACAGAAAGAAAAAAAAAACACTTCTTCCTCTGGCACCTTTGCTGGAGGGAGGGGTAAAGGAAGTGGCAGACAGCTAGGCTGGCCCCAACCTCATTGTTCCTTGGGAGAATTTAAAGTGGTATCAGCTCAGATCCAGCTGGCTTCAGAGAATCCAGGTCTCTTAAGGAGCAATGAGCTCTATTATACTCACCTCTAAGCTCAAAACATAGACAACTTCAATGGATCTGGAGACACAGGGATGTGAGAAGTGGAGAGGCTCCATTCTATTCTTCCCCCATACACTGTGTCACAATGACTGGTCACACTGCCTATCTTAGCTACATATTCCATGTCACAGTGCCTAACCCCTCTTCCCATGTTGTCCGCAGCCATGCCTGGCAAATGGGCCTGCCTCCAGGAGTCAGTCTGGGTGGATGCTATGATGTCAGGACACAAGGCAGCAGCATTTCTAACATGTGTTAGACCACGGTTGCCTTTTCCTTTCCCTGGAAAAGTACACAAAGTGCAAGTTGTCTCCCAGGCCATGAGGCACACATCCAAATGCCCTACGTGGTGGGCCCGCCCAGGCCCAGGAGAGTGTGGAGGAGAACACGAGTGTGTCATATGGGTGTGTTCACCAGTTCTGCTCCCCTCTGTCTCAGCCTTGACCACATTCTTTTGACAGGCCATATGGCCTAGGAGTGACCTGGAATATATTAGGAGCACTGGCTTGTGGAACCTGTGCAGAGCAAGGGAGCAATGGCAGAGTGGGATTTTAGATTTGTTAATTCATTTAACATGTTTTATTTGTTGGGGATATTCAGTATAGTAGGCCCTGTGGTTGGTGCTAGGGGTATATCAGGGAATAAGGGCCTATGGTCTAGTAGGGAGACAGACAAATAAGCAGGTAATTGTGATACAGTATGAATGAGAAAACCTGGATCCGAGGTCCCTAGTTAAAAGTCTATTATCTTGGCCAAGTCCTGCCACTTGTTGGAGCCTCAGTTTCTAAATCTGCTAATTAAAATACTCTGAGGGTTAAATGACATGGATATATATCAGTGCTATAAGTAGTTGTGATTCTTTCTTATCCATTAACATGAACTGACCTCATCAGCCCCAAATTATTCTTCATACTCCTCCAATGACTTGGAAAGGAGACCAAGGGGAAGAAATTTGACCCAGTGCCTAGTACCTAGTGGTCAAGAGTACAAAAATTAAGTCACTGCAGCAAGTATTTCTAGAGAAAAAGTCAGCCGTCTTGACAGAAAGATTTTATTGAAAGAAATTTTCACTGTTCACTGAAAAGTAGGAATACTGTACTATACTGTATATTACATTTTGTTGTACTCTGTTGTTTTGTTTTATTGCAATTAGAGAATACATGGAGTAGATCTATGAGAAATAGACTTTTTAGGCTTCAAAGCTATTATTTTGGATGTTCTCTCTAGTGAAGCAATGATGCAGTTAATTTGGGATGTCATTGACATATGAAATCTTAAGGGGAAGGAAATGGTATCAGAATACAATGGAACTATGGGTATCAGAAAATCTAAAATAACATAGGCTTAAACAATAGAGAAGTTAAATTTTTAAAAAAGATTTTATTTTGGGGACACCTGGGTGGCTCAGTCGGTTAAGTGTCTGCCTTTGGCTCAGGTCATGATCTCAAGGTCTTGGGATGGAGCCCCACATTGGGCTCTCTGCTCAGCAGGGAGTTTGTTTCTCCTTCTGCCTGCTGCTCTGCCTGCTTGTGCTCTCTCTCTCTGTCAAAGAAAGAAAGAAAATCTTAAAAAAAAAAAAAAAGATGTTAAAGTAATCTCTACACCCAACATGGGGCTCGAACTCACAGCCCCAAAATCAAGAGTCTCATGCTCTGATGACTGAGCCAGCCAGGTGCCCCACCAACAGAGAAGTTAATTTATCTCTCACATAAACATAGGCAAGCCAGAGACAATATGGTGGCTAGCTCCTTAATTATCAGGTACTTGGACACCTCTCTTGTTGTTCCAGCAACTTAAAGAAATAACTTTCACCTTATAGTCCAAAATCATTGCATTCCAGCCAGGAGTAAGGAGGAAGGCATGAAGGTCAACCACCACTTCTTTAAGGAGATTCTACAGAAACAAAAACCGAGACACACAGCCAAACCCAGCTGCCAGGGAGGCTGGGAAATGAAGTCTTTACTCTGGATGGCTGTATGCCCTGCTAAAATGCAGGCTTCTATTACTAAAGAAGTAGAGAACGGATATTGGGTGATGCCCAATAGTCTCTGCCACAGGATGTCTAGGCCTGATATTTGATTACCATAAATACTGTCATTGGTTCTGGACAGGGTTCACTATCCCCTTTGCTGCTTTTCTGGTTTTAAAGCGCTGTATGGGGTTGGCAGGATTCTGTTTTGGAACAAATCAGCCTGTTGTCACTACTTACTTACTCAATTGTGGCTACTGGTGTGTGACTTTCTGCTTAGAGTGGGGAGGTGTGAGCAAAGCCTGTGGGTGACATTGGGAGATAAAAGGTATCAAGACTTGTCTGGGGATGACCTTGCTGTGGGTTGTGACAAATACCGCTGGGACCCCATAGCAGCATGCCCTTTGTAGGACAGGCCCTGCGGTGTCAGGCAGGCCACGCCAGTGGGGCTTCTATGGCAGTAGTTCATTTTTTTCTCATGGGATAAGAAATGAGACAGACATACTAGAGGAAAAGTGGAAGGCTTGGAACCTTCTTGTCCTCATCACTGTGTAAAGCAGGCTTGGGGAACAGCTGTAGAAGCCAGGATCTGCCTTTTAACAGCCTGGGCAGCCAGAGGCAAAAATGTGTAGCTCAGCTGCCCTGCCGGGCAGAGTGAAAACTACAAGCAGACCCCCCACACAGCAGAGAGGTTCCCGCACAGCTACAGCCCAAGGACAATCTCCAAAGATAAGTGTGGAGAGACTTAATTAGCATTTAAAATTGTCCCAGCCTGACCTTTCTGCCTGGTAAACTTTACTTCTTCTTTTTTTTTTTTTTTTAATTTATTTGACAGAGAGAGACAGCCAGTGAGAGAGGGAACACAAGCAGGGGGAGTGGGGGAAGAAGAAGCAGGCTCCCAGCAGAGCAGGGAGCCCAATGCAGGGAATCGATCCCAGGACTCTGGGACCAGGCCCTGAGCAGAAGGCAGATGCTTAACCACTGAGCCACCCAGGCACCCCTCGGTAAACTTCACTTCTGAGCTTTATCCCGTGGTAATGCTTACAGGCTTGATTCTCCCCTCCAAGCCTAGGAGAATACTTAGCAACACCCATGACTCTCCAGGTATAGAGGGAGAGGAGCAGGAAGGGCCTGTGGCTCCCCAGTCTCATCTGGGGTCCCCCTTTAGGATGCTGCTTGACTTGGGACAAGTCTGGGCGTGGATGGAGGTTACATGCAGAGCATTAATGCCAATGTGTGGGGAGAAGGATTCTTTCCCTGCAGAAACATCTGGAGTGACACCGAGGACATACTTATACACATTTACACGAGCCTCAGGGGATTCCCATGCCTGAGAGTACTAGCTAGATAGTTCCTATTACACATTTATTTCCTTAAAGGAGGTATTTTATATTCTACCCTGTAATTCTATTCCGTTGGCTCCCCACCCTGCTAAAAAGGAAAAGAACATACAGTCCAAACAATTTTTAAAACCAAGGTTCTTTTTCCCCCTCCAAATAGTAAATGTGCACAGTTCGTGCAGTTTTACACACATCTGTAAGCTATGACTTGTTTATACCAGCCCTTAACGATATTTTAAAAATAAAGTATAATGTTTTTCGGTCTGTATACAATAGCATTTTCTTTTATCAACCCCCCACATACAAACGTATTTACCCCTTTTTAGGGTGTAATTACATGTCTAAATAGTATGTACACAATTGATGTATAGGAAGGACATGTATGTGTTACAGCAAACATACCAAAAGGATGTAAGAGACTCGTGTTGATTCTTTACAATACAGTTACTAATAACCTGCAGATTTAGGAAAGGCCACCTAAGTTGGTTTGACCCTATTCTATCTTGTTCTGGGGTTAGAGGATTTAGGACCATGGGATGAGAAATTGTTATAGAGACAACATCATTTTACCTATGGGGTCTCATAGGTAAGGGTCCTCCTCCCAGGAGGAAAGATACTGTCTCAAACTAGGTGACTTTTCCACGGCCCAGAGCTAGAACTCCTGATTTCAGAAGGGGCTCTCTATTTTACCTCATAGTCTCATCTAGGTTGGAATTGCAGTTTCCCTCCAAGGAAAAAATGTTGACTTGATCCCAGCAGCCTGCTCTGCCACATCAAGAGCCTCTGAGTACCGGAACTCCAGCCTCAGCCAGCCTCCAGACTTAGCTGTTCCAAGGGTGGTTGGAGGACCAACCACTTTGGCCTCACCTGGAGCTGGTTAGAAATGCAGCCCGACCTACTAAATGAGAATTCTAACAAGATCCCTGGGTGATTTCCCTGTAGATTGAATTTGGGAAGAGTTGCTCCCTGTCTCTATTGCCAGATTGTGTCCTTAAAGACCTGTTTGATCATTTTCCTCTGATCCTTTAAGAACCAATAATGACTTCCTATTGCTTATCTGTTTCTATGCAAATGTTTTAAAGGTCCAGTCTTGTACAGTTTCCCTGGTCATATACTAGACTTTCTCTATAGATGGATCTGAGAATCTAGATATTTAAGGATCTTTCCAGGTGACTAGCCTTCATGGGTCTTAAAATTGGCTGAGAATGATTGAGTCAAAATGTTGCTTTGGAGTAACTTAGAACAGGAAAACCTTGGAAACCAGCAAGCACTTATCCATGCTACCTTATTTTTCTTAGATGCCAAATCATAAAAACTGTTTTCCTTCTGACTATATTTTCTCTTCTTTCCCGTTCACTGACTTCTCACTTACTCCCAATTTGAGAAGACCACGATGCCTGACTCCCAAATTTCCTTTCCTGCTTCCTTGTTAAATCATTACTAATAGGAGTGAATTATTCTGGAGGCCCATTCTGAGATCCAGTCATTGGTTCTTCTGGCTGCTTCATCTGATATTCCAGTGATCGCTGGGAATGATGAGGTTCATCTGGCTTGCTAAATGCAAGTCTCCACCTATCTCATCGTTCCATTCAAGCTCCTTCCGAGGTTGTGCTTTGGTCAAAAAGAAAACGTTCTCTGAGTGAGTCAAGGCTAAATCAATTAATGAGTTCCAAATTTTGCAGAGAAGAAAGCACTTAACCACAGTTCCCAGCTCTGAACGAATGCTGACAGATTCCAGAAAAGGGGATTGTTGTGTATGCTAGAGCGTAATCTATTCCTGTGTTACTGTTTTGTTCTTCTCTTACAAGGCAATGATTTAGGGCAGGGCCAGTCAACAGAGTTTTTTGTATTTAGAAAAGACTGTTACCAAACCCAGTGCCTCTCTGTCTGTTCACTGTTACCTCATTACAATGGTGATGTGATCTGCCGAGTATCTGGGCTTACCACTGACCACAGCAGAGGTCTGGGCATTATTTGCTCAAATGATTTTGTCCTCCTCCTCCTCTATCTTTTTCCCTAAGTTAAACGTATGCAAGATGGAGCAGGCTGGGGCAGGGTCGGGAGGGGGGTGGTTATTCCACTGAGTACAATGTGTACTTTTTCAGCATTGTGCTACTTCCATCAAGTAGACTTTATGAGCCGTATGCTTGCATTTTTGTTTTCTGACTTATTGTTCTCTATCCTACAATTGTTCTATTAATTTGATCATATATGGTTTTAGCCAAACATTTGTTCCAAATGCTGCCAGAGTAAGGGGAAGTTTCCAGGCAAAATCCTGCTCAGGAACCTTCTTAAGCAAGCAGAACTTTGTCAACCTATTGCACCGTCTCCTCGGGGTCCTCCAGGAGCTGGGGTCAATAGTTGGACCCTGGCTCAGCTCATTTCAAGTTGCCCAGTCTCTCTGTGCAAAGGCACATCCAGAGGCAATTCTGTAACCAGCTTGGCGGCAGAAGCCCGGGTCAGACAGAAGCAGTGGGTTAGGAACCAGATCTGGGTGTCGAGATGTGAAGTACAAAAACTTGTGGGGTCAGCTCCTTCCTTCTTGGGCTGAGCGTTTTCCTTCAGGCGATGCACGGGCTGATTCACCCCAGAATGACATTCGCATTCCACTCAAGAAGCCTGCTTTTGTAATTCCCTGGGGATTTTCAAGAGTATAGGGGTCACTGTCTCTGACAATTAAGCTTTAAAGTTAATTCCCAAGATAAATAGAGCAAATTGACACCACTTTGGTTGTAATTTTTCTTGCTTCAAACTCTAAAAGACAACAGTGAACCAGCTGCCAGACTTGGTTCCTGGAAATTCAAGAAACTTAAGACATTTTTATTTTCTACCTTTCTAAATGAGGCAGTTTAGGGCCGTTGGAAACAACAAAACCCATGTAAACGTCTTAATTCTACAATTTTCTTGCATCTCTGAGAGGACAGAGAATCATTGTTTCCACTTTTTTTTTTTTAAAGCTACATAAGTAGTGGTTTCTTTTTAAGCTAGAATGATAGAGAGTTGTAATCTTTTTAATTCAGACCTTGCAGCAGAAAAGCCGGGCTTACTTGTGAGCTGTATTATTCAGTTACACACTCTGCATGGAACAGGGAAAGTAAATAACTGAACACATACTTTATAATTACACGCAGGGGGAATTTAGAACCGCAGTGGCGGGAGAGGAGTTGGGGGGCCTGGGCCAGCAGCTGCAGTTTCTGGCTTCTCTCTCACACGCTGAGGGCACGGGAGAGAGAACAGGGACCCGGGGGCCCCCAAAGGAACCCCAGTAGTGAGGGGAGTGGAGGGGCACTGGGAAGAAAAATGAAGGATCTGTCACTCTGGGCCTCAGCTAGCAGGAAAATAATTAGGATTTAGAGAATAAAATGTGAGCTGACACAGGAACTCAAGAGATTTACTCCACCATGTCTTAGACGGTGTTCAGGACACCTCACGATTTTAATAATTTTGCTGAGGAAAAAAGATTTCAGTGTCACATATGCTTGAGATAAGTTGTACGCTAGATCTCCTAGTGGAGAATCAAAACTCACGTTAGCACAACCAAAGCTCTGAACGTCAGTCCTACAGTTAAAGACATCTGTTTAATCTGGTCTTCCCCACCTCTACTTGATTTCTAAAGTTCATTTCAGCTCCAAAGTTCTACAAGTTCCTGTCGAGCAAGCATTTTCAACTTTTTAATCTAGTTCATTTGATGATGGGGGAAATTGTGATAATAAATTCAGACTTATACACACTTAGATTATAACACACTCAACAAATATAGGGATTTGATTATTCTCATTGTCAATGCAAACTAAGGCTGGTATAATTTAACTGTAGCCACCTGGTCTTTTATTTTTATTTTTTAAAAGATTTTATTTATTCCTTTGACACAGAGAGAGAGAGCACAAGCAAGGGGAACAGGAGGCAGAGGGAGAGGGAGAAGCAGGCTCTCCACTGAGCAGGGATCCTGACATGGGGCTTGATCCCAGGACCCCGGGATCATGACCCAAGCCGAAGGCAGATGCCCAACCGACTGAGACACCCAGGCGCCCCCCCCAACCTGATTTTTTAACTGCAGTGCTGTTACTCATGAACTGTGTGACCCTGAGTATTCCCTTAACCTCAGCTTTTCCAATTTTGATGTTTGAATTAAAAATCTTTTCTAATTCTATCACTTGTTCATGTGCAGGAATATGGATTAGAGATTCTTTTCTAATAGTTCATCCAGTTATTAAACCCTTCCCCATTCATCCCACTACAGAATCTGTTAATTAGAAAAGTAATACCAGTTATTGAAAAATTGTTGGAAAACCAAGAAGAGAAAAAAAAAGAATAGTGTTTGGTTAACGAGTACTTACTACATGCCAGACACTGTTCTAAGAGCTTCACTTGTGTTATTCGCTCAAGGCCAAACCACACCAAACCGCACTGCTCTGTAAGTGCAGGAATCTACAAAGGCCACTTTAACTAGTCAAAGGTGGAACAAATATTAACTCTATCTAGCTATTCCTAAGGGACCAACCAAGCGAGCAACCAACCAATCCCTCATTCCCCCAATCTTTTAAAAGGTGTATTTCAAAGCACAAGCATTGCAATTATCTTGCTTTTCACGACTTCCAAGGTTGTGCATGTGTGTGTGTGTGCGTGTGTGTGTGTGTGTTCAGCCAGCATTCTATAGCTTATTTGCAGTGTGCTATAAACCCAGCTATTGATAAGGCAGATCAAACATTTTCTCCGAGTGAGGTGATAGCCCTGCATTGCTTTATCTTTAGATTTCTCTGCAGGGGCCGGTGGACTGTGTCTGCAGAGGGATAGTCAGTATGTCGTCTCCAGACCATCACCGAGTAGGAAGCCGGGCACACTGGTAATGTTAGGACAACTGGAGCTGTGCACCAGCACGGCAGTTGTATGCCTGTCATAGGATGCCAACCTGTTCTTGACATTCTGACTCATTTCTTCTGCTCTGACCTTCTGCAACTGCCCCCCTCCCCTGTGCATGCTGAAGCATCCTACAGACAGGCCCGTATTAGTCAGGACTCTTATTTGCAAAGGACAAAAACCCAAGTCTGACTAGTTTAAGCCAGTTTACTGATTCATGTAACTGACAAATCCATGGGTTGAATAGCTTCAGGCACATCTGGATCCAGGAACCCAAGCCATATTATAAAGGTCTCTCTCTCGTTCCCTTTCCTTTTCACAATATACGGCTTCATTCTCTTCTACTGCAAACAACTCCCACCCTGAGGCCAGGAGAGACGCCATATTATAAAGGTCCCTCTCTCGTTCCCTGTCCTTTTCACAATATACGGCTTCATTCTCTTCTACTGCAAACAACTCCCACCCTGAGGCCAGGGGAGACGGTGGTTTGTATCCAGTTTACATGATCCTTACAGTTTACAATCGTGGAGGAAGTGAGTGTATCTCTCCTTGCACATCCATGGCCCAAGCCCTGGGACAAAACTGCTTAGTTATACAGTCTATTTCTACTACCTAGCTGTCTGATCTTAGACAAATTACTCTATCTTTGTTTCAGTTCCTTTATCTGTAAAGGGAAGATAATAATAGCATTACATTATTGAATTGATAGGAGGATGAAGCAAGATAATGCATCTGAAGCTTTTAGAACAGTTCCTGGCACTTGGTAAGCACTCAGTAAATGCTGGAAGTAGGAGAAGAATAGAAGATTTGGTGGGGCTTGTGCATTTGCCTATCTCCAGATAAATCGCTGTGGGAGGGGGAGTGAAGTAATCTGATTGGCCGCACTCGAGTCACATTCCCACCTTTGTGTGTGTGTGGGGGGCAATATCCAAATCATAGTTAATCATAGAGACATCATTCCCAAAGGAAGGGCTGTTGGGCAGACAGATAACATATGTCCACTACAGGGCCAACACCTGCTACAACCCTCAGCAGGACGGGAAAGAAACAGCCTCATCCCTGCCCTCTACTATGATTTGGAATGAAGCTGGATTGCCAGCACAATCTCACATTCAGAGGCTGAGCCCTGGGCTTAATGGATCCCTAAAATGGAAGCATCCTGTTCCTCGCTCTCTCAGGACTGGGCCCAACTGGATGTTTAGATTCCAGCTTGATAGCTGCTTGGTGACCCAGCCTCCAACGCCTGACCCTGTATATAACTGGGACACACTGGGAGCTCCATTTTGCTTGGCCGTGGCCCTTATACAGCGTGCTCTGGATTCTTGTCTCATGACCCCTGTGGTTCTGACACCCACATCACTACCCACTACCCATTTGCAGCTGCTGCAAACCTCTTGGGATCTTACCCTACCTACTGGTTTGGACCAGCTGATACTGACCACACCTAAGCTTGCTGTATAGGAAGACATTGTGTCTTAGATGTCCTGGGGTCAGTTTTCTCATGGTGTCACCTCTGCCCTACCCTAACTTCCTCTTGTGTTGCCCCAACTCCCAATGCATGTTGGTCCTATTTTGACAAGAGGAGGCTCTGCATTGTTTCTCGAAAGCCTTGCTCCTACAGCTGCATTTGAACACGNNCTTCCCTACTGGTCATTCTTTCAGGGCTCTGGATCTTATTCAAAAACTTCTTCCTGGGGCGCCTGGGTGGCTCAGTCGTTAAGCGTCTGCTTTCGGCTCAGGTCATGATCCCACTGTTCTGGGATCGAGCCCCGTGTTGGGCTCCCTGCTCCACTATGAGCCTGCTTCTTCCTCTCCCACTCCCCCTGCTTGTGTTCCCTCTCTCGCTGCCTCTCTCTGTCAAATAAATAAATAGAAATCTTTAAAAACAAAAAACAAAAACTTCTTCCCATGTCCCCATCCATATTACTGGGTAATGTAGCTTTTTATTTATTTTTTCTTGAAGTGAGCATTATTTTTAATGTCTTAGCCCAGGGCACGAATAGGGACACAACATGAGGTGAGATAACCTTGAGTCTCCTCCATAAATGGCATCTTGGGTAGGGTGGAAAGTTCCAGATACTCTCTATATGTAATAGCCAGTTCTATAGCTGGCTCATAAGTTACATTTCCATGTCAGTGAGTAGGTATTTATTTTACAATTAATGATTCCTCAAATACAACAACTTCTAAGGAGCAGATAAAAGCAGCTGCAAATGTGATCCCGGCATAAATATCAGAAAGGAAACACAAGCAGCCCGCAGAGTTCCAGCTGCTCTCCCCCCATGCTTATCAGCGTTCTTATGGTCAGGCACATTTTGAAGTTGGAAGGCACTTTTCCAACAGCTCTTGCCCTTATACAAGGTTCTTGAAATATTGCAGACTTTCTGGTTCCTATCAAAATAGTAGTCACTGTCACCAAAATTATTCATTTCCTCCTCAGTCTCTGTTCTCTCTCTGGCCCCTCTTTGGCATCTGTGTCTCCCATCCTGATGCTGAAGATGACAAATCCTAATTATGGGGAGGCAGTGACACCACATACTTTAATACGAGCCGAGTGGAGCCAAGGTTAGCCTGTGATTTATGTGATCATTCCACTCACTGGGGCAAGCAAGGCTGTCTTAATCCCCTACCTTTATCCTTGCCTCCTCCAAACCAGCCACATTTCCATCTTCCTGTTGCAGCTGCAGTGAGTTCCTTGAAACTGAACTGCAGTTTTCCAGAGATGGTAATTCCATCTTCCTGAGCTGATTCAAAGATTAAACAGAGCGCTTTAGAGCTCGCATTCTCAGCAAGCAGTAAGGACAATCAAAAAGTGGTGTTTGAGCCAACAACAATACAAATTTCAGATGGAGAGAGAGACTGAAAAAAATTAAAATTACAGGCGTTTGAATGAGTTTAGATTTTTTTTTAAAGATCTTATTTATTTATTTGACAGAGATAGAGACAGCCAGAGAGAGAGGGAACACAAGCAGGGGGAGTGGGAGAGGAAGAAGCAGGCTCCTAGTGGAGGGGCCTGATGTGGGGCTCGAACCCAGAATGCTGGGATCACGCCCTGAGCCGAAGGCAGACGCCCAATGACTGAGCCACTCAGGCGCCCCTGAATGAGTTTAGATTTTTGACATGGAGCTGCCTTCTATACCATAAAGTGCTAAGGTTTTTGTATCACTGTTTCTTAAAAACCCTGGTTCCTCAGATAAACGTGTGAATGAAGCATGCAGTACTGAAAACAGTTTCCTTTCCAGCTCTCCTGCCAATCTGTTCTATGACCTGGAAAGAGCTAATGAATTTTTTGCAGAATGTTCGTGTATCTCTCTTTAAATTTTTTAAAAAAGATTATTTTATTTATTTTAAAGAGAGAGAGAGAGAGAGAGAGCGTGGGGTTGGGGTGGGGGCAGAGGGAGAGGGAGAGTCCCAAATAGGCTCATTGCTGAGTGTGAAGCCAGATGCGAGGGCTCAATCTCACAACCCTGAGATCACAACTGAGATCACGACCTGATCCTAACCCAAGAGTCGGACACTTTACCAACTTTGCCACCCAGGTGACCCCTTTCTTTAAAATTTCAGTGAGTGTCTTTTCATGCCTTGGGATACTATAAGTCTCATACCTTATTTTGTAATTTTTAATTGAGAACCAAATGACTGCTAACCCTAAGGCTACCAGGAAAATTAGTATTACTGAGCCCAAAACTGGATGCCAACCTTGCCTTAGGGGTTGTCAGGAGAGCTCTGGCAGCCTGATGCATAGAGAGAGGGAGATGCAGATTCTGGGGATGACTTTGAAGAACACCCACTCTGCTCAGGAAATCTGGGCTTCTTGTAGTTACCCTGGAAGGGTTTGGACTTTGGCAACACTATTCTCATCACAGGACAACCTTCCACTGGGAATCTAGCTTTGCATAAATAGCATGAGTAGTTTTCCTCCTGATCTCCTCCCTTGACCCTTCCCACCATGTCAAAATCAGAGGATTTTTGTCCTCTTCCTCCTTTTTTTTTTTTTTTTTGAGAGAGAGAACAAGAATGCCTGCAGGGAGGGGAGAAGAGGGGCAGAGGGAGAGAGAGAATCCTAAGCAGGCTCCATGCTGGATCCCATGACCCTGAGATCATGACCTGAGCCAAAATTGAGAGTCAGATGCATAACCAACAGAGCCACCCAGGCACCCCTGTCTTCTTCCTTCTAATTTGCATCCTACTTACTGTATCACACACCAGCAACAACCCCAACGCATTTTATGGCCACAGGGCCCATCCTTGGGTGGGGTGGGGGGGGAATTGTCCCTGATTCCACTCACCTATGGAAAGAGAGAGCTGGGAACTCTCACAGCCTCTCATTGTACCTACTGCTTTCTGCAGACCTGACTTCCACTCCTGACTTTCCCTCTTTTCAGTTGTTCAACCTCGAGCCAGTAAATTAGCCTCTTTGTCCCTCAGTTCTGGCTTTCATAAGGACTGTTGCCTATGCGGTGTGTTTTAAAGTTCTTATTCCCAAATATAAACCCTACCTCCATGCCCCAAATTCATTCCTTGGTCTGCACCCTTTGTCATGATTCTTTTTTTAAATTTTAATTAAAAAAATCCTCGGGGTGCCTGGGTGGCACAGTCGTTAAAGCGTCTGCCTTCGGCTCAGGGAGTGATTCTGGCATTCTGGGATCGAGCCCCACATCAGGCTCCTCTGCTGTGAGCCTGCTTCTTCCTCTCCCACTCCCCCTGCTTGTGTTCCCTCTCTCGCTGGCTGTCTCTGTCAAATAAATAAATAAAATCTTAAAAAAAAATTAAAAAATCCTGGACAGAAATAATCCATTGGTCACTTAGTAGTTTGGTGCACGATGGAAATAGTGGCTTTGTGAGCTTTCTTGGATCTTTAAAAGAGGGAAAAGTACACATAAAAAAGAAGCAAGGATCCCCAAGAAATAAACTGTACAGACTTCACAACTCTCCCCAGGGCTGCCTGCTTACACAACCTTGTCATTTCTTTTTCCTGTGTACATAAAGTCTTTATATAACCAGTTAGGGTAAGCAGAAATTCAATTTAGCAGAGAAACAGAAGCAGATAATGTTTGTTTATTGACAAGGGAAGCAATCAGCCTTTGTTCACAAACTTATTAAACAGACAGGGGTTCTCCCTGCTGTCCAGACTGCAGTTGGCTGAAATAAGAGGTGGGAGGCCTGCCCCTTCCTTGGCACCCTCCTTCAAGTTTTCAGGGGCAACAATGACATCCTTGTGTTCATGCTTCCTTACTTTCCTGACATGAACTCTCTGGGCCCTCAAACCTCCATGAACCCCTTAAGAAGGCCTAACAACTCTTTCAGGGAACCACGGACAGTTTCAGTGCTAGGGTTCTCCTTTTCTCTTATATCATGAATCTAAACAAATTCCAAAGTGGGGGGGGGGGAAGAACTGGCTGACTTGGCATAAAACCATTGACACGCCTCCAAATTCTCTCCCATCACTGTCAATATACACACATGCGTTTTCTGCAGTTTCTTGTTCTGCTTTTTTCACTTTACTCCACGTATCCGTTTGCATGTCTTGGCTGCTATTCTAGACGTCAGTTTCAATGGCTGTAGAGTACTCCATCTTGTTCTTCAGCCTCAGGCTGCATGACCATTCATCCTCTTTCCTCCAGACTCTAGGTAGTTTCCACCCAGAGAGAATCCATCTTTGAGGAAATGTCCATGGGGTTTCTCAGGCTATTTTTGCAGGTAGTGCTGGGCTGTAGGCTTGTGTGTTGTTTTTGTGATTTCTTCTGCTGTAGTTCTTACTTTGTTGGCATGGGGATGTCATTTCTGGATATGGTTGCTTAAAAAAAAAAATCTGCATTTATCTTCGTTGGCGATCAGTGCATATGTTCTGAAATGCAGTTGAGGCCCACTCTAAAAAACCAATGTTGTCACCTGTTGATGGAAAATTTATGACACTTGTTCTACTTGGGCCTTGCTAGAGAACAGCACGAAAGGAAAAGAGAAATTTTATTATAATTCCCACAAACTGAATCCCCAGGCTTATTAACATAATATTTGCATTTTTTTCTGTTCTTTTTGTTATTTTAGAACTTCTTCTAATATGGGTCATTGGTTGTCAACTAGTATAAATTTTGCTTCATTACAATTTGCAATAGATATATTTAAAACCTTTCCATTTGATCAAGGCTCCGCATTTTTTTTTAATTAGAAGCTCCAAACATCAAACATTTTGAAAACCCATGGATGGTACATATCCTAGTGCTCTAAATGAAATGATGTTAGCAAACAGCCAGCATTGGTCAATCCTCAGTGGAACCAATTGTAGCTAATTTCAAAGAAGAAAAATAGTTTCCATATTTTATAGAAAGGGTTCCATTAATAAACATTATAGGGGAGCAGTTAGTTTTCTTCAGGCTTTAAAAACAAAGGAGTATGTATGCATTAAGAACATAAGCAAACAGCATGCGCCTTGATAAACCATAATTTATATAAATCAGAGAGCAAGAACCAAGAATCACAATAGTTTGTATCCAAAACCTTATAAATATAAATAATAGAGTTCTAAAATATTCAGCTAAATAATAAATTCTAACAACAGCCCTCATTCAGCAACCAGTAATGCTTAGTTTATAGTAAAAGCTCAATAAATGAATTCTGGAATAACTGTTCATTCATTTCCTGATTTGTTAGTTCATTCATTCATTCATTCATTCATTCATTGTTGAGCTCTGTACAATGTTCTGAACTACGTGCTTGAATAAAACACAGTCTCTGTCCTAGCTATCTAAGGTGGAGGTCAGAGAAGTTACCAGCTATCAAGTATTTGAATGTAGGTGATAGAAAATGAAGTAAGACTACCTGTGGCTCAAACAGTGTAAGTGTTTATATTACCTCACTTAACAAGAAGGCTAGAGGCAGATGGTTCCAGGGATGATTCCATGACTCAGCGAAGCCCAAGGGCCCAGGTTATTTTTGTGTTTCTGTTCAATAATCCTTAGATGTTGCATTTTCCTCCCCATGCTTGTCACTACTGGTTGCAAGATGACTGTCACAGTGTTGGCTTCACAGTCTACATTCAGAGCAAAACGAAGGGAGGAAGGGCAACACCAGCAGCGTCTCTTCTTTTGTCTGACTTTTTTTTTTTTTTTAATCAGGAAGCAAAATCCGTCCCGGAATTAGCTCAGCAGAGTCCCACTTCTGCTGTATGGGCTAGACCCAAAGCCACAAGCGAGACTTTCCAGTCTCCACAGTGGGAGAGAGAAAGGGAGAAGGAGGCTGGGAGTGACTTCTGCACACCCCGCTAACGTCTGTCAACAAGGAACCCAGCGCAGACTGAAACGCCTGCAGGCCCTCGTACGTGGTGGCAACTTGCAGATTCAGCATTCAGCATACTCCTTCGTTCAGTAAAGACTTTTGTGATCAGTTTCTCTGGGCCAGACCCTGAAAATACAGCAGTGAATAAAAGACACTACTCCTGCCCTTGAATAACGTAAAGTCTAGAAGGAAAAACAAGTGGTAAACAAATAACTGTGGTAAATATGATGAGTTTATATCATCAGATACTAATGACCCCATTAGGATTTAACCCCAAATCCAGTCTCGTCAGGCCCCACTGATCCAGGAGGGACCTTATTAATTTGATGTAGGTGGGACTCTTTTAATGTGAGCCACCCACCCATCCATGCAACTGACCAACCCATTTTGAGGATGTATTTCGAACACAAGTATTACAGTTAGGCTTTTCTTCAGTTTCACAGGGATGCTCTTGGTAGACTTTCTGTATTTAACTGGCCCCTCCTAACTATTTACATTGTGGTAGGAATCCAGGCACTGACAAGGCAGATGAAACAGTTTGTCCAGGAACGTTGTAGCCCTTTGCTGTTCTGACTTCAGCCTCTTGCCCTATCTTTCCAGGGACCAGAGGATGTGGCCAGGAAGCAAGCATGGCTGCAAGCCAACACAGGAGCCTGGGGGGCTCACTCAGTGTACATTGGTAACATTTGAGCCAATTGGAGCTGCTGGAAAAATGAGAGAGCAAAGACCCAGCCCTGGGAAAAAACTGTCAATGGACTTCGCCAGGCCCCAACAACGGCTGGGCCACTTGTGGCAACATAAAAGGCCGACATCCCGGCCATGAGTAATGTGCTCTTGGCAGCTGTTAAAAGGGGCCTAAAACCCCACTGGCTCCCGGACCCAGCCGGACAGGCCAGGTGCAGGCTGACAGGAGAGCTGTGTTGATTCTAAAGGCCAAAGATGTTATTTTGAGGTTTGACTGTTTATGTCTCATTACTGCTAATTTCCATGAGTTTGCAGGCGTGTTCTGTCAACCCCATCTCTGGTGGGGAGATCCATCCACACATGAAGGCTATCCACTAACCTATCCCCACCCCCGATTTTTTGTTTGACGAGAGTCATTTCTGGGAATACAACAATCTTCCAGTGGAAGTTTCTTAAGCAATTTGAGTTTGGGCTTGTGGGTCCCTCTCCTCTGAAGTGTCTCACTGGATATGAACAGGACTGGCCTAGGACACATTTAAACCAGTTTCCCTTATCCTTCTCCTCCCTTTAGGGTCTTTGTAACGATCAAAACAGTAGCTGCACAAATACATAAAAGTATTAGCTCTCTCTTATACAGTTAGAAAAGCCAATGGAAAAGGATCAGATTAATAACCCTCCCCCCCAAATAATGTGTAGAATTAAATTTGACACAAAATGTGCGGGAGACAAAGGGATCTCTCCCCTGGTACTTAGTCCATTCCCCACCATTTTCCCTGTCTTTTGACTGTGTGGGTCCCCAACCCACATAGCCCCTTCCTGACCCCTGGGTGTACTTTCCGTTGCTCCTGACAAAGACTTTTGTTTTTTTAATTATATTCTAAATATATATTGAAGGAAATCGAATAGACGATAAACCCTAATGCACCCATCACATGCTGCCATTTCTATATCATCTCTACTTTGATTTTCCCTCCCCACTTCATTCTTATTTTTCTCATAGTTTTTTAAGGCAAAATTCATGCACATTGAAATGCACAGCTCTTAGCTGTACAAGTTTGACAAATGGATACACCACCCATGTAACTTACACTGCATCACAGTATAGAATTTTCACATCTCCAGCAAGTTCCCTCATGCACTTCCTTGGTCAGTCCCCCCAGGCAACCATTGTTCTGATTTTTCAAGCGTGTGTGTGTGTGTGTGTGTGTGTGTGCGCGCGCGCGCGCCTGTATTAGAACTGACAAAGAGTTTCTGATCTGTGTCCTATCTCTGAACTCTACTCAGTTTCCTAAGATAAGAGTCAGCTTATCTGCTGAGACAATACACTCTCATCTATGGGTAGGTGCTAATGGATGGATGTGTTACCCCTTTCAAGTCAAATCTCGGTGTTCCACAAAGGTCCGTGGAGATTAGACATTAGATCCAAAGGCTTGCTCTTCCAAGGTAAGGTCTTATGGCCAGCTGGGGTGGGGGAGACATAGGAGAAGCCCCTCAACTCTTACCCGTAGGGCCTTGTGTGTATGGTACTAACAAGGGGAGGATAGAGGATTTGTACACAGTCGCATCTCGCTTGAGAAATCTTTGCTTGTGAACTCTGTCTACTTCTTCTCTCATTACCAGGGTTTATTCTCACTGTTTGGGGCCCATCCTGAGCCAAGCTCCTCCGAGCCTTCCTTCTGCTGCGACACCCTCTTATTCTGAAGTCAGTCCTGACATGGCTGACAGAGGCTCCAGTTCCCCTCTTCGTGTCCCAGTTGTCAGCCTCTCTGCTGAGGCATGAATTTGAACAGTAGAGATCACCACTTAAATCAAAGATTTAGATTTTTTCCTACAGTTTATAATACCCTTGATACAGTTGATTGATAACAGTGATCACTGAGGTAAGACAGCTACCTTTTAATGTAGTTCCTGGTTTGACAGTAAAACTGTGCCTCAGTAGAGAGGAAAGACTATTTATTGAACACCTATTATGTGCCAGGTTCTCAATCAGCTTCTTGGATAAGTTAGCCGTAAGATACCCCAAATCGGTGGCCTCTGTAGGTTACTCAGTGGGGCTTTGATCCTAGGGCTTTTCTTCACTGGGGAAGACTTGATAACATTACTATCATTAGAACTGTGATATGTTGGGCACCAACTATGGGCCAAGCACTTCACATACTTGATCTCTACTAGTGCTTTTAAAGGCAGTCATTTAGAGTCTTTAAAAGAAAAGGAGAAGGAAATATTTATTGTATATCAATTTTACACTTGGCATCCCAGCCTATGAAATAAGCACTGTTATTATCCCCTCTCTACAGATGGTGGAACTGGAGGTTAAATGAGTTAATGCAAGTAAGGTCCTTAGAACAGTGCCTGGCCCGTAGAAAGCACTACCTGAACATTTACTTCTAGTATTATTAGGTAAGTTACTCAAGGTTGCATAGCTAGTAGGAAGCAAAGGAGGGGGTCTTAAGCTCCAAGTCTTTCCCCTGCTCTACTCCCCCAGGGATGGTTTCTGAGTCTTCAGACCCAGAAGACATGGTCCAAGGGTTTCATTCCTAGTGTTTGGCAAGGGTTTGCTAGAATCTGGAATCTACATCAGGACAGGAAAGGTTTCCGCCAAGATGGATGAGCAGCCCGCCTCTGGGTTCTGCTTCCTGGAGTGCAATCTGCAGCGCTGGCCTCTTTGAAAAAGCTATGCTGTTCCATCTCCCAGTTGCTCAGAGTCCTGGCCATTTAGATGGCTATCAATCACAGATTTATCCAAAGCATGATGTATAGGAAATCAATTAATCTAAATATTAATTGGGTTCCTATTATGAGTTGATGCAATTAAATAGGTACTCAGAAATGTGTGCATTTCAGTAGGTCTCTGAAACAATCCTTACTATGACTTAGATGCCCTGGCTGCCACCTATTTTCTGACTTCATCTTCTCTCTCCCACTTGTTCACCATGCTCCAGCTACATTGGCTGTCTTCCTATTCCATTGACACATTAAGCTCATGTCCATTTCAGGACCTGTGTAGCTGCTCTTCTCAGTCTGGAATGCTCGACCCGAGGATCTACTTTTGGCTGGCTCTTTCCCAATGCTCAGGTCTCTACAACAGTCTCTGACCACAAAGAATGGCTAACTAACCTAGAATCACTCCTGTCTCCCCTCTGATTTTTTTAAAGATTTTATTTATTTATTTATTTATTTATTTATTTATTTATTTGAGAGCGAGAACACAGGTGCAGGTGTGCATGCACATGAGTGGGGGGAGGGGCAGAGGGAGAGGGAGAGAGAGAATCTCAAGCAGACACCATAGCCACACTCGTGTTTTGATCTCATGCTGAGTTCATGACCTGAGCCAAAATCAAGAGTCAGACCCTTAATCAACTGAGCCACCCAGGCGCCCCTCCCCTCTGATTTTTTAAAATTACGTTGTCCTGTTTATTTCCCACCTGCTACTAAGCCCTGACAGAAATTGTCTTACAATTACTAAGCTGCACAAGGAGCAGAGATCATGGTTTGCTAATTTAATGCTGTTTCCTTGGAGCCTAGAACAGTCATCTCTATTAATATTTGTTGCATGCATGATGGTTAATAATAATACATTCTATCTGGATAATGTTTTGCTACCACACATAGTCATGTGGTCTTCCCAATAACCAGGGGGGATAAGGAGGACAATTATACTTATGTTAGAGAAAAAGAAACTGTGTATCAGTTGTGGAGACTGACTCTAGTCCTGGTGCTTATTTCCCACTTAGCTTTTTAAATTTCTTGCATCCTTCCCTGCGTGTTCAGTATGAGGCTGGAAGCTGGGGGTTTACCACTTCCTTTATCTTCAGAAAACTTGCCCTCTGGCGCTTGTGCAGGCTCATGCCACAGCAAGGAAAAAAAAGTGCATTTGAAACAGTAAAAGAAGACTCTTTGCAGAGCTTCCTGCAGGAAATATTGAATCTGCTGCTCCTCCGTAGGTCTCTGAAACAGGAAGATTGTCTTTTACCTTTAATGTTTCTGGAAAAGCTATCCTAAAGTAGAAGGAGGGGTAAAATGACTCTTTAATCCTCTGTTTCTGTCACTCTTGCAGTATTTCTCTGCCTTTGGTGTCCACGGTTCTTGGTCACGCTGCTTCGAAGAATGAAGAGGTAGACCAGACAGAGAGTGGTGGGGAAAAGCAAAGCTTATTGAGCAGGACTATAAAGCTCCTGGAGAGGAAGGGGACCCTAGAGGATTGCCCTTGGAGTTTCTAAGTTTAGGGGGTTTTATGAGTTCTTTTGCAGAACTATCTTTTTTTTTTTTTTAAGATTTTATTTATTTATTTGACAGAGAGAGAGAGCACAAGCAGGGGGAGCTGCAGGCAGAGGGAGAGGGAGAAGCAGGCTCCCTAGATGCGGGGATCGATCCCAGGACACCAGGATCATGCCCTGAGCTGAAGGCAGGCGCTCAAGCGTCTGAGCCCCCCAGGTGCCCCTTGCAGAACTATCTTCAGCAGTCGAGGTGCGCTGAGTCTTGCCAATCAGGGCTTTGGTCACGTATCTTTCTACCTATTGGGTTAATGTCTATGTGCTGATGGTCTTCTTTTGGCTGACATCTGGGGGCTTATGTCTTAACTGCCCCTTGCCCATGTTGGTGACAAATGCCTTGTGGTTCATTGTTTTATTTTAGGATGTTTTGCAGAAGTCATTTCTATAAGGGTTGCAAAGTAGAATGCTAGTGTGCTCCTGTCTAAGCTGCAAAATGAGATGTTAGTGCCGTTTTATCTTAGCTGTTCTGACTCCATGTTTTCTTGTTGGGGACCCGGGACCTGACTACCTAACTGTCTGACTAAGTGTGTGGACATTAAGAGTGTCCTCACATCACTAGTAAACAAAATATGATCTTCCATGTTGGCCTTGGTGAGGGGCAGTGAAGGATAAAGGAGTGGAGGTAGAGGCCGTGGAGGAGGAGAGGGGGAGGGAACTGCTCCTTGCCGAAGAACTGGCTGTGTGTGTAGAGGGTGGGGGATGTTATCTCCCAGAGTAGTGGGCACTCCATGGGACAGAATGACAGATACTTTATTTTTTTAATTTAATTTAATTTATTTTATTATTATTAATTAGTTAATTTATTTAACATTTATTTATCTGAGAGAAAGAGCATGAGCGAGGTGAAGGTCAGAGGGAGAAGCAGACTCCTCACTGAGCAGGGAGCCCAATTCTTTTTTTTTTTTTTTTAATGATTTTTTATTATATTATGTTAGTCACCATACAGTACATCCCCGGTTTCCGATGTAAGGCTCGATGATTCATTAGTTGTGTATAACACCCAGTGCACCATGCAATACGTGCCCTCCTTACTACCCATCACCGGTCTATCCCATTCCCCCACCCCCCTCCCCTCTGAAGTCCTCAGTTTGTTTCTCATAGTCCATAGTCTCTCATGTTTCATTCCCCCTTCTGATTACCCCCCCTTTCTTTATCCCTTTCTTCCCCTACTGATCATCCTAGTTCTTATGTTCCATAGATGAGAGAAATCATATGATAGTTGTCTTTCTCTGCTTGACTTATTTCACTTAGCATTATCTCCTCCAGTGCCGTCCATGTTGTAGCAAATGTTGAGAACTCGTTCTTTCTGATAGCTGAGTAATATTCCATTGTATATATGGACCACAACTTCTTAATCCAGTCATCTGTTGAAGGGCATCTCGGCTCCTTCCACGATTTAGCTATTGTGGACATTGCTGCTATGAACATTGGGGTGCATATGGCCCTTCTCTTCACTACATCTGTATCTTTGGGGTAAATACCCAGTAGTGCAATAGGGAGCCCAATTCTGGACTCGATCCCGGGGCAGACATTTAAATGACTGAGCCACCCAGGTACCCTCACAGATACTTTTTTAATTTTAATTTTATTTTTAAAGATTTATTTATTTATCTGAGAGAGAGAGAGATAGAGAAAGAGAGAACAAATACTTTATAAAATTTGAGTTTAGTTGACACAATGTTAAATGTTACTTTAGTTTCAAGTATGCAACATAGCAATTTGACAAGTTTATACACTGTTCTACGTTCACCACAGCGTAGCTACCATCTGTCCCCATGCATGGCTATTACTGCATCATTGACTGTATTCCTTATGGTGTGCCTTTTACAAAATGGCAAATCCTCCTTACCTTATTTTTTAAATAAGACCCTGTTTTAAAAATCACACACACACACATACACACACAAAATCAGTGCTGATTATTATTTGCATTTCAGAAGGATATCTCAAATGATAAACTAAACATTTTAATATCCAAATAACTTTTGAGTCTATTAGGTGCTTTGTCAGGCATTTTTACACACAGCCTTTTACTCAATCTTCACAACCAACATTTGAGGTGTGTGTTTTGTCTACACTATTTGAGGGGAAACTAAAGCTCAGGGAGAGGGTTTAAGGACCTTGCCTAAAGTTACATGGTAAGTGGCAGAAATAAATTTGGAGCTAAATCCAGCGTTCTTTAAAAAATGTGGTCCTAAATGGGGAATTGTCCTACAACACATAAAATGTGATTCCATTTAATGAAAGATTTGTTCATCTTCAATTTTTCAGGACATTTTCCTTCAGTCAACCACTATTATTTTCCTAGTGTCACAGATCCATCTTTCAAGAACATGTTCAGCATATCAGTACATTTAGCTCTTACATATCCCCGAGCATGTGGTGTTGGCTCAACCATCCTATTTTGAGCACCCACATTTAGAAATCCATTCTACTTAAAGAGAGATGAGGACAGTTTGAAAGGACTAAAAACAACCTGGCACAATTAATATGTCAATAGCAGCAACATGAAGTGCAAGGTTGAGTAATCTGGGCCTGTGTGAACGAACAATTGAAATAATTCAAGCTTCTTACTTCTTACTTTGTGAGTGCTGTGTGTGTGTGACACACACACATACGAGCCTGCCTTACAGACTTTTAAAAAATTGGCATTAACTGAGAACAATTGCCAAAATAATTTTCACCTTAAGGTACTATATTATCATAAGAATATTCGGATAGAAAGAAGCTGAAGAATCAGAATTTTAAGGCAGTTCCAGCCTGATAAATCCAACCTTGATATTTTTGAGATAGGGAAATAGAAGCTGAAAGAGTCTCAAAGTCTTTCAGTCAAGAGAGGCCCCAGGTAACAGCCCCCGGCTGCCAGTGGCAGTCGCCATGGAGACTCTGTTCCCATTCCCGGACTTCGGTTTCCCCCTTAGCAGAGATATTCATTTGTGCCTGATGTGGAATTCTTTCCCCTGGTTTGGTTACATTGTGGTGTGGAAAGGGATTTGGTTTAATGCCTGAGTAGACAAGTGTGGTGTAAGAGGCTCGAACACTGAAATACCTATGTGAAAATCTTCTTACCTGGCATCTCGTTGGTGGCACCAGGACTCCTGTGGACATCTTGTCCCAAGGAACCTGGATGAAGGCCTGAGTCTTGCCCAGCAAGTGTGGGTGTTGAATCAACATAGCTGGTTATGACTCTCCAGGTCTTTGAAGATTACACAACTCTAGCTGAGAGGATGGGCTTTCCCTACCAGCTTTACACACTGGACTGACTTTTTTAAAAACAAACAACCGTTTCTCTACTCTCTTTTCCAGAAGTGTCTATTTCTTTGTTTCTGGCTAAGCAGTGTTTAGGGAAGAGAGAGAGAATTCTATTAGGCATAACAATGTTTTTCTAATTTTAGATTTAATTGGCAAGACACTTTCAATTTGTGGAATTATGAAAGAAGAGTAAGTCAAATAAATATATCTCCACACATTTTAAAGAAAGCTTGTATTTGTTTTTCAAAATACAAGAGATTCTTCTGTTTAATGGGTTTTTTGGGACACCAACATTTTTATTAATTTAGTTTTAAAAATAGTCAAAACTGTTTCTTAGGATCACATAGTCTTGGTTATCTGAATGAAGTTTTTCCCATTTATTATGTCTGCAAGTGGGTTGGGATTCTTCTTTTCCCTTGGGCTCATAGTCCCATGCAGAAGATTTTCCTTAAGGTAATATTTCCAGTCTCTCTCTACTGCTCTACCTCTGGCTAAAGTTGGGATGTAAGAAGGGCACTATATTATTCGTAAAGGATGTATCCAACAAGTGGATATAACAATTATAAATATCTATCCCCCCAACAGGGGAGCAGCTAGATACACAAGCCAACTCTTAACCAGAATAAAGAGACATATAGATAATAATACATTAAAGTAGGGGACCTCAACACTCCGCTCTCAGCAATAGACAGATCACCTAAGCAGAAAATCAACAAAGAAACAAGAGCTTTGAATAACATACTGAACCAGATGGACTTTATAGATATATGTAGAACACTACACCCCAGAACAACAGAATACTCATTCTTTTTTAGCACATGGAACTTTCTCCAGAATAGACCATATACTGGGTCACGAAATAGGTCTCAACTGATACCAAAAGACTGAGATTATTCCCTGCATATTCTCAGACCACAATGCTTTGAAACTGGAACTCAATCACAAGGAAAAATTTGGAAGAAACTCAAACACTTGGAAACTAGGAACCATCCTGCTTAAGAATGATTGGGTAAACCAGGAAATTAAAGAAGAACTGAAGCAATTTATGGAAACCAATGAGAATGAAAACACATTGGTCCAAAATTTATGGGACACGGCAAAGGCGGTCCTAAGGGGAAGATACATAGCCATCCAAGCCTCGCTCAAAGGAATAGAAAAATCTAAAATGCAGTTTTTATATTCTCACCTCAAGAAGCTGGAGCTGGAACAGAAGAACAGGCCTAACCCACGCACAAGAAGCCAGTTGATCAAGATTAGAGCAGAGATCAATCAGTCAGAAACTAGGAGCACAATAGAGCAGATCAATAGAACTAGAAGCTGGTTCTTTGAAAGAATAAATAAGATCGATAAGCCACTGGCCAGACTTATTCAAAAGAATAGAGAAAGGACCCAAATTAATAAAATTATGAAAGATCATGACCAACGCCAGGGAAATAGAAACAATCATTAGAAACTATTATCGACAACTATATGCCAATAAATTAAACAACCTGGAAGAAATGGATGCCTTCCTGGAAACCTATAAACTATCAAATCTGAAACAGGAAGAAATTGATTGTTTAAACAGACCGATTAATTATGAAGAGATTGAAGCAGTGATCAAAAACCTTCCCCAAAACAAGAGTCCAGGGCTTGATGGATTCCCCGGGGAATTCTACCAAAATTCAAAGAAGAAATAATACCTATTCTCCTGAAGCTGTTTCAAAAAATAGAAACAGAAGGAAAACTACCAAACTCATTCTATTAGGCCAGTGTTATCTTGATCCCCAAACCAGGCAAAGACCCCTATCAGAAAGGAGAATTACAGACCCATATCCTTGATGAATATGGATGCTAAAACTCTCAACAAGATCCTAGCTAATAGGACAACAATAAATTAAAAGGATTATCCATCATGACCAGGTGGGATTCATCCCTGGGATGCAAGGGTGGTTCAACATTGGCACATCAATCAGTGTGATAGATCACATTAATAAGAGAAGAGACAAGAATCATATGATCCTTTCAATTGATGCAGAAAAAGCATTTGACAAAATACAGCATCCTTTCCCGATTAAAATCCTTCAGAGTGTAGGGATAGAGGGTACATTCCTCAATTTCATAAAAACCGTCTATGAAAAGCCTACGGCAAATATCATTCTCAATGGGGAAAAGCTGGAAGCCTTTCCCTTAAGATCAGGAACACGACAAGGATGCTCACTCTTGACATTATTGTTCAACATAGTACTAGAAGTCCTTTCAACAGCAATCAGACAACAAAAGGAATAAAAGGTATTCAAATTGGCAGAGAAGAAGTCAAACTCTCTCTCTTCACAGATGACATGATACTCTATATGGAAAACCCAAAAGACTCCACCCCCAAATTACTAGAACTCATAGAACAATTCACTAATGTGGCAGGATACAAAATCAATGCTCAGAAATCAATTACATTTCTATACACAAACAATGAGACTGAAGAAAGAGAAATTAGGGAATCCATTCCATTAACAATAGCACCAAATATCATACGATATCTTGCAATTAACTTAACCAGAGAGGTAAAGGATCTATATTCTAGAAACTATAGAACACTGATGAAAGACATTGAAGAAGACACAAAAGATGGAAAAGCATTCCATGCTCATGGATTGGAAGAATAAACATAGTTAAAATATCTATGCTACCCAGAGCAATCTACACTTTCAACGCCATCCCAATCAAAATACCAATGACGTTTTTCAAAGAGCTGGAACAAACAAGCCTAAAATTTGTGTGGAACCAGAAAAGACCCCGAATCGCCAAGGAAATGTTGAAAAGGAAAAACAAAGCTGGGGGCATCACGTTGCCTGCTTTCAAGCTACACTACAAAGCTGTGATCACCAAGACAGCATGGTACTGGCACAAAAACAGACACATAGACCAATGGAATAGAACCGAGAACCCAGAAATGGACCCTTGGCTCTTTGGGCAACTAATCTTTGACAAAGCAGGAAAAAACATCCAGTGGAAAAAAGACAGTCTCTTCAATAAATGGTGCTGGGAAAATTGGACAGCTACATGCAAAAGAATGAAACTTGACCACTCTCTCACACCATACACAAAGATAAACTCCAAATGGATGAAAGACCTCGATGTGAGACAGGAATGCATCAAAATCATAGAGGAAAGCATAGGCTGTAATCTCTTTGACATCGGCCACAGCAACTTCTTTCATGACACATCTCCAAAGGCAAGAGAAACAAAAGAAAAACGAACTTTTGGGACTTCATCAAGATAAAAATTTCTGTACAGCAAAGGAAACAGTCATCAAAACTAAGAGGCAGCCCACGAAATGGGAGAAGATATTTGAGAATGACACTACAGATAAAAGGCTAGTATCCAGGATCTATAAAGAACTTCTCAAACTCAATATGCGAGAAACAAATAATCAAATCAAAAAATGGGCAGAAGATATGAATGACACTTTTCCAATGAAGACATACAAATGGCTAACAGACATATGAAGAAGTGTTCAAAATCATTAGCCATCAGGGAAATTCAAATCAAAACCACATTGAGATACCACCTTATGCCAGTGAGAATGGCAAAAATTGACAAGGCAAGAAACAACAAATGTTGGAGAGGATGTGGAGAAAGGGGATCCCTCTTACATTGTTGGTGGGAATATAAGTTGGTACAGCCACTTTGGAAAACAGTGTGGAGGTCCCTCAAAAAGTTAAAAATAGAGCTACCTTATGACCCAGCCATTGCACTGCTGGGTATTTACCCCAAAGATACAGATGTAGTGAAGAGAAGGGCCATCTGCACCCCAATGTTCATAGCAGCATTGTCCACAATAGCTAAATTGTGGAGGGAGCCGAGATGCCCTTCAACAGACGAATGGATAAAGAAGATGTGGTCCATGTATACAATGGAATATTACTCAGCCATCAGAAAGAACGAGTACCCAACATTTGCAGCAACGTGGACGGGACTGGAGGAGATTATGCTAAGTGAAATAAGTCAAGGAGAGAAAGACAATTATCATATGGTTTCACTCATTTATGGAACATAAGAAATAGCAGGGAGATCAGTAGGAGAAGGAAGGGAAGAACAAAGGGGGGATAAAGAGAAAGGGGAATGAACCATGAGAGACTATGGACTCTGGGAAACAAACTGAGGGCTTCAGAGGGGAGGGGGGTGGGGGATTGGGATAAGTCGGTGATGGGTATTAAGGAGGGCACATATTGCATGGAGCACTGGGTGTTATACACAAACAATGAATCATGGAACACTACATCGAAAACTAATGATGTACTGTATGGTGACTAACATAACATAATAAAAATTTTTTTTTAAATTAAAAAAAATTTAAAAAACTAAAAAAAAATAAAGGTGGGGTGTAAGGACTACAGATGTATGGCTCAGCCCTTTTGGACTTCACTCTCCTCTTGGCTCAGGTGCCTGCAGAAAGCATGTTCTCTGTTCTGCTCTCCATGTAGGACTGTTAGCGGGACATGTTTCATCCTTGTCGGGAAAGCCTTTGGTTCTCCAGCTCTTCCTGTGACCAGGCAGATAAGTTTTTTTGTGGGCACAGTGTGGGTAAGTCCACTGTGGTCATAGACCTAGAGTCCACATTCTTCAATCCATTTTTAGCATTAATTGAGATAAAAGTTTTGATCTTTAACTGTCCAGATCTTGTGTCTATCTCTTGGTTGGTTTTAAACTCAGGAGGGGAAAAAAACGGCTTAGCTCTCTAAAACTTTGACAGATATGATGTATAAGCAAACTCTTATTTTTTTCCTACAACTAGGAGTAATTTTTTAAAATCAGTATTTCAAGTCTAGATAGGAGTGCTATCAACTGTAACAACTATGAATCATTTAGGATTAAACTTTGTTCTCTATTTTTATTTTTTATTTCATTAGTTTTCATTAACAAGTACATGCCCATTAAATACAATTTGGAAACTAGAAAAAACTAGAATACTTACTCTTATAAAACTGCCACTCAAAATATACGTTTGAAACCAATGTTTTGAAATATTTCCTTATGAATAAATTCTACAAGTAACACAACTGTGTCTTAGTCACTTTGTAAAGGAGGCTGCTGGTCTATTATTGATCACTCCAAAGGCAGAATCTTGACTTAATAATTAGTTGTGGTCTACCTAATTTGTCTACACCAAGAGAGCTTCTTTAACTTACAACTTCAGGGAATCAACAAAATAATTTTTCTGAGAATGACCAAACTCACTCTTTGTGAAGAGAACAAAAGATTAAAGATGATGAGCACTGAGCAATGTATAGAATTGTTGAATCACTATATTGTACACCTGAAACCAAAATAGCACTGTATGTCAACTACACTGGAATTAAAAGTAAAAACTAAAAAAAAAAAAGAGAACTAGAGTTTACATACTGGATTATATGCAACAATCTCCAAAAAATGAACAGCATCGTCTAACTCTGGCCCCTAATCCTTCTTTCCAAGAATGAGTGACAGTATTTTCTAGAGCATGCTCCTTCTAGCAGTCTGCAAAATTGCTGGCTGCCTGTTGCCTTGCTGTGTTTGGGCACCACCAGGAGTCCTGTGATGCTTCTGCTCCGTTTCCCTTGCTGAGTGTGCTGGCTGACCACTAAGCTCTTTCTGGTGGGCTCTCCACTCAGGCTCTCCTTGGGGCTGCATTGTCTCCGTCCTGTTGGATTTCTCTTGAGCATTATAACCATGGGAAGGACATCTTAAATATCTTTTGGTGGAAAGACTCATTTCCTTTAGAGTCTGAGGTGAAGAAGGAGACCCTCCCAGGCAGGGCGTAGACCTCAGGAACACTTCCTGTGCAGTGTCATTTAACACTGCAGTCTCCTACAACCCAGCAACAACTGACAGGGACTGATGATGATCATCCAGTACTGCAGGCTGTATAGGAATAAGACTTTATTTAAAAACATAGTCGTAAGGTATGTGCTACATATATCCAATAAAAGACAGGGTTTCCTGAAAAGTATTCTTCAGATAAGAGAGTCACCATATGTTCAAGTCGTTACAAAATCTGTGCTAGGTGTCCTCCCTCAATTATTTTGTTTTAAATAACAACATATTATTTGGGGAAAGACATGTTAGCTTAAAAAAATCACTTCAGTCAATGATAGTTTTCTGCGTTTATTGAAGTCATCTGCTGAAATCTTTAAGTTAGTGAAGAACTTCATACGAAGTTAATAATTCATTCCTGAGTGTGATGGTTAATTTTATGTGTTGGCTTGGCTGGCCATGGGGTGCCCAGATTAAGCATTGTTTCCGGGTATGTCTGTGAGGGTGTGTTTCTAGGATAAGATTAGCATTTGAACTGTAGACTCAGTAGATTGCCCTCCCCAGTGTGGGTTGGCATCATCCAATTCATTAAGGGCCTGAATAAAACAAAAGGTGGAGGAAGGAAGAATTTGTCACGTTTTTATCCTGCCTTTCTCCCTGAGCTGGGACATCTCTCATCTTCTCCTGCCTCCAGATTGGGATTTACACCACCAGCTCCCTAGGTTCTCAGGCCTTTGTACTCGCATTACATCACTGGTTTTTCTGGGTCTCCAGCTTCCGGCACATGGCAGATACTAGGACTTTTCAGCCTCCACAATCATGGGAGCCAATTCCTTAAGATAAATCTCCTCTTATATCCTATTGGTTCTGTTTCTCTGGAGAAGCCTAATACACTGAGGTCATGACTACACAATTGTAAATGTTGGTTTTATTTCTAAATAAACCTTTAAAATATGGAAACCTCTTTACAGATGATGAAGACATTGATGTCAAATATGCCTCTGAAGAGTTTGAATAAAATTTTTTCATTGAATATGAGGGTGGAAACATTTTTCTATCAGTATAATTTCTTCCTTCTTTTTTTTTAAGATTTATTTATTTATTTGAGAGAGAGAGTGAGAGTGTGAGAGAGAGAGAGGAGAGATCACAAGCAGGGGGGAGGAGTAGAAGGAGAAGCGCACTGCCCAATGAGCAGGGAGCCTGATACAGAACTTGATCCCAGGACCCCGGGATCATGACCTGAGCCAAAGGCAGACGCTTAACTGACTGAGCCACCCAGGCGCCCTATCAGTATATTTTCTATATTTGTGATTTGGGATATATATTTCAAACTAAATTAATAGATTAAATATTATAAGAAGATCTTTAAATATTTCATTTTCATTGCTAAAAGTTTACATATTCCAGTTTTCTGCCCCCTGTCCCTAAATTTCAGTTGTTTTAAAATTTTCATTAGGATAATGGGGTGTAGTATTCACAGTTGCCTTATATTCAGGCATATATAATATAAGCAATTGTGCATTTTCTTTCAAACATTCAGTGTTGCAGCTTCGTCATTCCCCCTGGCTTTATGAAGTTGTGATAAACGTAATTTTAATGGCCGCATAACACTGTGGGTATACTAGAGTTTATTGTTAGACATTTGATTGTAATTTGTTTTTCACTATTATAAATAATGCTGAGACAAAGTATTTTTGTATGAAACAATTTCTGTCCTAATATTATTTTCTTACAATAGAAGTTCCTGAAGTAGAATGATAGGATAAAGGATATAAATATTACTTGCCAAACTGTTTTTTAGTAAGATTCTCCTCTTTTTTTTTCTTTTTTAAAATCAATGAACACTTTCACCATGAAAACATTAATGGGCCAATTTCACTATCAGCATTAAGAAGTTATATTTATTTTTTTCATTTTAGCTATTGAAAGAGATGAAAAAAGTTTATCTCATTTCTGTTTCAGGCTATCTGATTATGTAATAAGATCGAACATCACCCTATTTATTTGTTTTATTCCAATTCTGTTAAGTGTCAGTTGGTATCATTTACCTGTTTATCTACTGGGGACTGTAGTGTTTTTCTTATTGATGGGCATAAATTATTTATCCCAAAAAGATAAATAAATTTACATATTTAACTACTATTAATTAAGCATCTACTACCATGCTAAGCTCGGGGGATACAGGATGAAAAAGTGATCATAGTCTCTATTCTCATGGAGCTTATGTTTATGGGAGAGATAAACATTAAACAGTTATATATTGTGTATATATTATATATTACACAATGACACATTGTGTACATATTTTGGTAAGGACTATGAAATAAAAAATATACGATGCAATAAGAAAACATAATATAAGAAAACAATTTAATAAGGAATTAGGAAAAGTTCTCTTGGTGAGAAAGTGACAGCTAAGCAGAATCCTGAAGGACGAGGAGGAGTTAGGCCATACACAGAGACAGATATTGCAGACAGAGGGACCTACATGGGCAAAGACCCTGAGGCAGGAGAGAGCTCAGGGTATTAGAGTCACTGAAAGAAGAAGGATATCACTACAACACAAAGAACAATGGAGGTGTTGGAGGAGATGGTGCTAGAGAGGTGGGTAGAGTCGTGGTCACACAGGACCTTTTAGGCTGTGTTCGAGAGTTTGGATTAAGTGAAAGGCAGGATAGCAGTAATTAAAGAACCTAGGTTTTGCAGTCAGACTAACTGAATTCAAATCCTAACTCAAATCCTAACTCATTCCAGTTGCCTATTTGGGGAAAATTACTTCATCTCTTAAGGCCTCAGTTTCCTTATCTGTGAAAGAGGCTGGTAAGGGCAGGGCTGTGAGGATTAACTGAGATGAAGCAGGTGGGGTTCTTTGCACAGCGCCTGATACATTGGTTACTATTAAGTGCAATGTGCAGCTGTTGAAGTCTTTTGTGTAGGATAGTGACACAATCCCATTTATTATGTTTCTAAATGATCCCTGGTTGCCACATTAGAGGGCTCAGGGAGATTAGCTAGCAGGTTAGTAGAAGAGAAGGCTCGGTCCAGGATGGTGACAGTGGGAAGGTGCAAGAAGTATTTTTGAGGAGGCATTGAGAGGGATTTGTGATAAATTGGATGGAGGTGGTGTGGGAAGAGGGTGTCAAGGATGACTCCCAAGGTGTCAGGTATGCATGAACCACAGGGCAGATATGGGTGTGACTGAGATTTACTGACAGAGGAACACTGGAGGAAGGGGCCTTTGGAAGAGTTAGGTTTGGACGTATTAAGTTACAGAAGACAAGTGGAGATTTGTATGCCCAGGTATTGGATCTACAGGGGTGGAGATCAGAAGAGTGGTCTGAGCTGGAGATAAAGATTTAGGAGTCACCAGGATACAGATGGATATCTCAAATCGAAAATGGATGAGGTCACCCAGGGAGCAGGAAGGCTCAGAAAGAGGACAGGGCTCATAGCCAGGCCCCAAGGAACTGTGACGTTTAGAGGTCAAGTAGAGGAGAAACGGCTGACAAAGGAGGGAAAGCTGGAGAAGGAGGAGAAAGCCCAGGAGAGGATGACGTCATCGTGGAAGCCAAGAGAATAGAGTTTCAAGAAGCAGGGAGTGCTCAACTGGGTGGAATGCTCCTGGAGTTTTCCTGGCACGGCCCCAGGCGCTTCCTTGGAAGAACAAAAATCATCTTGTGAGTTGAAGGGTGAATGGCATAAGGAAGTGGAGAGCAGCACATGTGAAGTCAATCCTCCTGAGAAGGCCCAGCATTGACCCTTTGTCCTCTTTACTGCCCATTCTTTCCCAGCTTGCCTATTAATGATTTATTTGAGTCACAGCAGTTTCACATTTCTATGTGGGATCAGCCCTACTTTGAAAAGCTGAGGATTTCAGACAACTGAGAAGCTCTCCCAGAACTCACAAAGCTGCCCTGCCCTCCCCAGCTGCCTCCCTCCCAGGCCGCAGCAGCTTCGGTCATCCCGAGGGAGCCAGCGTGGAATGAGGCTGCCGTGAGGGAGCAGGTGGGCCCAGCCCACACGTCCCAGCGGCCACCAGCTCTGCCCTGTGAGCTACCTGGGAATGGAATTTCAGCCTGGGAACCCCTGCCGCTCCTGCTGAGCGGGCAGGAGAGGCTGAGGCAGGAGCCCTGTGGAGTCCGAGGGCCTGGCAGGGCCTCCCAGCAACTGTGCTCTCTCCTCTCTATTTCTCTCCCTTTCTCTTCCCTCTCTCTCTCTTAAACCTATGTAATCCCCAAGCATATTTCTGTAAAGCCATTGATTAACTGAAAATGTGAATGGAGAGGGAGAGGAAGCTCAGAGTTGAGAACAGTTATAGTCGTAATAAAAGCTTATAGTGAGGGGCGCCTGGGTGGCACAGTGGTTGGGCGTCTGCCTTCCGCTCAGGGCGTGATCCCGGCGTTGTGGGATCAAGCCCCACATCAGGCTCCTCCGCTATGAGCCTGCTTCTTCCTCTCCCACTCCCCCTGCTTGTGTTCCCTCTCTCGCTGTCTCTATCTCTGTCGAATAAATAAATAAAATCTTAAAAAAAAAAGCTTATAGTGAATAATAAAAGCATAGGGGCTTCACTGATTTTTTTTTATCTCATTTAATCCTTGCAATAATCCTATGATGCGGGAATCATTATTCCCATTTTACAAATAAATAAACAGAGGCTTAGAGAGCTAAGAAAGTTTCCTAAAGTCACATGGTGGTAAGATGGTGATGCTGAGGGTCCTATTCTAGGTTTCTCTCTCACAGAGTCTGAACTTTTCATCACCATGCTATAGGCCTCGATGACAATGAGGTGGAGAGAAGAATGTTCCATCTATTTGTAATTAGCATACATTTCGGGCCGTGTTTGAATTAGCTACACATTAGAAGGTTATAAAACACTTTTGTACCCTGTGTCCTCTTTAAAATGTAATTTTTTTTTTAATACCGACGGAATACTGTTTTATGCTTGAGGTCTTCGGATCCCAGAAGGTTTTTAAGGGAGTTGATTTTATGCATTTGCATAGTTCCCCTCTTCTCTAGCTCTACTTCTATATACTTGTCTACTGAGCAGAGAGATTAAGTTACTGCTAAGTTTCATTCTGCTAATCTATAATCATAATGCATTTTTCTTCATGCTTTTTATGAGGGTTGGCAGTGTGTGGTCAAACAACATAAAACATTTTGGAAAAGGAGAGAGAAGAGCACAAAGTTTGTGCCATACCTGCAACCCCCCTTCTGAAAAGTGGCCCAAACCAGTTCTTTCCTACATCAAGTTGCTAGAGTATTCCCTGAGTGAAACCAACCTTGAAACCTTGGCCCCAGCTGATTACACCAGGGACCGGTGTCCAAGCCGAAGACAATCATGTATAAGCTGGATATGTGTGCGGTTAACTGCCTTTGACAGTGTTTGCTGTGAGACTCGGCAGAGTCCGTTGGATCGGGATAAACCAATGATGAGTTCACACAAAGAAGGGTAGTCAGTCCCACTCCGCGTCAGGAGCTGTTGTTCCAGTTCTCTGTGAGGGCTGGCGTATGGCCCTGGCTTGGAATCCAGGGACCCAGAATACAGCCAGCAACATGGAGAATGCCCTAGATCCTTCTTTGTGGTTTGTGAAATCTTCTTTGCCTATTGTGGACCCCACTTCCAATTGGCAACCTGGTCATCTGAGTGCTTCTTCTCCCAGCAGACTTGAAGATCATCCCTCACATCATTCCTCAGAAATAATGTAATCAGATCCATTCTTACAGATGAGAAAAACTGAGGCCCCAGAGATAGTACGGCACGTGGTTACCTAGTAGTGCTCATGGGAGAGGAACTCACGTTGCCTGAGTCCTGATGTAGTTTTTCGAGCTCGCGTGTTGATGCTCTGTGGTCATCATATAAGCATGCTTTAGAAGGAATGAATTAATATTTACTTTAATATTCATTCACCAACTATGTATTAATTTAATAACCTACTAGGAAGCTAGAACTGAGCTAGGAATTCAAGGGAAAGAAAGAGAAAATAGAGTCTTTACCCTCTAGCCACTTATAATCTTGTGAGGAGCCACACACATCAAACTATTTTATAGTTTGGTGATAATCCGAGCCTATAATGACAGAATGAGAGCTATAGTTGTGACAGGGGATTAAAAGGACATTTCTTTAAAAAATTTTTTAATTAAAAAATTCTTTTTTTTTAATTAACTTTTTTTTGTTGTTGTTTTGTTTTGTTGCTTTTTGCTGTTTTTGGGTTGGCAGTGGTTGACCGGTGTGATGCCCAGAAGAGGATTGTGATGCTACCAGACTCAGGAACGCATGCCTGATGCATCGGGATTGATGGGTAATGCCTGCTCTGCGGGTGTTGGGAGCTCACATATCGTGTTGTCAGGTTTCTTGTGAAGGTGGATCAGTTGTACGTAGAGGTGGATACACAATGTTCTTGATGCAAGAAATAACCTGAGCAAAGTTTGAGAACGAGTGTGTGTGTTTTAAGTGTTGTGGGAAGACTGACCTAAGTGAAATAAGAACGGGGGCAGATCATAGGAGCAGATTATTATCAAATGAAATTTCACCCTACCACAAGATCAGTGTTTATGAAACCATGAGAAATGAAGGCGGCACTTGAACTTCTTGACTCCTCAGGGGGCTGGGTGTGTTGGGTGGGTGAAACTGCTGGGTGGTTGAGATGGGGAGACTGTGGCTGCCCCTGCCCCTTCCCTCCTTCCACAGCGTAACACTGGCTTATTCATTTTGCACATTGAGACTCTGTGCAAGAAACTTTTTGCCTTTTAAGAAATAACTTCTTGCTTTAATAAAATGAGCTCAAAAATCTCTGCTTTAAGCAAAGAGTGTCTCTGGAGATTTTTGCCTTGTGAATTTAATGGTTTAGGAAAATTGATGCGGTACTAGTTTGTATATTAGATCTGAGGAGGGTATCAGGGTATTGTTGCAATTTTCAAGTGTGAGGAGACAAAGCTCTGATTTAAGATTAGGGCAGTTGTTTCAGGGCAATAGATGATTAATAGAACAATTTCAGAGGCAGAGCCAGGGAAGGAGAAGTAATCTGCATCCAAGGAAATAAATAATAGATAAAATGAAATTATATTAATCTCATCAACTCAGACTATTGAATTAACTTATCTTCTAGATTGTAAATTTTATGAGGGTAAGGATTATATCTGTCTTGTTTCCGTAAGATGGTGCCTGGGACACAGTAGGTGTTCCATAAATATTTATTGCCTTAAAAACAGGTCAGATATAACCCTTAGGATAATTGCTGCTGCAAATAAGAGAAGTCTTGACCTCAAGTTGACTTAAACCGTAAGAACATTTATTAGATCAGATCACAAGTAGGGTAACTTTTAGGCTCAGCGCAGTCAACAGCTAAGTGATATCCTTAAAAACTCCAGTCCTCCCCCTCTCTCCGCTCAGCGCTCTTGGCATTGGCTCTTTCTTAAGATGATGCTCTTTATGAAGTGTGGCCGCCTGTAGTGGTCAAGCCACATGTTTCCTTGTTTAAAGAAAGCAGAAGAGAAAGAGAAACCTTTCCCCTAAACATAGACTATGAATCCTTATTTCCTATCTCTCTTCTCACCCACTAATCAGCCAGAAGAAGCTTTGAGCTCAATCCTGTCTAACCCTGGCCTGGCACTAAGATCACTTCCTCTGAGTTCTGGGGGAGAGACGGTTAGATACATGAACAAAACTGTCCACTAAAAAGAAATAAGGGAGAATGGGTGCTGAGTTGGTTGAGTACACTTGTTACTCAGTGTGAGGTTGAGTACGAGCAGTCCCAGCCTCACCTTGGGACCTTGTCAGAAACGTAAAATCTTAGGGCTCACCTCAGGTCTACTGAACTGGAATCTGTCTTTTAGCAAGTTTCCCCAGGTGATTCGTATGCAAGTAACATTTGAGAAGCATTGTCCATTACCATATACTTTAATCCCTTCTAGGGCTTTTCCTGGCATATAGAGCACATGAATAGCTAAGTCTTCAAGACCCAGGTGTGAAGAATTACTTAAGTGCTATTACTCCTCAGACTCCATGGCATTTTGTTCCTACTTCCATCAAGAATCTCCCTCCCAGGGTATGACAGTTAATTGTTTAAATTATCTTGAATCCCTAAGAACCTAGCTTTGTACTTGGAACTCAATGAGTTCCTACTCATTCATTCATTTATTCAACAGATTTTTATTTTTTAAAAAGATTTTATTTATTTATTTGAGAGAGACAGAGACAAGGCGGGAGGGGTAGAAGGAGAGGGAGAAGTAGACTCCCTGCTGAGCAGGGAGTCTGACTCGGGGCTCTATCCCAGGACCCTGAGATCATGATCTGAGCCAAAGGCAGATGCTTAACTGACTGAGCCACCTAGGTGCCCCTATTCAACAGATTTTTATTGAATACCTATGATACCTGGCATTATCTAGATTTTGAAGGCACAACGATGAACGAAACAAAATCCTGTACTTCATGGAACTTAAGTTCTACTTATAGGAGAGATATTTTATAATATATTCTTTGTTATACATACTCATGGAGTGGATTAATTAATTCAACAAGTATTTATTTATTTATTTATTTATTTAATGAAGATTTATTTATTTGAGAGAGAGCACGAGCGGGGAGGGGGGGGGAGAGAGAGAGAGAGAGAGAATCTCAAGCAGGCTCCTTGCTGGTACAGAGCCCTATGTGGGGCTCTATCCCACAATCTTGAGATCATGACCTGAGCCAAAACCAAGAGTCGGATGTTCAACTGACTGAGCCACCCAGGTGCCCCCAACAAATATTTATTGAGCACTACTGTGTGTTAGGGACTGTTCTAGGCACTAGGTTGACATCAGTGAATAAAAACAGACACGATTCCTATCTTCAGTGATGCCTACATTCTAGTCAACATTGGGGAGAGACTGATAAATAGTAAATAGATAATTGTGTGGTATGGCAGAGAGTGACAAGTGCTATAAAGCAAATGGAGCAGGTGAGGGGGGAAATCAAGAATCCTGGGGCTATAGAGCTGCAATTTTATTTTATGATTTTATTTATTTATTTGAAGGGGGGGGAGAGAGAAAGCATGAGTGGGGAGGAGGGACAGAGGGAAAGGGAGAAGAAGGCTCCCCCCCTGAGCAGGGAGCCCAACTTGGGGCTTGATTCCAGGATCCCAGGATCATGACCTGAGCCGAAGGCAACCACCCAACCAACTGAGCCACACAGGCACCCTGAGAGTTGCAATTTTAAATGGAGTAATCAAGGTGGGGCTCATTGAGGAGGAGGCGGTTGATGTGTTAGTGGCAGGAGTGGAGTATTCTGACATGTGACTGGGAGAATGGTGATACCACTGGTGGAAATATGGACATTGCAGCTTTGGATCAATTTTTGTTTGAGGGGACAAGATTATGGACAAATTAAGATGGAGCTCTCGGTAAGATATTCAAGGAAAAATGTCCTATAGACAATGAGGAATGTGGACCTGAAGTCTGCTTATAAGATCAGGGTAGATGTTTTAGACTTAGGAAACTTTAGTATGGTACCCAACTCCAAAAATGAGAGCTATGATAAAGAAGTAATTCACTAAGGAAAGAATCCAGAGGGGAAAAAGTCAGGAGCTCATGGCTGAGGCTTGGAGAATGCTCCTAATAGTGGTGTGGGGGGAGGAAGATATCTTTTCCCTTGCCCAGAAACATCACTGAGTGATTGATTGAGGTCAGTGGGAAAATAAGCCAACTAATGTTACATACTATCCTCTTCTACACTGATCAGAGATAAAAGAGTGTGGTTGGGGAAGGAAATACATGAAGTATGGGTTGGTGAAATTTGAATACTTCTTTGAATGGCCATGATAAGCAAAAAGTAGCCATCTCTGTGTAGACAAGTTCAGTCAAATTGGCCAAGATGAAACAAATCTGTCTGTCCAGTCCTCTGTGCCTTGCCCTTGTAGCTTCTCCATGGTATAGTTCCGTCAATAGGGCATAGCCATTGGGCTACCCTGAGTGAAGCCACTGGGCCAAGTGCAGGGGTTTTGATGGTGAACCCACCCATGGAACCAACCTTTCATTAGAGGTGGCCTCAGGGATGAAATCAAGGGCCAAACTCAAGTTTTGGTTGCTATTTTCTTTATATCCATGAAGGGCGCTTTGAACCTCTCCACTAGTACCTGTCCTTTCCTTCCTTGCTAGTGCCTTTTCCTCTTGGCTAGTCATTGTCTTTTTATCGTCCCCTGGTTTTTCAGAGCCAGTTCTGCTTTTATTTCATTAACCCTCTCAAACATATCTTCAGAGAGCTGGAGTAAGGAAAATCACATGGAAGTGTAAATTCCCCAAATTAGAATATTAATAGAACCTAAGACCTTTAATATAATTCATTTGTTCATCTATTCAGCAAATATTTATTGACTGACTAGTATGTGACCAACATGGTGCCGAGTCCTGGAAGTACAGTAGCAAATAAGAGACAGTTCCGGCGTTCGTGGAATACATACACTAATTGGGAAAAAATCAGTCAAATGGGTAAGGTTTAAGTGGTAAGAAAGTGCTAAAATAGGGGTAAATTTAGGGTGAGGTAGTCTTTGAGAAGAAGAGTAGAAAGTGGGAGGGAGTGTTCTAAGCAAAGGGGATGTTGTGTCCAAAGCGCTGGAGGCAAGAAGGGGGGACTAGAAAGGGTGAGTGTGCTGATGGGAGGCAGTGGCAGGAGGTGAGGCTGGAGCAGTCAGCAAGGGCCAGACCACATGGGCCTTGTAAACCCTGTTAAGGAACCTGGACTTCATCCTGAGGGCTCTGAGGAGCCAGTTAATGCTTTTAAGCTGGGGATTGTCATAATCAGATTTGCATCTTAAAAGATCACATTAGTTGCAGCGTGGAGAACAGAATGAAGGCGCAGAGACAAGTCAGGAGGCAATGCAGTCACTCTGGCAGGAGTTGACGGTGACCTGACCTATCACACTGTCCGAGGGAATGAAGATAAAGGGGCAGAGTCAAGAGCTACGTAGGAGGAATTTGTGATTGATTGAATGGGGTCAGAGAACGAGGGGAGTTAAGGATGATTCCTGAGTTTCAACTGGGATGGAAATACTCCTTAATGGCAGAATTGCAGGCATCCATGACCAGGGTTGGTCTGTGGCATAGCTATTTTTTGGGTGGGGTGCATGCTTGTCACACTTAAAATCACATTATGCAAACAGCTGCCTACTCCCAATATTTACCTTTAAGGATGGCTCTGGCACTCATTTTAATTTGTTGGCATAGGGAGGTCCCTTGTGCTAGGATTGTGTTTGTGACCTGAGTGCTTTCAAAGTCTGGGGAAGGACTACAGAGTATTTCCTAGAACTATTCAAGTTATTGGCAATTTTCATCTGAATGATGACTTGAGTCCAACCTCCTGCCTCTCACATTATGAAGTTTCACCTTAATGCAATTTCTTTTCCCTCTGGATCCCAATCCGCCCACCTCCTTTTTTTTTTTTTTTTTTAATAATGGAGGCAGTTGGCAGCTGGAAGTCTTTTAACAGCATGATATGCTGAATTGAACCAGTTACTACCATTCAATTACTCACCAATTATTACTGTTTATATCTGAGCAATGTGTATCTCTCTCTCTCTCTCTCACACACACACACACACAAATGGCTGTAGTAAAAAAAAAAAGTATGCGTGGCTTACAAAATCTGTAACAAAATTCCAGGCAACCTAAATGGCAATATCTATACATATCTCCAAAAATGTATTTAAGTACTGTAGCACAGATATTAGATGTTATACATCTAAAGGAATCTATCCAGAAACCATGAATTATCATTAAATTAAATACGTTTCATAGGTTTCTATTATAATAATTTATAATGCAACAAAGAAAAGTTAATGTTGCACATGGAGAGTATTAACACTGTAAGTGAGAATGCCTGACAAAGCAATGAGATTTAAGAAGAAAATAAGTGCACCTGGTCTGCCTTAAATACTTTTAAAAGACTCTTTCAGGAAAGTTCCTGTAAGTGAATTAGTCTGTTTTTCCTGGGGCTGCCAGCGCTTTCTGTGGCCAATACTACAGCTGCACCACACGGCGCTGAGCTGCAAAAAGGCTCAGCACGACGCAGCTGTGGTTGCAGCCCCAGCCCTGGCGCAGTGACCAGAGTCTCTTAGCTGGTACCTTTAAGAAGTGTTGGGAAGTTTTTCGCTTGTGCAACAGTGTAGAAGCCCGTGTGCTTTCCGCAGTCCCTGTTCACCGAATAAAGGCATTTGCAAGCTGGACAGCATGGTCGTCTTTCAAATGAAGCCTCTCAGTGACGGGCATTGATGACTGCGCTCAAGGCTAAGACAATAAAATGGGATCGTACTTCAATTCAAGGACAAACACAATGCCTAGCTGAGTGGTGTTTATCTTTACCAAAATAAAGGTTTATCTGAATATCTAAGTTTTCAGATAATGGATTGTCGTGAACCCTGGCCTAAACTCCCAAACGGTTTCATGTCTCTGGAATTAAAAAAAAAGAAAGAAAAAAAGAAAAAAATCTAGTTTTATAGGTGTTTTCTTTTCTTCTTCAAGGGATTCTAGCTGCTGAATTATGTGTTGTGACCAAGGACTGGGGAGGAAGAGGGTAGGTTTGTGAATTAGAAAGGTCTAGTGAAAACTTCTATTTATGTGACCCCTGGTGGCTGGTGGGAGTGATTGGTGCACGTGAACAATTTTTCTTAAAGGCTAATTTCTTTACAATAACAAGAGTAGCAGATTGATGTCTGGCTGGTGTTCGCAAAGCTTCTCTCATTGCTTGCTGTTGCTTAGACAGAGTAGATGAACGTAAATAAGTGGCTCTACATTTGTTAATTCACCCCCTAAAAATTGTAACTAAAGCCTGTTGTGGTTATTTGGCTGCCTGACTGCCCGCCTTAGGCTATAAAGGAGCTAAATAAAGAAGGAAGGGGGGGTAGGAATTCCTGGGTTGGGGATCTGAGCAGAGGGATTGTTACCTCTGCTAGGGCAGAGACAGCGACAAGGTAGGGGCCAACGGAGAAGTCGGTATGAATCAGAATCACAGTGGCTCCCTGGTTCCTTGCCTGGTCCTCTCGTCTCCTTTCACTCCAGCGCTGGCAAGAACACTGGAGAGGGAGCCACGCATGACATCGGGTTCTTTGTGCCAGCACAACCACAGACTCGCTGGGAGACTTTGCACAAACAGATTCTCTCTAAGCCTGAATTTCCTTAGTGGGAAAATGAAAAGCGTCGATCCAGACACTGTCAGTTTCTGGATCTTCCTGAACTTGTTGCTTAGCTTTTTACCCTTCCCAACACTGCTAGGGAAGGCTAGAGTCCTCATTTCCACAGAGGCTGCTAGATCAAAACCTGTAGAAATCAGAATAAGTAGAAATCAGTAACAATGTGTCTGCTTCCCCCAAACTCTTGACGTAGGCCATGTAGGTCATCTATGTCGGCGGTTCTTAAAATGTGATCGGGGACCAGGAGCACTGGCATCACTTGGGAACCTGTTAGGTTCCCATTCCTGGGACCCCCTGCAAACCCACTGAATCAGGGGGTGGGGTCCAGCAACCTGTGTTTAACAAGGCCTTCAGGAGATTCTGATGCATGCTAACGTTTGAATGAAGTGTAATGTGTACATTGAGAGTAAAAAGCACGGGGCTGCTGCTCTGTTAAGTGCTGCTGATCCTGGCATAGTCTAACAGTTTGGCATTTTTATCTTTAAAAACATGCCCGAGGGAACTGGTGATAAAATGAGATCTGAAATGAGCTGAGTCAACTCTATGTCAAAAGGTTGTCCCATTGAAACATTATTATTATTATTATTATTTTTTTTTTTTGGACAATTACAGGGTGGTTGAAACAATAGCCCCGGCCTGAGCAAAGAGACTTCTGGGAAGTGTAGTTTGTTTATTTATTATGGCGTGCTTTGTACAGGGAGGCTTTGAGAACTGTCTCCTGGCAAGGTATGAAGTTTTCCAGGGCACCCCAGACTCGGTGAAAGAGAGCCGTTCCTGCTGTCACTGGCAGCAGCCCTCGGGTAAAAGCCCACTGCATTTTATCTTCGCGTGTTTGTTTGTTCTGTTTGGTGAACACTGGCTTTCATACCATCCCGTTCTGTAATTTAAAACTGACTTTATAATTAGGTCTGAAAAGGAATGGTTCCCAGGCAATTCCTTTATGAAGCTGGTAAAGAACTTGCATTCGCTTTGGCTTGCTTCGGTGTAATCTGTCTGAGAGGGCTGCAGGGGCGCTCTGTTTGAAGTCCTGTGGGGCAGGCCTCTCCTCTGTGTATTTGGAGCGTGAAGGAAGGAGGTCTGGGTTCTGCTCTTGGGAACCTCGTGTGGATGAGCAGAAGACGCTGGCAAGCTTCTCTCTTTCATCTTTGGATAGTAAACTCTGAACTGGTTCATGCGTGTAAGCCCACCTGGCTCCAGACTAGCTGTTGGGCCCCGAGGAAAGGGTTTAGCCAGCTAAATTACAGGGGCAATGGGGGCTGCTGAGAGAGCAGGCCGAAAAGGATTATGGGTGTGCTAATTCAGTTTTCCCTTTGGGATTCCCTCCAACCGAGGCCTGAGAGTTCTAGTTAATTTGCGTACTTAAGATCTGGGAAACAAACTGAGGGCTTCTGAGGGGAGGAGGGTGGGGGAATGCGACAGGCCGGTGATGGGTAGTAAGGAGGGCACGTACTGCATGGTGCACTGGGTGTTATACGCAAGTAATGAATCATGGAACTTTACATCAAAAACTGGGGATGTACTGTATGGTGACTGACATAATAAAAAAATATTATTATAGGGGCACCTGGGTGGCACAACGGTTAAGCACCTGCCTTCGGCTCAGGGCGTGATCCCGGCGTTCTGGAATCGAGCCCCACATCAGGCTCCTCCGCTATGAGCCTGCTTCTTCCTCTCCCACTCCCCCTGCTTGTGTTCCCTCTCTCGCTGGCTGTCTCTGTCTCTGTCAAATAAATAAATAAAATCTTAAAAAAAATATATTATTATAAAAAGAAAAAGAACTGGGTTCATCTCACTTCTCAGGAGAGATTATGACTGCATGGATGAATCGTCTTTGCTTCCACGTCGGGGTGTGTGACCCTCAGGAAGCCTGGGAGGGGAGAAGCAGGTCTAACCTGGCAGGACCAGGGGTCGCCACTGCCAGCTTCCACCAGAGCAGCTCCACTTTATTTATTTTTGGTTATTGACACTTCCACTTAAGATTTCTGGTGGAGAAAATGTTTCACTGCTTTAAAAAGTTTGGCAACCACTGGTTTAGACTAGAAGTGTCCAGCCACCCTTGCCCTATACATCAAGTTGGTCTACCTGCTATCCCACAAAACAAGCCTCTAACACTGTAGGTACTGGAGACCAACTTTGGTCATCTCCATTTGTCTTTTTGCCCACCAGCTCAGACATCAAACCCACCACTACCTCCCGATGCAGCCATCGCTCTCTCCCTGCCACCCCGTGCATGTGAATACTCGATTCTCTACTCGATTCTCTTGCCCTGTCTCACTCTGATCTCCGAACATCTGGCATTTTGTCAGATTGTCAAGAACCTCACTCAAAGACAGGGCGGACTTGGGGCACCTGGATGGCCTAGTTGGTTATGTATCCAACTCTTGGTTTTGGTTCGGATCATCATCTTGGGGTCATGGTCTCGGGATCCTGGAATCCAGCCCTGTGTTGTCAGGCTCTGTGCTCAGTGGGGAGTCTGCTTCCCCTCTCCTTCTCCCTCTGTTTGTGCACTCAATTTCTCTCTAAAATAAATAAATAAATCTTGAAAAAAAAAAAAAAAAAGACAGGGAGGCCTCTTGAGCCACAAATTCTTCACAGCTACTTGGCTTTGTGGTAATTTGTTCAGGCCTACATAATATGGTGTTCTTAGTGCTGTTGTCCAGAATGGAGTCACCCCTGCTGGCTGCAGATTCGTCTCTCCTGCTACCTTTTCAGAGACGCTGATTGCCAGTCTTCTACCAGAACTGAGTCGTTGGGTCCTTAGAATGTTTTGTCCCCATCAGTTTCGTGGTTGTCCCATTTTAAATAAGGAACTGGCGACCACTTGGCTGTCCTGCTTCAGTTTGTTATCACCTGCTGTGTCTGGCCCAAGGAAATAGTACAGCGGAAAGCACAGCTTCCCTGCAGGAAGCCATATTTTATCACCTCAACCTGGATGGCATTAAGGATGGCTCCTCAGAACTACCGATGGAGCACCTAAGAAACTGAAAGCGTCACAGCCAAAAGTTAGACTTTGAAATCAGGAGGACTTGAGTTCTTATCCCGACTCCATCACTTCCTAGTTGGTGACCTCGAGCATTCCTCCTGAGCCTCTGATTGCTCATCTGTAACTTGGGGATGATGACACTTCTCTCATAGGACCATTATTGATTTTCTTCTCTTCTCCTTGAGCCCCTTCACAGCACATAGTAGGCGCTCAAAAGTGCCAAAACTACGGTTGCAGAGGCCTTCAGTTAGATATGGAGAATCATGTTTTGTGGTCCCAACTCTCTGTCTACATCTAGCTTGATCCGATGTCCCACCATAGAGATTAGGAGGTTCATTGAAGTTTTGTTTTATCTTACTAGTCAGTGTTCATAACATTTTTCCGCTGGTGGTATATAGACTCAACTCTGCAGAATAACTGATAATTATTATTTTCATTGCAAGTATAGTTGTTAGTTACAATGACTCCTTGCTTAAAACACTACTGGCATCTCATTACTTTTCCATTAAAGTCCACAATTTGGAGTGCCTGAGTGGCTTAGTCAGTTAAATGTCTGCCTTTGGCTCAGGCCATGATTCTGGGGTTCTGGGATTGGGCCCCCACTCTGCAGGGAGTCTGTTTCTCCCTCTCCCTGCTTGTTTACTTTCTTTCTCAAAAAAAAAAAAATAAATCTAAAGCCCACAATTTAAGATGACCTGCTGTACCTGCCTGGTCTGGCCCTCCTTCCTGTCAACTTCATTTTGCTCTCTGCCTTCTGTCATGTTTCTCAATCGTGTGGTGTCCTCTCTAGCCGTGGAGCCTCACATGTCACCCCTCTGCCCAGAATGCTATCCCCTGCCTGCTCCCTCCGCCTCTTTCCCCCACTGGCTTTGCCCCAGTTGGTTATTGGCCCAGATCTACTTCTGCCCTCTCCTCTGCTCTGTGTTGTAGGGGGCTGACCTGGGCAAACTCTATTTTCCAGGCTTCCTTTCCAATTGGTTTCTAGCAGTATTTGGTCACTGGAAAGCATCGGCAGAAAATTAGAGGGCAGAAGGAAGGGAAAAAGCCAGGTAACCCCTCCCTCCTCAGCTTGTGAAGCATCTCTTAGCAGTGCCTGTATTGTCTCTATGGTTCCAGCAGCTGCAGACAGCCCCTGCACTAGCCCTGGTTCCTGGGCACGGTACCATGTCACCCCAAGACCTGAGGGGGCTGCAGCTTCCTGCTGTTACCAATCCCTGAGTTACTTCACTCTCCTGTTTGCTCTTCACACCCTAGTAACTCATAACCCATCTCCTAAACTACTAACCTAAATTTCCTCTAGTGAGCGGCCTGGTATGGGCTTTGTCTTCCTATCTGATGCCTGACTGATAAAACCCCATTCATTGCTTGAATCTTAGCTCAACTTTTACTTTCATAGGCAAGCCTTCCCTGACCTCCCTTCTCCTTCCGCAACCTACAGCAACTCGAGCAAATCTCTCATTATGCAGTTTCATAGCACTGTGCACGTCTCCTGTGAACTTGTTCCGGTTTTAACTCCATATTTATCTGTGACTATTTGATTCACTTGTTGTGAAGGTGGTAACCGTGTCTTTCTTTGAGGGGGCCACCATTACTTTCTCAGTACCTGAGATAGTATCTGGCACATATTATGACCTCAGTGAATGAATGAATCCTTTCAAAAAGTTTTGTGATGCTGGGAACTGTTGTTTGTTTGTTTTTCTTTAAAGTGTTTATTTTGGTACCACATTTTGTTTGTTTGTTTGTTTGTTTATTTATTTATTTATTTATTTATTTATTTATTTATGTTTCAGAGGTAGAGTTTAGCGACTCATGAGTTGCGTATAACACCCCGTGCTCATTACATCACGTGTCCTCCTTAATGCCCATTACCCACTTATCCCACCCCCCCAACCCAGCTCCCCTCCAGCAACCCTCAGTTTGTTCCCTATGATTAAGAGTGTCTTATGGTTTGTCTCCCTCTCTGATTTTGTCTTATTTTCCCCTCCCTTCCCCTATGTTCATCTGTTTTGTTTCCTAAGTGCCACATATGAGTGAAATCATATATTTGTCTTTCTCTGACTTATTTTGCTTAGCATAATCCTCTCTAGTTCCATCCACATCATTGCAAATGGCAAGATTTCATTTTTTTGATGGCTGAGTAATATTCCATTGTATATACACAGCACATCTTCTTCATCCTTTCATCTGTCGATAATCATCTGGGCTCTTTCCATATTTTGGCTCTTGTGGACATGGCTGCTATAAACACTGGGGTGCATGTGGCCCTTTGAATCACTATGTTTGTATTGGGAACAATTGTTAAAAGAATTGTTCTTGCCTAAAACCACAGAGAATACTGCAATACCATCTACCAAGTTCCCTGTGAGGTTGGGCATGGACTTGTAAAGGAGATTAAATAAATCTCAAACAATTGAACTCTCCTGTTAACAATGAGAAATGTGTTAAACAAATCACCTATAATGCAGTTGTAACTGACCACATCATTATGGAGAATGACCTTAGGGACTTCAACAAACTTTTCATAATATACCAGAGCCTGATCTTGCCAAGAGTGTAAAATCCCTGGCTAATTAACTGAACTAAGACCAGGCCAGCTTGGATGGAGCTAGAGGGTATATGCTAAGTTAAATAAATCAGACAGAAAAAGACAAATACCATATGATTTCCCTTATATGTGAAATCTACAAGACAAAACAAATGAACAAACAAACAGAAAAACTGACTCTGAAATACAAGAATAAACGTGTGGTTACCAGAGGGGAGGTGGGTGGGGCGATGGGTGAAATAAATAAAAGGGATTAAGAGGCACAAATTTCCAGTTATAAAATAAATAAGTCACAAAGATGAAAAGTACAACATAGGGAATATAGTCAATAATACTGTAATAATGTTGCATGGTGACAGATGGTGACCACACTTTCAGGGATCAATAAGTAAGCAAAGAATTGTCAAATCAATATGTTGTACACCTTAAACTAATATAAAATTGTATGTCAATTATATTTCATAGATACAAATATTTCATACAAATTTCAAAATAAATGAAAAATTTTTTTTTTAAGAAAAGCAATATGAGGGGGGCACCTGGGTGGCTCAGTCAGTTAAGCCTCTGCCTTCAACTCAGGTCATGATCCTGGAGTCCTGGGATTGAACCCGAAGTTGTCCCTGCTCAGCAGAGAGCCTTCTTCTCCTTTGGCCCCTCATCACTCATTCTCTCTCTCTCTCTCAAATAAATAAATAAAATCTTTTAAAAAAAGCAAATAAATAGAAAAAAACAAACACAGACAAAGTAGGGGCAATGCAGAAGGGCAGAAAAATAATTTAAAAATTAGTAAATAATACCTTTGAAGAGATAAGATAGTGTATCATGAAAAAAGAACATATTGCTGTGATAAGCGAAGATTGAGAAAACATGAATTTTAAATTTCTTTACCAAAAATATATTCAATAGAAAAGATTGGAAGTTGAGGAAATCTCCCAGCAAGTACACTGAGAGACAAAGAATTACAGTTAATAATACTGTATTATATATTTGAAATTTGCTAAGAGAATAGATCTTAAAAATTTCCATCACAAGAAAAAAATCTGTAGCAATGTATGGTGATGGATGTGAATTAGATGAAACTGCAGTGATCATTTTGTGATCATTTTGCATTATACATGTGAAACATGTAACATTATATGTCAATTATATCTAAATAAAAACAAATAAAAAATTTATGGAAAAAAGAGACAAAGAGAAATTGGAGAGAGGTAAGAAAACTAGAAGGTCACACATGGGCCCTAGAATCTTCAACAACTAAATGATATAAACAGAAATAGGGGGTGGTGGTGAAGGAAATGTCAATGAAGGGACCTACTAACCAAATGCAGTATGGTTCTTCATGGAATCCTGCTTTGAGCTTTAAGCCAGTTGTGAAAAAAACATTTAAAAAATTAACAGAGAAATATGAACCTGGACTGGGTATTACATGATATTAAGAAATTATGGAGGGACCCGGGTGGCTCAGTCGGTTAAGTGTCTGCCGTCGGCTCAAGTCATGATCCCAGGGTCCTGGGATTGAGTCCCGCATCAGCTACCTGTTCAGTAGGGATCCTGCTTCTCCCTCTGATGCCACTCTCCCTGCTTGTGCTCTCTCTCTTTCTCTTTGATAAATAAATAAATAAAATCTTCTTAAAAAATGGAATTATTGATAATACTGTTAATGTAATAATGGTGTGTATAGTTATGTACAAGTCCTTGTTGGGGTGCCTGGCTGGCTCAGTTGGAAGAGCAATGTGACTTTTGATCTCTGCGTCCTGAGTTGGAGCCCCGTGTTGGTGTAGAGATTACCAAAAAAAAAAAAAAACCAAAAAAAACCAAAAAAAAAAAACAAACTTAAAAAAAAAAAGTCCTTATCTACTGATGCATACTGAAGTATTTATGGCATAACATCTAGGATTTGCTTTAAAATATTCTGTTTAAAAAAGGTGTTTTATGGATTAAAAAAAAGCTGTTCAGAAGCTTTTTATCTTGATGAAGTCCCAGTGGTTCGTTTTTGCTTTTGTTTCCCTTTCTTTTGGAGATGTGTCCAGCAAGAACTTGTTGCGGCCGAGGTCACAGAGGTTGCTGCCTGTGGTCTCCTCTAGGATTTTGATGGATTCCTATCTCACATTTAGGTCTTTCTTTGATTTTGAGTTTAGCTTTGTGTATGGTATAAGAAAATGGTCCAGTTTCATTCTTCTACATGTGGGTGTCCAATTTTCCCAACACCATCTGGTGAAGAGACTATCTTTTTTTCCATTGGATATTCTTTCCCGCTTTGTCAAGATTAATTGACCATAGAGTTGAGGGTCCATTTCTAGGTTCCCTATTCTGTTCCACTGATCTATGTGTCTGTTTTTGTACCAGTACCATACTGTCTTGATGATTACAGATTTGTAGTAGAGCTTGAAGTCCGGAATTGCGACACGACCAGCTTTGGTTTGCTTTTTCAATATTCCTCTGGCTGTTTGGGGTCATCATTATCTCCTTTAGTCAGAAACCTGATGTCTTTGTTATTTTTTTCATGAACTTTGATTATTCTGTGAACTATCGGAATGTCTCATCCTTCAACTTTAAAAATGACTATTTCATCAGCTCTACTAGGGTTGTCCTGAAATTTGTTAGGAACAGAAGGTCTCTTCTGTGAAAGGCTGGCTCCATACCAGTATTGGTCAATACTTGTCCACAGTTGTTTTCATGAGACTTTAATACAAATAGATTTACCAGAGGAATACTATGCCTTTTACAATACTATTCACTTCACAGGTAACTTAAAAATTTAGTAACACATAATATTACTTTTTTACAAATCAAGAAATGAGAGACAGTAAATTGATTTATCTTGCTTATCATGATTTATAACATGTTATAAAATGGGTACATTAATTAAATTATAATTATATCAATTTAATCTTTTTAAGTAACCATAAATGGTACTTTCCTGAAGACATTTCGCAGTGGTTTTTACAATGTTTTTGAAATATGAATTGACATTTTAATTTGGATTGAAACACGAAGGCAGGCTTTTTCTGAAATTTAAAAAGGCTGATTGGTTTGACAAAGAGGACTAGCTCTTTAGGTTGTTTGGTAGATATTTTCCATAACTCGAACATGATATATCTGCAGCTTCAAGTTGTGACAAAAATGTGTTTAAAGCATGTGTTGATTAAGAACACTTTACTGGAAAAAAAATGAATTGGCTAAAATGCAATGAAATTAAGATCGACACAAGTTTCCTAACTGCAATTCTAAAAACATGATGCCTTTAAGTGAAAGAGTAGCAAGTATAATAAATGGTTCTTTAATGAGCCGTGGTAAAGTCTTTTTGGTAGATTTTCCAGAAACAGAGAAAGTGAGTGACTCTAGTGACTACGTGACAAATTCCTTTGTAAATTAGGAGATTTCCAATTCAATGCTTGAAGTCTGAAGGAGAATCTAGTCCAGTTGATAGGTCATTAAACATTAGTTTTGATGACATATCATTTTATGATTTTTGAAATAGAACTTAGAAGGAATTCAAACCTTGATCAGCATTGCAGTAGCAAAACTCCTTGTTATTAACTGCTTTTAAAATATGACAAGATTTCTCAGCATTTACATTTATTTAAAAAATATAAGGAATATAGGGGCACCTGGGTGGCACAGCGGTTAAGCGTCTGCCTTCGGCTCAGGGCGTGGTCCCGGCGTTGTGGGATCGAGCCCCACATCAGGCTCCTCCGCTATGAGCCTGCTTCTTCCTCTCCCACTCCCCCTGCTTGTGTTCCCTCTCTCACTGGCTGTCTCTATCTCTGTCGAATAAATAAATAACATCTTAAAAAAAAAATATAAGGAATATAAAGCCCTATTTTGTTCTAGCAATGAGTCATATTAATCAATGGATCATGAACTAATGGAAAAAAGAAAGCCTCATTAGTCTCATTAAGAAAGACACATTTCTATTAAAAATTACTTTTTATGGTTAGTGATTTTTAATCAGATATTGCATTATATTATTGTATATTAATAGGAATTATAATAATGAATCAAATCAGAAGAACAATTTTAACACCTAGAAAGTTGTCACAGAAAACAAGATAAGAATTTACAAATTCAATTTGTACTAATACTTTTGTTATAAAGAAATATGATATGATAATAAAATATTTTAAACAGGAAATAAAAGGTTACAATAGAAATTCTGTGTAGGAATTAGGAGGAAAGGAAAGAAAGATGTAGAATCTTCAAATGCTAAAGAAGGGATTGTTCCGGCTTTGTTTTTGTTTTGTTTTTAATATATGATGTGTGATGGTAACTAACCACTTATATTGTTTTAGATATATTTAAAATTTGATATGATCATTTTATTTATTTATTTATTTATTTTTAAAGATTTTATTTATTTATTTGACAGAGATAGAAACAGGGAACACAAGCAGGGGGAGTGGGAGAGGAAGAAGCAGGCTCCCAGGGGGGGAGCCTGATGTGGGGCTCGATCCCATAACGTCGGGATCACGCCCTGAGCCGAAGGCAGAGGCTTAACCGCTGTGCCACCCAGGTGCCCCTCATTTTATTTTAGAATGTTTATATTTAACATACGTCAGATTATATCTGTTTCAACTACATAAACTTATGATAAAAAATTCTTTTAGGGCATTGTGAGCAAAGACAGACAGACTGACCAACCTTGAATACCACCGTTGTAAGTGACTCTGATATGGATGACCATAGACTGGGTTTTAGATCAGCTCCATCCATTTCCAGGATATTCCATTATGACCCATTCTAATTAGATTCCCTTTGTTTCACTTTATGCACTCAGGGAGGAGATCTTCAAGTTCACCTATTACAGGTTCAAAATGTATCGATTCCTCAACCGTATTGTGTAGACCTTACTATAACCCATCCACAGTAAGAGGAGCAGTGTGTTTGCACAAACACGCTAATTGATAATACCCATCTTTCTGAAAGAATTTTCTATCAATAGACTCTTTTTGCAATAGTTTTGACTATGATTTAATTACACCAATTTGGGCAGCTCAGTTCACCCAGATCTCTGGGCCCAGTTTCTTCATCTGTAAAGTCAGAGAACCTACTAGCTCTCTTAGATTCCCTCAAATTCTATAATTCTTTTGTTTTATTATTGTGTCTTAAAACGTTCTGGAAAACACTTAAGCAAATAGGGCATAGTAATTATGCCAATATCTTTTCAAGTTATTTTTTTCCCATAAAACATGGAATGACTGAATTTAACATGGTAATATTGCTAAATTTTAAAAAGTGAACCTAAAATGGAAAGTCTAAAAGATCAGTTGAAAGCATTGTTTTAACATCTTAAACTCTGAAATTTGAAAAGTAGACTATACGGTCTCCTGAGCTCTAACAGAGGCAGCATGCAGGGTGTCAGGGTGGCCGTTGTTTTAAATTCCAGACCCACAGTTGATAGAATTATAATTGCACTATAAGCACTGAACTAATACTGCTTCATTATCAAAATGCCTCTTTGTATTTAACTATGGGCAGCAGGGTCATTACATAACCTATATGAACTTTAAAGGAACTATTTATTTTGAACCTCTGGTTATAATGTATGGTTGCACATGTTGTTTCAAAAGCCTTTTGGAATAAATGTCATAATCCTAAATCACATTTGTCTCTTTAATCAGAGTCATCCTAGCTAAGAAAGTTTACGAAATGTGTAACAAATTCTTAGATAACACTACAAGGCTATGTTAGAGTTTTAAGGGAATAGCCAGGATCTTTTTGTTCTAGGCAGAATAAAAGTTCCTTTATCTGTTCTGTGAGGAGTTGACAGTTTACTCAAGGGCATTTCTAACTTTTCAAAATGCAAAATTTCAAGCCTATTGCCAACATTTAAAAGGGCACATATTTTTCTCTTGGTATACACAACAGTTTCTGGCAACAGACAGAGGTGCTAATGTTAGTCACATTTTACAGAAGAAGCTAAAACAGATAGATTAAGGTTTTCTCCCATTCACACATTTCTCTAAGAAGATGGTCTTCTTAGAGACCATCTAGGGATGCCTGGGTGCCTCAGTTGGTTAAGCATCTGCGTTCAGCTCAGGTCGTGATCCCAGGATCCTGGGATCAAACCCCAAATGAGGCTCCCTTCTCGGTGGGGAGTCAGCTTCTCCTTCTCCCTCTGCCCCTCCCCCCTGTTTGTTGTCTCTCTCTCTCTCTCTCTTTCTCTCGCTGTCGCTCACTCTCTCTCAAATAAATAAATAAAATCTTAAAAAAGAAAAAAAAAAGACATTCTTGGAGACCATTTAGCCATGAACTTGACTGAGCCCCACTGGGAGCAAGTCATTGTCCCGGGCCTGGAAGCTCTATTTCCTAGCTCAAGAGACTTTCCCCTAACCCAGGAGACCAGAAGTTTGAGAAATACAGTGTGGTGAGAATATTCCCATAGGTCTTCCTAATAAAAATGCCTTCTTGTCTCTCTTGCCTATGCTTTTGGTCTATTGTTGATATTCTTGAGCACTACTTTGCTAATGGCAGCCCAGAGATCAGTGATTTCTGATTCCTGCACAGACTCCAAAGTCTGGATTTTAGGAGCATTTCTCCTTAATATGATAATGTAGCTTGATCCACTGAGATTAGGTTATGTTTTCTGCAGTAAGGAAAAAGGGAAAATGTCTTTCTCTTGGTCCCTGATCTAATCCTCCAAGCAGCCTGGGTGGTGGTGGAGCTTATTAAAAGCCTTTTCCTCACCCACTCCCCAAACCCCAGGCTCCCAGTGGTGTTGGAGTTGAGTTGTTCAAGAGACAGAGGGACTCCAAGGGCTGAATGGGGCTAAGTAGACCAGCTGCTCACATGTGCCCCGCAAAAGACTGGACTTCTAAGGGGGATAGGGAGTAGCAAAGCAGTGCTGAGGACCAGAGTGAACACTAAGAGCTGTTGACTTTGGTGCACAGTGGAAGTTTCCTACGGCTCTGCTTGAAATTGAGGGTAATGGACAGAATAGGACTGTTTGCCTCTGAGCAGGGCCTGCAGGCTTGGTCAATGAGTAATAGAGGCTCTTTCGTCATTTTCTGGGCATCACTTAACCTACTCCATCCCTACTCTTGGACTATCCAAAGGAGGAGGAGAAAACTCATACCCAATCATATCAGAGATGATCCCTACTATTCACGGAAATTTTACCATGTGCCTTGGCACGATGCTTACTTAGCAGGGCAATTTATGAAAAATTTCATGTGGCAGAATAACTTGATTACAAAATTAACTATATCTTGTGTTCAAGGCTGTAGGCTTATCAGCAAAGAATGAGAGGAATTTTTCCATATCTCTTCCAACAAAGGAACCCAGGCATTGTGTTCTAAAGCCGACATTTCTTTTACCCTCTGGGAAGAGTCAGATGACTTTATAAGGTCTAAATCGCAAGTGGAAACCTAAAGATCTGAGCCTCTGTGTGGCCTGAAAAATGTTTTAAGAGAGTTTGAATGAGACGCCCACATTTAAAAAACAGGGGGTCTTGTACAAAAAAAATTTGTAAAATTTTTTTGAAATTTCTTGAAAAACAAGATTTGTTAACAGTCAGCCTGTCTCCTCCATGACAACAATCAGTGCGCTGAGTAGGAGTTCCAGTTTGAGACAAGTATGTTCTTCCCAGGGCGCCACCATCCCCAATATGCCTGCATATTTTCTAGGAGGCCCAATGCATTGAAAAATATACCTGTCTGGCTCCTTTGGACATTTGAATTTTTGATCTCTGGTCTGGATCTATTGAAGGGAAAAGAACTGGATATTTCCAGATCCTTGAGGAAGACTAGCCCGGTCCCAGAAGAGATTTCCTCAAATCTGGACAAGAGGACAGGATCTGGGGCCTATCCATAGGTGCATTTATGTGTATAAAGCCTTCTAAATCTTTACTCTGAAAAATACATAGTGCACTCATTGACCAATGAATCGTTGTCACGTATTGTTTTATAATAACAACTAGATCATATTGTTTAAACTGGTATTTTCTATTTACTGAATGTATAAAAGAATCATAAACATCTTTTTTTAAAAAAAGATTTTATTAATGTATTTGACAGAGAGGGAGAAAGAGAGTACAAGCAGGGGGAGTGTCAGGCAAAGGAAGAGGGAGAAACAGGCTCCCTAGGGAGTCTGATGCGGGACTCGATCCCAGGATCCTGAGAGCATGACCTGAACTGAAGGCAGGGACTTAACTGACTGAGCCACCCAGGCGTCCCAAGAATTATAAACATCTTGATGGATGGTACAGGTACAGGTTATATAGGAAACAATTCGTGTATTAGTTCCTGTGGCTGCTGTGACAAGTTACCACCAACTTGGTGGCTTGAAACAACAGAAGTTTATTCTTTTATGGTTCTGGAGGCCGGAAGTCCGAAATCAAGGTATTGGCAGGGTTGCACTCACTCTGAAGCTCTAGGGCGAATCTTCCATTTGCAGGTTCCAGGTGAACATAGCATTTTGAGGGCCTCCATTTAACCCACTACACTTGGATGAATGATTTTCTCCTTAAAGATTATTTTTTTAAAAAGGGGTAGTGGACTTAACTTTCTGGGTCTTTTTTATTTTGGCTACATGGTGGGCAGACAGAGCCGAAGGCAGAACTCATTTGGAGTCACGGAGTGGCTGCAGGGGGGTGTGTGGTCATGAAATACTGGCCACACACCTGGGAAACAGGCACTGAGAGCTTAGCTCCCTGTGCTCTGCTGTCCAGAGAAAGTAGTGGTGAAATCACAGCAGCAAGGTTAATGACCTCTCTCCCCAGGCTGTGGGATTTGGATTACAAAACTCAGTTGAGGCTTCTTTGAGAGTGAAACACCCTCCACTCATGCACTGTCCAAGGTTTCTAAAAAGCTGACTTCAGGAAAAGGTATTTTGTTTGGCAGACAAGAAGGAGCTATTTTCACAGTCTCTTTTATTTATTCTGCCTCCAGAATTATGCATTTAAGGGTTAGGTGTGGTCAGCACTTGGCTCCTTTCCAGATTTCCGGAGTTACCCTGACCATCTAAAAACTGCATTTTAAAAATATTCAGGATCTAGCGATCTAGAGCCTTCATCGGTGATGAGACCATGTATGTGCAATGCGGGGAGAGGCAGAATCCTAAAGAGAGCATTTCTTGCACTGTCAGAAGTTACCATAAATGGGAGAGTTATAAGAGTAGTAGTAGTAATGTTGACTAGGTGCTTACTGTAGGCCTGGCACAGTGCTAGGCCCTTGGCAAGGACTACATTTATTATTTTACTTAAACTTTATGAAAACCCTTGAGATATATACTAATATTATCTCCATTTTACAAAGGAGGAAACTGAGGCACAGAGAAGTTAAATGGTAAGCAGCACACGGCTGGAATTCAAGGCCAGCTGGGATAGTTCTAAAGACTGCGTTCTTTTTTTTTTTTTTAAGATTTTATTTATCCATTTGAGAGAGAGAGCAAGGGTGAGGTGCAGAGGGAGAGGGAGAAGCAGACTCCCTGTTGAGCAGAGCCCTGGGATCATGACCTGAGCTGAAGGCAGACATTCAACTGACTGAGCCACCCAGGTGCCCTAAAGACTGCTTTCTTAATCACTGTATCCCCATCTCCTAATCCGTTTCTCACAGCACTGTGAAGTGGGTGGGACATCTCCAGTGTTCCTCCATCCCCGTCTGCTTTTCCTTTTGCTTCTTTTCTGAGGTGGGATAGTGTGACAGAAGGTGTACAGATTTCTTTTTCTCTCCAAATTGTTATTTAAATTCTAGTTAGTTAACATGTAGTGTAATATTGGTTTCAGGAGTAGAATTCGTGATTCATCACTTACATACAACACTCAGTGCTCATCCCAACAAGTGCCCTCATTAATACCCATCATGCATGTAGCCCATCTCTTACCCACCTCCCCTCCAGCAACCCCTAGTCTGTTTTCTATCATTAAGAGTCTCTTGTGGTTTGCTCTCTCTCTTTTTTTCCCTTTCCATATGTCCATCTGTTTTTTTCCTAAATAAAAGTATACATATTTTTTATGCAGTCTGATCTGTTTAAATCCTGGGTATGTAACCTAGACAGGCTAACTTCTCTGAGGCTCAGTTTCCTCGTTTGAAAAAAATGATGATAAGAACTGCTTCCCAGGATCGTCATATGGATTAAACAATATGGTGTGGTGGCAGCTAAGCTCTTCTGCCCAGACCACCCCTTCAGGACCCTCCCTCCCTTGCGGTTGACTGTTCACATCTGAGCCTCTTCCAGAACCTGCCTTCCCCAATTATGCTGCCTCCCCAGAGTTAGTCAAGGCATCCCATGACTTCTCTGTTGTGTGTGGGGCAGGGCACAAAGGCCCGCTGTCCCTTTGCCTCAATTTAGAGCAGCTCTGAGGGACCATCCCAGCTCCAGAGGCTCCTGGGTGGGGGCGGGCTGGCTGAGGCCTCCGCTGAGCTGACATCACCACCCCACTTCCTCCTCTGCCCTATCCCGCGTCCTCATCCCTCTCAGATGTTGCTGCTGAGATCACTTCCCAGTGCACCTTCACCCCAGAGTCTGTTTCCTGAGGAACCTGACCCACAACAACCAATGTTTACACAACGTCCGACACACAGTGCACATTCGATCAATTCTTTCCAAGGTTCCTCCTCACCTCATGTGTGTCCTACAGCAATGCCTCACGCCTTGAGAGCTTGTTGTGCCTCTGACTACCTCTGTCTCATCAAAATTTAACAATCCCATGTCTCAATGCCACAAGGAGCATCTTGTTAAAAGCTGGTTAGTCATGGGTCGGTGTCTCTTTTTTACCTGGATGGGAGGTGTGTAACCTCCTGGGCACATTGAGCGGACAGAGGGTGAGCCTGACTCTAGAGGGGACCCAGTTACACCATGTGGGTCCTTGCCTACAGCCCGGCACATAAAAGGCTTTCATTGAATGTTTGTTGTTGATGATGTAAGGCCGCTACTGACCCTGAAGAATGTACCCTCAGTTTTCAGAATTCCAAAGAGATGGAATTCACAAACTAGACACAGACACTCTCTCAACAGTAAGGGCTTTGAGAACTTCACAACATTTGGAATTTCTGCACCATCAGCAACATGCCTGAGAAATCTCAGCAGCATGGCCTAACAGCTACAGGGCACAGAGAGAGAGGGGAACAGCGGCAACACACAGCTGGCAGCACATGGTCCCTCACTCTGGGAACATGGCTTGCAGGGCCTTTGGCCATCCCAGGCTGGGGACTGGGTGTCCAGGAGGGAGAAGCCATTTGAGGCAGCCCTGTGCCTTGTCCTGGGGGCAGCCTCTGGGCTTGGCACAAAAGCCAGTGGGATGTTCTACCCTGTGGTCACTGCAGGGCAGTAACAGAGTCACGGTAGGCCTTGATTCTCCAGTGTATTGAGAGGTAATATGAAGACTGTCTTTGATTTCTAGAAAGATGTTCTAAAGCCAATGGCACTAGCCTGCTATTTTAAAGGCATTGTGGTATCCTTTTGTTGGGGAGTATCCCTGAGCAATGGCCTATGCTCATGCTTTCAATATAACGAATAAAAATAACTTAAAAAAAAAAAACTAATGTGGGGGCGTGTGGATGGCTCAGTTGGTTGAGCGTCCGGCTCTTGGTTTTAGCTTAGATCATGAGATCAAGCCCTGCATTTTGCTCTGTGCTCAACGTAGAGTCAGCTTGAGATTCTCTCTCTCTTCTGCCCCTCCCTCTGCTCTCTCTCTCTCTAAATAAATAAATAAACAAATAAGTGCAAATCTTTTTTTAAAAAACCCAAAAAACTAATGTGGTATAGAAAGTCCACTTAGTATTACCTACCTTGGCAGGCTGAGAGGTATAGTGAAAAGAATACATGCTCTGGTGCAAGATGGACCTGATTTCAAGTTGGGGTCCCCTTACCGGCTGTATAACCTTATCAGTTATTTACCTCATGGGCCTATTCCTTCATCTGTGAAATGAGAACAATTTTTCTTCCTATTCATTGTAAGGCTTAAATGAGAACATTCATTTTAAAGCTCTTTGATGTGAAACACTACCCAGATGGAAGGTGTTCCTACATCGCACGGACAAATAGTGATGTTTGAACAGTCACTGGTCAACAATTTTTGGATGCTCAGGAAGTCCTCCTTAGGCATAGTAGTGGAAGGCTGTTGTTTTTGCCCATTCTTTGGGGAACAGAACCCGTCTTCTCTGTGGGAAATTCATTTCATGTGATTTGCATGGCAATGCCCTTATCTCCTCTAGCCACGTAATTTTCCTTGGCCATGACTGACCACATCAGTTGGTCCGGGGATGAACAAATGACCTTACTTGGGTCAATCAGAGCCTTCTCCAGACTGTTGCTTTTTGCTAGATTGCTGGGTTGGTAGGATGTAAAGCCGGGGATGCTGGAAAACGTCTTGCCACATGAAGTAGGCCTATCGAAGAGGTGGTAAGACCAAAACTTCAAAGAACCTGAGACCCTGGATTCAGTCATGCTAGAAATTAGCTATATCCTCGTGCTTCCCAGGCATGGGGACTACAACCTTCCCCCCTTTTTCTTAAGTTCATTTGAATTGGGTTATTGTGACTTGCGACTAACAGAGTCCTGAATTAATAATACCCATCATTTCTCAAGGACTGGCATTAATAAGACCCGTATGTATTGGAGTCTCTTCACCTCTAGAGTGAAGGGAATAATATCTACTTCCCAAAGCTTTTGTGAAGATTCAATGAGATAACACACGTAAAATTCCTTCTTTAGAGTTCACAAAGTGCTCGCTAGACTCCATCGGGTGCAGTGACTCTCTGCTGGATTTCTATGGCTTCCCGACTTTATAGGGATGTTTCTCTCTTCGGGAAAAATGTCACTTTCCTCTTGAATTCCTGGTTACCTTCTGAAGCAAATTTGCTTAGCAGAGCTTTTCCTCGGGACTGCTGAATAAGCCAGCTTCAGCTGTGCTGTGTGCATGACCAACCTCCTCCCTAGAGGAAGCGGCAACCCCCAACGCCCCTTTAACGGGTGTTTTGCCAGTCCTTCTTTAGCTAGTGGCTGATGCTGGGCATTTTATCATCAGAGCTTTGTGGAGTTTTTAGATTCATTGAAATATAATATATTTGCCGATATGTATATGTAAGTAGAAGGTTCAGTGAGTTTCCACAAACTGAACATGCTTATGTAGTCGTCACTAAAATTAAGAAACAGAAAATCACCAGCATCCCAGAAGCCTCCCCCATGTCTCTCATCCCACCTCAATACTCCTCCAAAACTAACCATTATCCTGATTTCTAAAAGCTGATTTTTTGCCTGGCTTTTGTTCTTTCTATAAGCAGAATTATACAGGATATATTCAGTAGTGTCTATCTTCTTTTGTCAACATTATGCTTGTGAGGTTCATTCATGTTGCTGACTTGGTTACAGTTCGTCCATTCCCATCACGGCATGGTATTACATTCCACGACTTATTTATCCACTCTACTGTTACGAAGCATTTTCATCTCATTGGCTATGAATTCGTCACATGCTGAATCTTATTTGCAAAGAAGGCTAGGACATATAGTTTGTTATCTACAACAAAATCAAGGTGCAGTTACCAAGGAACAAGGGAAGAATAAATATTGTATGGGGAAATAATTATCTCAATGACCTTGTAATTTCCTTCCTAAAACGTTTAAATTGCCTGTGGTTAGTGGGAATATGGAAGGTAATGGGTGTTTTTCATTAAAAAAAGTTTTGGGGGTGTCTGGGTGGCATAGTCGGCTATGCGACTGGCTCTTGGTTTCGATTCAGGTCGTGATCTCAAGGTCATGAGTTAGAGCCCATGTCAGGCTCTGCACTCGGCATGGGGTCTGCTTAAGACTCTCTCTCCTTCTCCCTCTACACAACCCACCCCACTCACCCTCTCTCTAAAAATAAATAAATAAATCTTAAAAAAAATTTTTTCTACTGTTTTATATTAAATAATTTATTCTAATTACCCACACAGAAATATAATAATAACTAACTTTATTGATTATCTACCACATGCTAGTCCTGCTCTAAATAGTCTATATTTTATGAATTCCTCAAAACAAATCTTTGAGGTAGGTGCTACTGTTCTCTTCGTTATATATATATATGGGGAAACTGAGGCACAGGGAGGTTAAGTCACTTGCCTAGTGTCATCCATTTAGTGAGTGTTAGAGCCAGTGCTCAAACCCAGGGAATCTACCTGACAGTCTGTCCTTCACCTCACTGTTGTACGGCCCCTCCTGCAAAGAGATTAAACAAGGAGAATAAAACCACAAGCCGGATGCTGCTAAAGATGACAGTACCGTTCTCACTATTTTCACACACACAAGATCTACAGCCCTAGCATCTCTCATATTATTTTGATGTGCTCTGTGCCGGGTGAGATCGCTGACTGGGGGCCGTCTGCACACACCACTGAGAAAGAACCATGCCCTCCTGAAGTCGACTGTGTACCCACCCAGGGGGCAGCAGGCCTGGGCTCTGCTTACTTTTAAATGCATTTGACACCCCTGGCAGCTCTGGCCATCATCAATACCACTTAACATATTTCCAAGGAGTCTGGTATGTTTGGGAGTGCCTCCTTGCCTCAAACTAAATTGGCCAATCCACAGGGTGAGTGCCTGAATCCATGCGAGGCTGGTTTGAACCTGTTCCGTGTACATAAGAATGAAAAATATTAGACATCTGTCACTTTATCCAATTAAGTCCTACATTTAGCTTATTAATAGAACTAAGAGCCTAACCTAGGTCACCTGACTCCTTCAGTAGATGCCATTTCAGTGGGTTTTGCAGTCCTTCTGATACCAGTATCCTGATGTCTGCCTTCTTGTTTCTTTAAGTAATTGCGTTAAATAAAATCTCATGAGCAGAAATTGTACTGAGTGTAACTGGTGACATTTGAGTGTTCCAATGCCTCTAAAAGGCCACGTTCAGTCTGGCATTGAGCCATCTCCAAATGGAAACCCCTTTAAAAGCCCATTTTCCTTGCAAAAAACAATTGATGTGAAACTAGACTAATGTGATATTAAAGAGGCCTAGGAATTGACAGAGCTAGAGTTTGTTTGCTAGAATCCCAGGTCAGGCTGTGTAAATATTTTCCCTCTTTGGATGTACTGTGGATTGATTTGAGGTTAACTTGGTTTAGATTCTGGCAAGTGGAGTTGGTGGTTCTTATGTTTGGATTTTGTTATCAAGATCCTGGCAATGAATGATTTTAGTCCTATTATATTTTAACACCCTTGAAACCAACATCTGTGTTAACTTCCTGCATTCAGGAGGAAGAAAATTCATTACTCCAGGGGTTCTGCAGTTTTTCCACGTGGGATCCTTTTTGGCACTTGGCCAAATTTCATTTTTCACGTATCTTCTCTCTGCGGCCTAGAAAGAAGGAGACAAAAAATTTTTTAAGATTTATTTATTGTCCTCAGGTCCCTGACTTGTTCTCCGTTGTTTTTCAGGGTCTATGGGTTTCTTTCACCCCGCTCGGACTGGCCTCCCTGAACATCCAGCCATTCCCCTGAATTTGGGCCACAGGCTTGAGTGGGAAAGAAAGACCATTAAACATTTACGAGTCTGGCAGGCACTTTCACTTAAATTATCCAATTAAATCTCCACAACAAATCTCTAGGTCTGGCATTCTTTCAGATAAGGCAACTGGGACTCCAAATAATTAAGTAATTTTCCCCAGGTCCCACAGTTAAGCCAGACCCTGGACTTTGAACCCGGTTTCATATGGCCTTCTCGCCTGTCTCCCTAAAACACCAATTTGTTCTGATCCAAGAGATGCAACTGCCTCATTACTCTCTCCCGCCTCATTATAGGGATGGAAGAGCTGTAATCATCGACACAAATTCCTACCAAGGTGCTGCATCCCTCCTGAACAGAGCGCTCTTGAAGATTAAATGAAGCACTAATAATACACTGCAAGGTAGTTAAGTATGATGCGTTTCTCCTCCTGGGGCTCTTTGCATTTTAATTGGACAAAAGTTTAAGTCAAGTGAATGAAACTCTGAGACCTCAGTGAGTCCTGAGAGGTTTTCAGTGGAAAAGGGGGTGGGTGGGCTTTATTAAGCTTTCAGGGTCCTTCCAATCCTACTGTGTAAGAAGTTTAGCCTCCCAGCCCTGGACAGCAGCTCTGTTGCCCACCGTTGCTGCTGCTTCTACCCCTGCAGGGCAGTCCGTCTTGGCTCAAGGTCTGGACTTTTGTGTGTTTGTAGCATCTTTGTCTGCAGTCCCTCTTCCGCAGCTTTATGCTCCTTGCTCTTCCTGAAAATATAATTCATAACCAATCATCTTTAACTCCTGTTTCACATTTAAAATAAAACTGTCTCTTCTCTATCTGCATATTCTTCGCATTATCATGTAATTGCTTATGCGTTCTCTTTCTTCCACTGGGCTTGAGGGATCCTTTAAGGGGAGAACCAGGTCTTCCTCCAGCCTTGTCTGTCTAACTTTTCCAGGCTCACCGAGCTGTAGTTGCTCTTTTTTTCTGTTTCTTAAACACACCATGATTCTTTCCACCTCAGGACCTTTGCACTTGCTACCCCCTCTGCTTAGAGAGCTGTTCACAAGTCAGGCTCCTTCTTATCCATAACTCCCAAGTCAGATGCCACCTCTCTGGGAGAAAATTTCTGTCATCCCATATAAAGAAGCCACCAACCTCCAGCTACTCCATCACATTCATTTGTTTTGTTTTCTTCATAGTACTTATCTATCTGATGTTATCAGGTTTATTTTGGTCTTTAAAAAAAAATCTATTGTAACTGCAGAGAACAGGGACCTTGTCTTGTTTACTACTATCCCCTACCACCTAGAATTGCAGCTAGCACTTAGTAAGCAATAAATGAATACTGATGCAACACATAAATGAAGAGTCATACTCAATAAACGTTAGTTGAGTGAATGAAAAAATGTATGATGGAGTTTGGTTTCTCCTTCTTCTGGACATTCACATCCATACCTTTCATAAAACAAAATTACTGTATCCTCTGTATTGCAGTTGTCTTCTTTCTCTGGGAAGACTAAGAGCTGACATAAATTTATCTGTGTATCTTCCCTAGCACCCAGTAGAGTGCCTATCACATTGTAGTTTCTCAGTAAATGTCTGAAGTGACTCCTTACATTTTCTGATGTCTAATGAAGCCTAAGAAATGCCATTTGGGTTCTTACCAATGATACAACCAAGCTGGTATTCTGTCTTTATGCGTAAGTATGTTCATGCTGTGTGATAATCATTGCACAAGGTAGAAAAGGTGTCCTGCATGGCCAGCTCCTTCTAGTCACCCTTCTGGGTCTTAGAAACATGCCGAGAGTAGTCATGAAAGTAATTTGCTCATGGATAGAGTAATCAACAATGTCAATTGTCTTGTCTCCAATAATCTGGTATTGACATTTTGGACCTCAACAGCACATCAGGATATCTTTAAAGAACAACCTCAGTGTCGCCTGGAACCCTGTGCTCCACTGTGACTTAGCAACCAAATCCATCTATAACTGGAGCTTGGATTATTTTCCACTAATGTGTTTGTTAACTTGTACTTAGGCCAAAATTCATCTGCCATTTTTACTTTGCATAGTTTATCCCTCTCATTTTGGCATATCACTCCCTGTAAAAATTCAGTATCATTTTCAAATTTAGAGATTTTATTATGCACTCTCTTTTCCAAAACATAATAAATCATTAAATCAGATTGGCCTAGGATTGACTCCTTGGGAAGTACCACAATGTACATTACCCCATTTAATAATGTCCTTTCCCTATTACCTTGATATTATTCTTTATCCATAATAAAACCCTCTGCCGAATCCTAGGGTAAGTCAGTTAAGCTCTTGGTATGAAAAAATTTCAAAGATTTTTCCAAGAATAAAATACACTCATGATTCCCCTTCCCTATATATTTATTTCCTCCTGAAAGAATTTCATAGATCAGTCAAGCATGATTTATTCCTACAGAAGCCAAGTTGGTTTTTCTAACATTGGCAAGTATTTGGTAATCCTATTTTTTCTTTTCCTTCCTTCCTTCCTTCCTTCCTTCCTTCCTTCCTTCCTTCCTTCTTTCTTTCCTTCCTTCCTTCCTTCCTTCCTAGAGAGAGAGTGCATGTGCAAGCGGGGAGGAGGAGGGGGAGGGGAAGAGGGAGAGGGAGAGAGAGAATCCCAAGCAGGGTCCACGCCCAGCACAGAGCTCGAGGCAGCCTCAATCCCATGACCCTGAGGTCATAACCTGAGCCGAACTCAAGTGTTGGAAGCTTAACTGACTGAGGCACCCAGGTATCCCCGTAATCCTATTTTTAACTCACGATTCCACTAATGTGGCACGTGCCACCACCAAGAGTGCGATCGCCCTGAACAGCTGCAACCTCTCGTATTTATTGGCAACAAACAAGCACAGACAATCAAGGGAATAATCCGCATTACATTTTAGTGAATAGTAGTATGTCACGGGGAAGGTCACGGGATTAGGTGATGTAACGTTCCGCAAGTGAGGCCTATCTTAAACATGTTTCTATGGACCCTGCCGGCTATTGTCAAGAGCAATCAAGTTTCGGTTGGGGCAGCCTTCTGCCCTGAGCGAGCTGGGCGTTCCCAACTGCTGGGCTCTGACGTTTACCCTAAAGCCCGCAAGGTCACAAACATATTTTCCTATTATATCCTTAGCATAAGCTCTTGGCCAGGGGCTGCTGCATTTGACTATATAATAAAAATTGATGTCCATGTGCACATTCAGCTACTGGTAAACGTGTGGCAAAATTAGTTAAAAATGATCTGATCAAAATCACCATGTTTTCAGGGCACCTGCAGGGCTCAGTCGTTAAGCCACCAACTCTTAGTTTCTGCTCAGGTGATGCTTTCAGGGTCGTGAGATGGCGTCCCCAGCTGGGGTCCACTCTCGGCAGGGAGTCTGCTTCAGGTTCTCTCTCTCCCTCTCCCACTACCTTTTTTTTTTTTTTTTTTAAAAAAACAACAACCCATCATGTTTTCCAGCACCCATTGAAAGAGTTCCCACAGGGGTTCATTTCCTTTTCCTTTTCTCTTTTCTCTAGATTTCCCTCCTAATTAATTCTGTCATCATCCTTTCATCCAAATATTGTTACAGCTCCTTCCCTAGGCTTTATATATATTTTTCCCTTTCATCCCTAACCCACTAACTCTGTATTTAGTTTCATTGCTTACAGCCAGTAGTTGATAATAATTAATTTTAGCTTGAAATACTCATGTAGCCTCTACTTTATGGTCATCAATGTCACTCTTACAAGTTTTAAATGGACTTTAGTGCATTATTCCTTTTTTAAGAACTTGAAATGCTAGTAACTCTAAAAGAAGTTTAAACCCATCTATTATTCTCCAGCATACTTCTTTAAACAATCTGAACAAATAAAACATTTAATCTTTTCCCTTTATTCTGCTCTCTTTGATAGAAACCCGGTACTCTTGATTTGTTAATAAGGCAAATAAATTCTCCTTTGAAAGACACGATGGTGGTGTACTTGTGCTTAGAGTCACAACTAGAAACTCTAAGATTCCAAGTGACAATTTTAGAGAATGCTCCTTTAACCTTCATTAATTGCAAAATAAACAGATCTATGAAGCTAAACCTTCAGGAATCCGTAGTAGATGTTCAAAGCTTTTTAGTGTTTTGAAGTCATCGAATACAGTCTTTGAGTGGATTTGGTTATTGTTTGTTTGTTTTTCTTTAACATTTATATTGAGATATAATTCACGTACCATACAATACACTCTTTATGCCACTTCCTGCCGTAAGCAACCACTAATGTACTTTTTGTTTCTCTAGATTTCTCTATTCTAGGCTTTCATATAAATAGAGTCATAGAGTAGGTGGTCTTTTGTGACTGATTTCTTTCCCTTAGCATAATGCTCTCAAGGTTCAGCTATGTTGTAGCATGTATCAGTACCTTGCTCCTTTTTTTTAAATTTTTTTTTATAAAGATTTTATTTATTTATTCGACAGAGATAGAGACAGCCAGCGAGAGAGGGATCACAAGCAGGGGGAGTGGGAGAGGAAGAAGCAGGCTCAGAGCGGAGGAGCCTGATGTGGGACTCGATCCCAGAACGCCGGGATCACGCCCTGAGCTGAAGGCAGATGCTTAACCACTGTGCCACCCAGGCGCCCCAGTACCTTGCTCCTTTTTACAGCCAATACTATTCCATTGCATGGATGTACCACATTTTATTTACCTGCTAATCATTTGGTGAGCATTTGGATTTTTTCCACCTTTTGGCTGTTAAGAATTATGCTGCTATAGGGGCACCTGGGTGGCGCAGTCGTTGGGCGTCTGCCTTCAGCTCCTGGCGTTGTGGGATCGAGCCCCACATCAGGCTCCTCCGCTATGAGCCTGCTTCTTCCTCTCCCACTCCCCCTGCTTGTGTTCCCTCTCTCACTGGCTGTCTCTATCTCTGTCGAATAAATAAATAAAATCTTTAAAAAAAAAAGAATTATGCTGCTATAACATTTATGGACAATTTTCTCTGTGGATATATGTTTCCATTTCTCTCAGGCATATACTTACGAGTGAAATTGCCCTATCATGTGGTAATCCTATGTTTAATCGTTTGAGGAAGTGCCAGACTGTTTTCCAAAGTGATTGTGCCATTATACATTCTCACTAGCAGTGTACAAGCCCTCTTATTTTGTTTATCTACTTGCCAATGCTTGTTGTTATCTGAGTTTGATTCTGGTCACCCTAGTGGGTGTGAAGTGGTATCTCATTGTGGCTTTGATTTGTATTTCCCTGATAATAATGATGTTGAGAATCTTTTCCTGTGCTTATTGGCCATTTGTATGTTTTCTTTGCATAAATGTCTATTCAGATCCTCTGCCCAATATTGAGGGTTTTTTTTATTATTGAATTGTAAGAGTTCATTATATATTTTAGATATAGGTCCCATAACACGAAAGTTTTTAAATTTGATGCTGTGCAGTTTACTTAATTTGTTGTTGTTGCTCTTGCCTTTGACATCATATCTAAGAAACCATTGCCAAATCTAAGGTTGTGAAGATATGCCATATATTTTCTTCTAAGAGTTTATAGTTTTTGCTCTTATGTTTATCTTTTATCCATCATGAGTTAAGTTTTGTATATGCCATAAAATAAGGCTCCATCTTCATTCTTTTGCATGTGGCTATCCAGGTGTCCCCAACACCATTTGTTGAAAAGACTATTCTTTCCCCATTGAATGGTTTTGACAACCTTGCTGAAAATCAGTCGACTATAGATGTACGCACTTATTTCTGGACTCGTAATTCTATTCCACTGATTTATGTCCACCTTGTGAGCGTACCACATTATCTTGATTACTGTTGCTTTGTACCAAGTCAAGAAATTGAGAATTTAAGTCCTATTTTATTTTTCCTTTTCAGAATCATTTTGGCTTTTGTGGGTCCCTTGCAACTCTATTTGAATTTTATAATCAACATGTCAACTTGCTAAAAGAAATCATCTGAAATTCTGTTAGGAATTGTATCAAATCTATAGATCAGTTTGGGGATTATTTACATCTTAACAATGTTAAGTTTTCTGATCTACGGAAATGGGAATGTTTTCCCATTTATTTAGCTTTTATTTAATTTCTTTCAAGAATATGCTTAGTTTTCAGAGTATTAGTTTTTCACTACTTTGTTAAATTTATTCCTAAGGTTGTTATTCTTTAGATGCTATCATAAACAGATTGTCTTCTTTTTTGTTTTTTTGAAGATTTTATTTGTTTATTTGAGAGAGAGAGAGACAGCCAGAGAGAGAGAGGGAACACAAGCAGGGGGAGTGGGAGAGGAAGAAGCAGGCTCCCAGCGGAGGAGCCTGATGTGGGGCTCGATCCCATGTCAGGATCACGCCCCAAGCCGAAGGCAGACGCTTAACGACTGAGCCACCCAGGCGCCCCTATATAGATTGTCTTCTTATTTTCATTTTTAGGTTGATCATTGCAAGTATAGAGATACAATTAATTTTTATATATTGATCTTGTATCTTGCAACCTTGATGGATGAATTCATTCATTAGTTCTAATAATTTTTTAGTGGGTTCCTTAGGATTTTCTTTATACAAGAATATGTCACCTGTGAATATAGTTTTCTTTATTCTTCTCCAATCTGGATGCCTTCTATTTCTTTTTCTTGCCTAGTTTCCTCAATATTTTGTTCTATAGTTTTCTTTTCATGTGTTTGTCTGCTTTTGCTATCAGGGTAATATTGACCTCATGGAATGATTTGGGACTGTTCTCTCCTCTTCTGTTTTTTGGAAGAATTTGTGAAGAATTTGGATTTATTCTTCATTGAATGTTTGGTAGAATTCAGTGGTGAAGACATCTGGGCCTTGGTTCTACTTTGTGGACATTTTGGGGGGTTACTGATTTGATCTCCTCCCTTGTCATAGTTCTAGTCCAATTTTCTATTTCTTTTTGAGTCAGTTTCGGTAGAATGTGTCTTTCTTGGTTCCTGATTCTCTGCCTGAGCTTTCTCACTTGATTGTCTGTAAACGTTGGCAGCAGATGTGATAAATCTACACCAGGATTGTGAACCGCAATGAGTGTAGCTGGCTGCAAGACTTGGAAAGAAAAAAAAATCAGTCAGGGGTCAACAACCTATGAATCAAAAGAGGCCAGAATGTGCATTAGCAGGGAAGTCAGGACCAGCCATGAAACAGAGCCAGTAGGACACTAAAGCCCAGAGGGAGGATAAGAACCAGAAGGTATGCAAATCTGGGAAGGGAAAAGAGCAATAAAAGAAAAGGCAGACCAAGGTTTAGGCAGAGAGATCAGAGCCCAGCAGCGAGAAGAGAGATAATGCCTGGTCCTGCACCACCTTCAGCCACAACCCAGGAGCTTTTCTGAGCATGTGGTGAAGGCTGGAACCTCTCCCTAAGCTTGGTGCCCTGGATGCAAGGATGCAGACATGTGGGACCATATGACCACATTGGGGAATGAAAGACGAGGAGAAATGAAGTAGTGGGAGAATTCTAAAATGATCTATATAACCTGTTCAAAACATATCCTAGAACCCAACCCCTTAACTATGACAGAGAACTACCAAAGAAAACAATTGATTTAATTTAATATTAGTATATATAATTTAAAATCCTTTCTTAAACCATACATGACTATACCAAAAAATGCATAATTAGACTGACATTTTATATGTCCCAGAAACAAGAAATTATTTTCTCATATTTTGGAATATAAAAGCTGATCCCTGATTCCAAATAATTCTCTTCCAAAAAGCATGGGTAACATGAGTCCATTAAATAAATAAAAGAAGTAAAATGGAAAATATTTCTGATCACATATTTGATTAAAATATTTAGTATTGTGTATCTGGAAAAAGACAGTCCCTTGAGGAATACAAATTCCAAGTAAGATGGGGTTTATTTTAAAGAGAGAAAGCCACAGCTATGCTAATAATCCCTTTTAAGATTTTGTGGATAACATGAGACCCACAGTAGTATCTAACATAAACATGTAAGGAGATTTGAGAGAAACACAACAAAAATAAACTGTGAGAATCACCCCTACAAAGTTTTTTCCACCCTCTGGGTCTTTTCGCATCTGAAGGAAAGGACGAGAACTCCTAAGAGAGGAGAAAAGGATAAAGAGAAGAATTAGACCAGTGAATTGGTAAACTATCTCCTTAAAGTAAACACCACATTAACGGATAGATGTAGAGATAGACTGATGATTTGATTTGTTATTAAATTAATCAGGACTCTTTTAGTTTAAAGTCTGGAAAACCAACATGAATGAACTTAACTTCAAAGGTCGCTAGTTGGTTCACATTAGTTGCAGAGTCTAAGGGATGAGATGGACCTGGAGGCTACCCATCACTTTCTTGCTCCTTCCATCTCTTGGCTCTGATTTCTTCTTCTTCTTCTGTGAGGTCCCATACCTGCCACACACCCATGACTGAGACCCTTATCATTTCTCATAATTGTGGCTGCAGTAACCTCTTGAACAATATGTATTCTGCGGGGCACCCTCCACATTACCATTAGAACTGCCTTTTTTTTTTTTTTTAAAGATTTTATTTATTTATTTGACAGAGATAGAGACAGCCAGCGAGAGAGGGAACACAAGCAGGGGGAGTGGGAGAGGAAGAAGCAGGCTCCTAGCTGAGGAGCCTGATGTGGGGCTCGATCCCGTAACGCCGGGATCACGCCCTGAGCCAAAGGCAGACGCTTAACCGCTGTGCCACCCAGGCGCCCCAGAACTGCCCTTTCTTATACGCACCTTGGATCATGACACCCTCCTGTTTAAACCCTTCCATTACCCCCAGGACAAAATCCAACACCCCAGGTACACCGCTGCAGTGTGATTTATGACCTGGCCCCCAGGTACCTCACCAGCCTCGTTCTGGCCACTCACCTTGCACTGCACGTACTGATCACACTGAACTAGTCCGTGTTCCTCCCTCATGACATGCCCTTTTGCATCTTCATGACTTTACACACACTGTGCCTTGACCTGAAATTCCCTTCATTTTTTTGGTCCCCACTCCCTATCCAATGAACACTCATTCTTTAAATACATTGTCTCCTTTAGAAAATTTAGGAATCCTCCCAGACTGGGTCGGGCGTCTGTACTAGGCACATCCAAGCACCCTGAGCTTACTTTAATTATTTTACTTTATTGTAATTTTCTGTTTATTTGTGTCCTCTAGTAGAGAGTAATTTCTCTGAAGACAGGGTCCTTGTCCTAGCATAAAATCCTGGGAAGAATAGATCCATAATAAATATTTTAAAAACATAAATGATCTAAAAACTATACAGAAACCCAAAGCCCAGGAGGCTAATTACAGACTCAATCTTTCAGAGAACCAAATAAATAATGTATGGGGCAAATTTGAAAAATATTTCATAGGACACAGAGAATTGATAAAGAGATAAAAGTGAAAATGATAAAATTGAGTATCATAGACATAGAAAGTATATTGGACAGTTGTTTCTTGTCTTCCAGGTCTGTTTTTCCTTTCAGAAATCTTTCATCCCACACCTAGTATGGCTATCAATCATGACCCCCCATCTCTTCTGTGAGAATGGACATGTAACTCAGGCTGACCACTCTGCTCCCTTAGATCTGGAAATGGAACCAATGAACCAGGAATAAGAATGGGCTCCCTGATTTTGCCCCAACTCAGTAGGGCCAATTAGCATTTTTATGAAGGGATTGATATGGGTCCCTTTTGGGGAATCTCAAATCATGAGCTGCCAGGAGGCATTTCTGCTGTCAAGGAAAGCAAGCCCACCTGAGAATTAAGCCAAAGTAGGAAAAGGATTGTTGAAAAGTAGAGAGATGGCATTTGACTTACAGTTTGACCATTGTATTCAGAAGTATCTGAAATCAGATTTCACAATCAAACTCCCAATTATGTGAGACCTAACTTTAAAAAAAAAATTTGTTTATTTATTTGAGTGAGGAGGGGAGGGATAAGCAGACTCCATGTTGAGCACAGAGACCAACATGGGGCTCAATCACACAACCTGAAGACCACCATCCCAGCCAAAACCAAGAGTCAGTCGCTCAACCAACTGTACCATCCAGGTACCCCATGAGACCTAAGCTTTTATTCATTTGCAATTGTAAGACAAAGATTGGTAACTGGAAGTAAAATACAGCAAGTGTCAAGCTTTAAAATGTAGAATTGCCTGAGCTGAGGTGTAATGAGAATTCTTCTGTGCTCACCAGAGTACTGAACATCTGGGTTATGAGATAGACACAAATTAGACTGTCACCTGTTGTAGTTTGGAAATCTGATCATATGCCTTCTGGGGCTAGTGTTTTAGTGGCTTGCAGAAAATGTCAAAATATTGGAGTTCATTAATGACTTTTTGATGCTTTTTGATGCTTTTAATCGTATCAAGAAAAAAATCACCTTCATCAAACAGTTAAACATAGAGTTAAACATATTATTCAGCAATAAAAAGAAGTGAGGTACTAAGGCATGCTATAACACGGATGAACCTTGAGAATATTATGCTGAGTGAAAGGAGTCCACCACAAAGGACCACATAGCGTATGATTCCATTTATATGAAATGTCTACAACGGGGAAGTCTACAGAGGCAGAAAGTAGATTAGCAGTTTCCAGGGATGGGAGGATGGGAGTATAGGGAGGTGAGGGAGTGGGGTTTCCTTCTGGGGTAATGATAGTGTTCTAAAATTGATTATGGTGTTGGATGTACGACTCCGTCAATATACTAAAAGCTGTTGGTGTGTATACTTGAAATGCGTGAATTATATGGTATGGAACGATATCTCAAAGATAGCTCTTTTTGTCACATGATCAATTATAGAATTCTCAATATGATATATACACTCAGATCCCTATAGTTCTTTTAAAAAGTGCTAGCTCTGGCCTCAACAGCAAACAGCAAGGTGATATCACATGGCTTTGCTGAGAGGCCTTTTCTGCCTCTAACCTGCAATCTCAGATACCCAAGAGTCAGCTACTCATATGCATTTGGAGAAGTCTAAGAGTACTATTCTCTACTGGAAGCTAAAATTAGTGGAAGTGAAAACAGGGAGGTGAGGATTGTGGTGGAAGATAGGATTGGCCAGGGTAGAAGGTGGACACCTGGGCCTCACCCAGATGCTTCCTGCTGTTACTTTTCTGACTGACAAAAGCAAGGGTAATTCCACTGCTGAGAGACAACCACTGTATGTAATCGGGAGAAAGATTATGGGTCATGAGGTATTGGGCCACATGGAGGGACAGAAGCTGGAGGAATACAGTTAAACCAAGGACTAGGGGGACAGGCAGACAAAGCCACTGGGCTAGGTGTTTAGGTTCAGGAATCATGATCCTGCCAGATCTCTGGTTTTGGTTACTGATTCTTAGAGCTGACAATGCAGACCAGGGTGTTTGCTCTTTCTGCCAGCAGTGTAGGTCAATGCCATAGAGTGGGGGCTGGAAGTTGGTTTCCCATCTTCAAATAAGAGTTTCTGTTGTCGTTTCCTATTTTACCTTTGGTATTGAAATGCTGGATAATTTGGGGGTAAGTTATATTTCTTATTTATCCATAGGTTGCTAAATGTTGAGTCAGCCGGACCTGAAATCCTGGACTTCAGAGTATTACGTGGTAACTGGATGAGTTTTGGCATTTCTTCTTTTGGGGAGGAAGAGAGTGTGTATTCATTTGTGGAAGAGGAACTTGTGTTTTTAAGGAGGAGGAACACTTTTTTAAATGAATGGGCTCCTGGGTGGCTCAGTTGGTGAAGTGTCTGACTCTTGATTTCCGCTGCAGTCATGATCTCAGGGTCGTGAGATGAAGCCCCACATCAGAATCCACACTGACCATAGAGCCTGCTTCAGATTCTCTCTCTCCGGGTGCCTGGGTAGCTCAGACGATTGAGTGTCAGACTCTTGGTTTTGGCCCAGGTCATGATCTCAGGGTCATGGGATCAAACCCTGTATGAGGCTCTGTGCTCAGTGTGGAGTCTCCTTGGGATACTCTCCTTCTCTCTGTCCCTCTCCTTCTGCCCCCCACCCCACCCTCTCTCTCTCTCTAAAATAAAGTTTTAAAAATCTTTTAAAAAAAGATTCTCTCTTTCCCTCTCCCTCTGCCTCTCCTCACTCCTCCCTCTCTCTAAAAAAAAAAAATTGAATGTACAGAAATAAGGTTGTGTGTGTATATACGTGTAGTATGCTGGGTAGTTTAGGGATGGAGGGTACATTTCTATTGTGGAACAGCCTGAACAACATCTGGTGGGCATAGGATATGTGCCCCTCCATACTCTGCATCACATATTAAAGCCAATTAAAATCATTATTTTGGGAGAATTTATATGCTTTCTGGGGGAGAAAAATCTTTCTCCTTGTGTTATCTCGAGTCGCCTATAAGCTTGAGGCTACTGGGAGCTATTTTTGCTGCCATTTTCAAAGAATCCGCCAGAGAACAAAACTAATAGAGAAGAAACGCAAGAAGGCAAAGACTGATACGTGTGTTGTTCTTCATGGCATTGCCAGCACTAGTAACAGAGTCTGGTACATACTACTCAGTAAATGTTTGTTGAATGAATAAAATCAGAACTGAAAAACAGGAAGAGAGAGAGAGAGAGAATGCTGATAACCTGGCTTGAATTTCTGGTTCCAGTTGTGTTTACAGCCAACCATACCCCTTCAACTTCCCAAGTACATCAGTCAACAAATTCTCTTTATTTTTTAAATTAATGTGGCAGGTATTGAAACCTGGCTCACGCAGTACGACTCTAAGTCCATACTAGCATGACTTCGGTTACACCAGAGGCTAGAAAACGGAGTCTGCATGACTCTGATGCCTTCTCACCGAGGATTTTTGCATGTGCTGTGTACCCACCAAACAGATGCATCTGAATGAGATTTGAAAGGGGGAGACTCAGGATCGCGAGGGGCTCTATTGGCAGCGGTGGCGGAGGCATTCTGGTACTTCCGCAGCAGCTAGGACTGAAGCCCGGTGTCTTGTCAGTCCCCAGCTCCGTGCGATCAGCAAGGATGGCAGCGATTTCCTGGTCTGGCAGCTTTGGTGACCAGGACAGGAGCAGCACCGTCCTCATTTAAGTTAGCGACGTAGCCGCTCACTGAGGCAGATTTCAGATGTAGCTTCAGGGGTGGTCGTGCAAGTCCAGCCTTCTACAGGGCTTTGGATCATTCTGTAGGAATAGTCTTGAGTAAGGATCTCCTGCCTTAAACCGGCTAGAGTGAATTCTGTTTTCTACAGGGAAACTCTGACCACAACAACAAATTTGATTTTCGGTCAGTAGTAACTGCGAAAGTCCAGAGAAGCTTTGTAGAAATTCCGAAGGTAAAAACAACAAGGGAGCAGAAATAACGAAACTAAGAGAGAACGTTCAAGTATATAAACAAGGGAAATGGTATTTTCAGTGGAAAAAACAGCAGACTGGCCTCAGACCTCTGTACAACACCAAATCCCACGAAACAATACAACAATATCCATAGAGACTTGGGGGTGGGGATGCTGTCACTTATGTGTAATGTCAAACAAATGGCATTCTCAGATGTAAAAGATCTCAGAGGCAGACCATTTATATGTGCTGTCTCAAAAATTCCTCAACATGGGCTTTCTTGCAGAGAGAGCAAAACTGAAGAATAAAAAAGTTGAGAATTTATAGCAGAAAAAAAGAAAACCACCCTGCTGACATACAACAAAACCAAGTAAACCTATAAAAATAAAATTCATAAATATATCATAAAAGTGAGTGTAAAACCAAAACAATTGTAAAGAAAATTTGGATTTTTTTTAAAGGGCAGGTATATCAATTAGACCTCTTTGCAAGCAGTAGAAATGAACTCTGAGCAAAGACAGGAATTTATCAGAGGGCTGTGGGGTAGGCACACAATCACAACAGAAAACGGAATCAGCAAGTCTCAGAAAGGGTAGGAATCAGAGCAAGTCCAGGGATCCTGAAGAAACTAATAGACAATCTCAAGTCATTGTAGCTGGGATGCTGTGCCACAACCATTACTGGGTTTCTTCAGGTGAAAACAAAGTGCTTCTGGTTTACTCGGATTATTTAGAATGTAGAAAAGAGCATTTCCTAGTTCTGTCACTGTGTTCTAATGCCTGAGACTGTAGTATTTTGTCCCATATGTATGTGGAACAGAGCTTACAACAGCATTTACGACTAAGATTACCATCCAATCATGCCAGCCATTGTCATTCTTCAAGACTGTGGGGATGCTTTCAACCTTCTAGCAGGCTTTCCTCCACTTCTCATTGGTCAGAATGGCATCATATTCCCATTCCTAAACCAATTAATGCAAGGAGAATGGAATTATTTAGATTTGGGTTTAGTCTAATTAAAATTCACCCTCGGGTACTAGGGAGGAGTTCAGTCTCCTTAAGGCACATGGTTGTCTTATAACTTTAAAATAAAAAAGGCATTGTGTTGAGCAAGTAAAAACAGCTGTTGGGTAGGCCACAAACAGTGGCATTAATATCTGAAATTCCCTCAGGGATATAGTATTGCCTTTGATTTACTCTTTTAATAGGGAGAGGAAACTCTAGTATCTTCCATTTTGTTCTTCCTACCATAACAGGGAAAATATCTGGGGATTTTTGCCAGTTGTTAAGAATATTCTGTTCAACACAGGAACTGGAGAAAAATCCACAGAACGAATGGGTTTAGAGTTTGTGTCAAATTTCATTCATTTTACCTCACCCAGGTAGATCCTTACTCTGATGCATAGGTCTCAGTGAATTTCTGTGTGCCAGAAATTACTATCAGCTCAGAGCGAGTATCTGAAAGTTTCCAAAAAGCCTACGTTATTTCTCTCATCCCAGGACATAGTTATCCTCTTAAGTGACCTTTAGGAATACCTGGGGGTACTAGTCAAAGAACCAACTTTTGCTGTTGTGGTTACTAGTCTCCCCTTCAAGCGAAATGCTGTGGATCTTTGGGTTCAGCTGCGGAAATTGGATGAGGAGTCATGACTCTCTACTGTCTTGGCTCAGCTAAGACCGTATTCAACTTACCTAGGGAATTTTGGTTACACAAGTCAAGTAAGACTTTATTTAGTGAGAACCCTATGCTCAAAGAGACATAGCCAGAGATCTCTGAAAGTGAAATCATTCTGATTACCGAGTTGGACTTCCTGCCTATCGTAATCATGCCCGCTTTGCCTCTGATTGTTGATGGAGGCTATCTCACTTCTGCAGTCCCAAGATTCTCCCTTCCCAAACGAAACTCGAGAGCATATTTCAATTGCAACATTTCCCACTAACAATTTCCAACTTTCAGAAAATAGTGAAGCAATAAATAAATAAATAAATAAATAAATAAACTGGAAGTTCCCTTGGCAGTGCAGGTCTCAAGGCTTTGGGGAAGGGATAGTCATTCCAGTCCTTCTTGGGGCAACATTTTTGGGTATATAAGCAGGACACTCATAATGGATCTACTCCAGCATTCCTATCTCAAGGAGTCGTTAATTTCCTTCCTGTATATATGCCAAGGGATTTTTGGCATCTCCACTTTCTTTAATGAGGGCCAGTGTTGGAGCCTGATTTGCTTTATCCAACCCATTTAGACACCCAATTGCTTGAGCCAGCACTTTGAATGTAGCGCTTCTGACAAGTGCATCCACATTGACAAATTTAGTCCAATCTAAAATTACGTTTCACTCTTCTTGGTTGAATGCTTTCAAAATATATTCCCACAAAAGTTTCAACAGTAGTTTCTTTTTTAAAAGCAACAAATCTTCTGCAATCCTTACAATCCAAAAGCCTTCTCTTGGCAAAAGCAGAGTCTTGACCAGCTATATGAGGCAGATGTTATTACCTGTTCTTGTGTCTTATGTGCTCACTGCAACATTAATTGAAGGGCTCACCGTATTTATTATTTAAAGAATTTTTAAATTTGAGTATAGTTGACACACAACATTACATTAGTTTCAGCAATACAATGTAGTGATTGAACACCTCTATATAATGCTTTGCTCACCACCAGTGTAGCTACCGTCTGGCACCATACAACGCTGTGACAATATCTTTGACTACATTCCCTATGCTGTGCCTTTTATTCCTGGACTTATTCATTCCATACCTGGAAGCCTGTATCTCCCACTCTTCTTCACCTACTTTGCTCATCCCCCAACTTCCCTTTCCTCTGGCAACCATCAGTTTATTCTCTATATTTATAGGTCTGATTCTGCTATTTATTTATTTATTTTGATTTTTAGATTCCACACATGAATGAAATCACATGGTATTTGTCTTTTGTAGTCTGACTTATTTCACTTAGCATTATACCCTCTAGGTCCATCCATGTTGTCACAAATGGCATGATTGCATCCTTTTTTATGGCTACATAATGTTCCACTACGCATCGCACGTATATATACCACACACACACATATATATATCATATATTATAGATATATATAGGCCACATAGATACACCATGTATACGTGGATATACTATATTATACATATATGGTATATGTACCACATCTTCCTTATTCGTATGTCTATCAATGGATACTTTGGTTGCTTCCATACATTGGCTATTCTGAATAATGCTGCAATAAGTATAGGGCTGAAAATATCTTTTTGAATTGATGTTCTTGTTTTCTTTGGGTAAACACCCAGTAATAGATAGTGGAATTACTGGATCATATGATATTTGTATTTTTAATTTTTTGAGGAACCTCCCATACTGTTTTCCACAGCGGCTGTGCTGAGGTACATACCCACCAATGAATGATTCAGGAGAATTCCTTTTTCTCATAGCTTAAATACACAGTATGCATTTTAAGCGAAAAATTCAAAAAGTTAAAAAAAATTATTTCTTGTCTTTTCGATTTTAGCCATTCTGACAGGTGCAAAGTGACATCTCATTGTAGTTTTGATTTGCATTTCACCGATAATTAGTGATGTTGAACCTCTTTTCATGTGTCTATTAGCATGTCTTCTTTGGAAACATGTCTATTCAGGCCCTCTGCCCATTTTCTAAATTGGATTATTTGTTTCTTTTTTGTTTGTTTGTTTTGGTGTAGAATTGTATAAGTTCTTTTTATATTTGGGGTATTAATCCTTTATTGAATATATCATTTGCAAATATCTTTTCCCATTCAGTAGGTTGCCTTGTTGTTTGTTGATGATTTCCTTTGCTGTATAAAAGCCTTTTATTTTGATGTAGTCCCAATAGTTTTTTTGTTTTGTTTTGTTCTTTTGTTTCCCTTGGCAGAGGAGACATATCTAGAAAAATGTTGTTGTCGCCAATGTCAAAGAAATTACTGCCTATGTTCTTTTCTAGGATTTTTATGGTTTTAGGTCTCATATTTGGGTCTCAAATCCACTCTGAGTTTATTTTTGTGTATAGTCTTAAAAATTGGAGGACTTATTGGATTTAAAGTGCCAGGAATGGTGTGGACAAATATGATAGGAGCATTCCCACAAAACGCATTTCCAGTGGTTCTCAAAAGACTTGAGAGTCAGAAGTGTTAAAATCACTTAAGGATCCTTTGCAAAATGTACATATCTGCTCCTACCTCCAGGGATGAATCAGAATGATGGCAGAGGTTGGGGTAGGGAGGTCATGCTTATTAAAAAAGCTCTCTAGATTTTCTGATAGGCACTGCCCCGCGCTTACAACTGAGGACCCCCAGAACCACTACTACAGGCCAGTCTTAGTCATGAATATAGTGTAAGGAAAAGGATAGAGTTGCTATTTACAATTAATTACAAGGAGGGTGACTCTTCTTACATTGTGATAAATTGTGTTCATGTTTCTAGCTATTGTCTTCTCTGTAAGAGAGTAGATGGAGTGTATTTGCCACCACATTTTCTAAGTTAGCTATGTGACTTGGGTCAATGGAGGATGAGAGGAAGTGACAATGTGTTACTTCTAAGCAGAAACTTTAAGAGGCAGTTTGTGTTTCTGGCAACTCGTTTGCTTTTCTCTCTGCCATAAGAATGGCATATTTTTAATAGAGGCTGCTCCTTTAGGCTGGTTTGTAGAATGAGAAGACACATAGAACAGAGTTGCAGCCCCTGGCAGAAACCATGAACAATATATAAATGCTTGTTCTTGGAAGCTATAGAGATTCAAGTTGTTTGTTGCTTCAGAAACCTGACTAACATACATGAAATGATTTTTTCTTTCTTCTTTTTGAGGGGGGTGGTGACCACCTTGATGGGCTTAATTAGATATGTAAAGTGACACCAAAGCTTAGATTCAGGGTATGAACTAGAGAGAGCTAAATTTCTTTGTTTAAGAGAGTAGAAAAGCTTTGTTTTATCTGGTGGAGGGGGAATTGGCCAGGGAAATAAAATGGAGAGAGCAGACTGCTAAGCAATGAAGCAGGAGACTAGAGATCCAAACATTGTTAAAGGACTTTCAGGTCCGTATGTCTAACCTGAGATTTTATATTGCTTCCATTTTAGCTAAGTATATTACATATACATGCCACGTATGAATGTTTTTGGTGGAAATATAAGAAATGGGTTGAGTTCCACATTTGGGTTAACTGTCCAGAACAGAAGGAGCAAGAAACAGCATGCTAGGCCCATCCATCAGTTGATCGAATTGAACGAAAGCAGGAACTTGAAGTTTGAGGAGACCATGGGATTGTAAGTCTCCCTGGGAATTTGTTGAAATTGTAAGCAGAATTTTGTTTCCCCAATGCAGTATGCATTTGAAACAATCTTTTCTGGATTTTAAAGATTAGATTTGAAAATTCTGAATAAATGTTAGATCAATTCTAACTATATATTAAAACAATAATCCACACTGACCAAATAAAATTCATCAAGGAATCTAAGTGTTTCAAAATTTAGATAGTTATTAGGATACATTATGGATAATAAAGGAAAAAGATCACTTAATGATCACTTAATGGTAGTTGAATTGCATCTGATAATACTAATTTCTTTAACTAAAAAAAATTCTTTAAAGAATATAGAAGGACACTTCTTTTTTTTTTAAGATTTTATTTATTTATTTATTTATTTATTTATTTGAGAGAGAGACGCGGGAGAGAGCACAAGCAGGGGGAGCAACAGAGGGAGAGGGAGAAGCAGACTCCCCGCTGAGCAGGGAGCCCAACGCAGGGCTGGATCCCAGGACCCTGGGATCATGACCTGAGCCAAAGGCAGAGAAGGACACTTCTTTACTGTGATTTAAAAACAATCTCTTAAACCATCATGATCATACTTTTTGGTGAATAAAGCCCTAAGGACCTCTTCTGGAAATTTTATCTAACATAAAAAGGCAGAAAACAAAAATAAAAACTATAAATGTTAGAAAGTGACGTTATTAATATTTGTATATAAAATGGTTGAATATCTAGGAGACCCAAAAGCATTGTGAATTATGTTAACAGGATAGACTTACGTGAATATATTTGATAGCAATGGATGCACCATATCCCTTTGAGGAAAGTTAACCATTTTAAAGATGTTGGCATTTGCCAAAGTCTGTTTATAGGTTCATTTCCAGCCGTTTTCTTATTTGTTTGACTTCTGGGATTTGATAAAGTGATTTTAAAGTTCATTTAGAATGATGAACACACTGTAATAGCAAAGACAAAGATGAAAAAGTTGAGTAGTGTGGGGTATTTTATCCTATCAGAATTTATTAGAGTAAAAATGCACAGTGATGAGATGAAAAGAACACGGGCTTTGGATCCAGTAAACTTAGGTTTGAATGCCTGGCTCTGACACATTCCAGGCATGAAATCTTAGGTAATTAACTTAATATCTTTAAGCAAAATATGCATTACAGATCCTAACTGTCCCACTCCTACCCCTACCCCTGCGTTCATATCCTTGCCATGGCCTCATCATGGACAGGGTATACTTCCTTTCCTCTTGGCTTTAGGCTTGGCCATAAGACTTGGTCAGCGGCTGCAGGTGGAAATAACAGTGTTTCAGTTTCAAGCCCAGTCCTTAAGAAGCCTCCACAGCAATCCTGGTCCGGATGTACCCCCGCTGCTGAGAGGTGAAAATCTTCCCCTAGAGACCTGCTACCCTTTCATCCCAGGCCCAGGTTAAATGAATGCAGGGCATGGCTGTCTCAGCTGCCCCACAGATCCACGAAACCAAATAATGGCTGTTTTAAGCTATTGACAATATGACAATATGACAAATATATTAGTGGTTTCTTAAGGAAGATTCTCAGGAAGGGCCATAAATACTTCTGCTTATACCTTATTGGCCAGAATTTAGCTGCCTGGCCAATTATAACTGCAGGGGAGGCTGGGAAATGTGTCTAGCTAGATTGGGTATTCTATCGCTGTGTAAGAAGAGGAGAATGAATTTGGTGGGACAACTAACAGTCTCAGCCACAGGTGTATGATCCCTACTGATTTTTTTTTAGTTGGGGTCAAATGCACATAACATAAAATTTACCATCTTAGAATTTTCAAAAAGCTTTTATTTATTTATTTGAGAGAGAGAGAGCATGCCAGGGGAGGAGCAGAGAGAGAAGGACAAGCAGACTTCATGCTGAGCATGGAGCCAGGTGCGGGGCTTGATCCCACAACCCTGAGATCATGACCTGAGCCAAAATCAAGAGTCTGACGCTTAACAGACTGAGCCACCCGGGCACCCCATCTTAGCCATTTTTAAATGTACAGTTGAATGGTATTAAATGCATTCCTAATGTCACACAACGATCAATCCCTATTGATTTTTGAATGAATCTTCAAACATATATAATTACTTATTTTTTAATAAAAGAAATCATTCTGATTGTTTATCTATCAGCTTTTGTTTTCCACTTAACTCTCTAAGAGATCTTTCCGTGTCAATAAATGTAGAACTACTTAATTCTTAACAGCTTTATATTTGCCATAATACATCCATAACACAATTTATTTGACCTTTTCCTTTAGGTTATTTCCAATTTTCTTCCTAATTTAAACAATGCTAAAATGAAACCCTGTACATCCGTTTTTGAATATATGTATAACTATTTTTGTTGGAAAGATTCCTAGAAGTGGGATTGCTGGTTCAAAGTATATATGCATTTTTATCTCTAAAAATACTCTCCAAAAAGTCTTTAATAATTTATATTTCCAAATGAGTAAATGGAAATGTTTTTTTGAAAGCAGTTTTTTGATAGTAATACACCAAAAGCCTTAAACTGCTCATGCTTCTTGTCCCATTAATTTTGTTTGTGGACATTATCTCAGAAAATAGTTCTAAAACAAAACAGATTCTATGCAAATACGTGCATTATAACATTGTGCTTGCATTGGCAGCACAGATACTAAAATTGGAACGATACAGAGAAGATTAGCACGGCCCCTATACAAGGGTGACGTGCGAATTTGTGAAGTGATCCATATTTTTTAAAAAATGTGCGTTGTATAAGCAAAGTAAGTCAATCAGAGAAAGACAATTACCACATGATCTCACTCCTATGTGGAGTTTAAGAAACAAAACAGAGGCTCATGGGGGAAGGGGGGGAAAATAACACAAGATGAAATGAGAGAGGGAGGCAAACCATAAGAGACTCTTAATCATAGGAAACAAACTGAGGGTGGCTGGAGGGGAGGGGGGTGGCGGGATGGGGTAGCTGGGTAATGGACATTAAGGAGGGCACGTGAAGTAATGAGTCCTGGGTGTTATCTAAGACTAACGAATCACTGACCTCTACCTCTGAAACTAATAATACACTACATGTTAATTAATTGAATTTAAGTTAAAAAATAAATTAAATTCATTATAAACTTTAAAAATGTGCATTGTAACATTATACATAACTGTGAAAAACTGGATACAACCTAAATTTTAAAAACGGAGCATGTAAATTATTATAAAGCCCTGTGTAGCAATTACAATGATAATTACAAAGACTGTTTAATAACATGGAAAATGCTTATGGTATAATGCTACTTGAAAATTGCAAGATTAAATGAAAAGCTTAATCAAAATGTTCAAAACAATTGTGCTTTGGATGTATATCTATTGATACTACTTCTTTTTTTTATCCTACCTTAATACTGTTTATTTCCCAGACTTTCTTGATTGAAGATTATGTTTTTCTAAGTAAAAAATATTTAATCATAACACTTAAGAAAGTGCTCTGTACCTGTTGGTATTCAATAGGTTCTCTGATGACTTACCCTGAAGCATTTTATGAAAAGGAGCCAACTAAAAATACAGCATAACAAACATCTTGGAATTGTCCTAGCTCATAAGTACATACGTTCTCATCCTAAACAAAATTGTGAAGAAAGGAAAATTGTGGTTTTTTCCCACCTTTAACTCCCAAATTTTATATTTTGGTTTCTATTCCCAAGGAATCTTGCTTTCTGATCACTGCTACTGTGTTAACTAGTAGTAGCATCTGGAGGTGTTTGCATTTTATAGGATTTGACACTTAAAAATAAGAAAACTCATGTAAAGCTTTTATCATAAAGAAAGTGTTTAGTCTGTATTGATGCTGATGGTGGTGGCAATAAGGGTGGTGATACTGACCATGGAGAAGTCTTTAATAATAAAGTGGGGCTTTGTGAAAAAAAGTGATTATTTTCCATTATGACACTTTCAAAATATTTGGAGCATGCCTGAGATTTCTTTCTCCTTAAAGAAAAAAATCTTATGATGTATCCATAGTCTGTGATGATACCAGAAATAACTATAACCATAAAAATACTCAAATCTTTCTTAAATCTATTTATAATTTCAACCTATATGATTGCATGGATTTGTGAATTCCTGTTATAAAACATTTGCACTTTCTTTAGTAATATTAACGTTGCCTCTTGAAGCTGGAAGGGGCATCCTCTCTTGCTAATATTCTTGTATTTGTGGAGTAAATTTAAATGAACCGTATCCATATATTTGATGCTTGCCATGACTTTATAAATTAAAACATATGAGGCTATTTATTTCCTTCTAGGCACTATGCCTAGAATTTGGTGCCCTCAGGTAACTGGTTGAGCTTGGACATGGCTGCATGCCAAAAACTAGGCTTCCTCCAGCTGTGGACAACTGAGGCTTACAGCCTGCACTTTTCCACAGCTGTATTTTTCCTGCAAAAATAATCACTCCACAAAGTTAGAGTTGATATTAACTAGTTACTAATTACCAGCTCTTAAGTTTTCAGGAAAGATGAAATTCTACACAAGTTTTTAAAATATGCCTAACCTTAACACCATTTAGTGTCTTCTTGAATACATTTCAATAGCATGGCGGTCAAATCTAATTCTGTTTCTATTTTAGTGCTTCACTGAGTCTTTCTTTGGAATCCAAAGACATTTGGAACTTATATACATTTCCAAATCTGATTCCAGATCTCTTTGTTTACATATTGCCTCTTATAGAGCAAGTCTTGGGGTGCCACCTTTCCAACCCAAAGAAACTTATCAAGATATTTCCCTAAACAAAGGTAGTGATTGTTTTCATTCTACCTCACTAAGCTCTGTATTAAGCTTTGCAGCACAGTTTACAGCTTGTCTTTTCTTGGCTTCCTGAAGTCTTGAAGCAGCTGTGCATGTTTTAATGTTACACTTTTAATAAAGCGAAGTTGCTCTCAACGTCCGTCATAGCCTTCTCTACTGCTGTTCCCCCTTTCCCCTTCTACTTCCCCCTCCCTGCCCTTTCCTTTCCCAAACGGATGACTTATAAGCATTACTGTTGCTTTATCTGCATTTTCCTGATAATTGGTAGGGTTGAGCATTTTTTCATGTTTACTAACCATTTGAATTTCTTCTGTGATTTTGTAAATTGAGATGTTTTGCCCATTTGTCTGTTTAGACTGTCGTCCCCCAATTGGTTTCTTTATATCTCATTGTATTCTAGATGTTAACTCTTCATCTCATATGTATGAAGATACTTTTGTTTCATTCTGTTAGGTATCTACTCACTTGGGTTATTACCTTTCTTCTTATGAATGTTTTTAATTCTTATGTAGTCAAATCTGATCAGCTTTTCCTTTCTGCTTTCGGAGTTTTACATTTTTCGTATCAGATCTTCTAGCTTGGTATTATAAAAATATTCTCTTTTTAAAATTTTAATTTTACTTAGTTAACATACAGTGCGATATTGGTTTCTGGGGTAGAATTCAGTGATTCTTCACTTACATACCACACCCAGTGCTCATCACGAGTGCCCTGTTTAACACCCATCACTCGTCTAGTCCATCCACCATGCACCTCCCTCCATCACCCCTCAGTTTCTTCTCTATCATTAAAAGTCTCTTACAGTTTGTTTCCCTTTCTCTTCTTTTCTCCCCTTCCTATACGTTCATCTGATTTCCTTCTTAAATTCCACAGATGAGTGGTATTTGTCTTTCTCTGACTGACTTATTTCACTTAGTGTAATACAGCTCCAACCACGTCATTGCAAATGGCAAGATTTCATTATTTTTGATGGCTGAGTAATATTCCATTGTGTGGAGATATATTATACACACACACCACATCTTCTTTATCCATTCGTCAGTTGATAGACATTTGGGCTCTCTCCACAGTTTGGCTATTATTGATAACACTGCTATAAACATCAGGGTCGATGTACCCTTTCAAATCTGTATTTTTGTATCCTTCGAGTAAATACCTACTAGTGTAATTGCTGGGTTGTAGAGTAGCTCTATTTTTAACTTTTCGAGGCAACTCCATACTGTTCTCCAGAGTGGCAGCCAGTTTGCATTCCTACCAACAGAGCGGGAGTGTTCCGCTTTCTCAGCATCCTTGCCAACACCTGTTGTTTCTTGTGTTATTAATTAAAGAATTAAAATATTCTCTCATGTGCTCTTCTAAAACATATCTTGGAGGTCTTTAATGTGTTTTTAAATGTTTTTAAAATAAACTGTAAATCTTAGAATAATTTCAGATTTATAAAAAGGTTGTGAAAGTAGTACAGAGTTCCCATATACCCCAAACTCAATCTCCCTGTTACTAACATCTTACATTAATTAGTATGGGATGTTTGTCACAATTCGTGAGCCAATATTGATGTTATTATTAATAGAAGTTTATCCTTTATTCAGATTTCCTTAGGTTTTTACTTAATGTCCTTTTTCTGTTGCAAGACTCCCAATGTACTTAGGATACCTCATTACATTTAATATTTATGTCTCTTAGCCTCATCTGTCCTATGACATTTTCTCAGACTTTAATTGTTTTTGATGATTATCTTAACAGTTTTGAAGAGTACCAGTTAGATATTTTGTAAAATATCCCTCAGTTGGGATTCGTTTGATGCTTTTCTCATAATGAGAGTGGGTTTTGTGGTTTTAGAAGAAAGAGCACCGAGGTAAAGTATTCTTCACAACACATCAGATCAAGGGTACGTACAACCAATATGACATATCACTCTTGATGTTGACCTTGATCATCTGGCTGAGGTTCTGTTTCTCTACTGAAAAGTAACTTGTTCCCCGCCCTTAACGTACTGTATTCTTTGGAAGGAAGCCACTATGTATAGCCCACACTTAAGGCGTGAGGAGTTCTGCTCTACTTCTTTGAGGGTGGAGAATCCCATTTGCCTATTTTTAACCATTTGGATCTCTAACGCATCTGGAATTTATTCTGATATGATATCATAGTGGACACTGTGCTATTTCTTTTTTCCCTCTTTTGTGCAAATGGCATTTCCTCCGTTTGGGGCAGTTATAGTGGAAATTGATTTGACTCCAAGTTCTAAGAGAGGGCCCTGCTATTTTCGACCAAAACAGGGAATTTCTGTCTGGCTTTCCACACTGATTTAGTAAGATAAGTCAATCACTTGTTCAAGCACAAGCCAAATCATTGCACGTTAGGGAATGGTCAACCTGACAGCTTGAGCCAATGCGACAAGAAGGGAAGTTGCAGAAGCATTCTGGGAAAGGAGGTTTCTCCCTCTTTGATGGGAGATACCAAAAGATAGTGCTGTTTCTCCTTTGGGGAAGCCTGGTGTTTAGATTTGAAGCTGGGAACTTCTGCAGCTCTTTAGCCTCGGGACAAAGGTAACATTACAGAAGTCAGAACCCGGAGACAGAAAAAGAAATTGAAAAACAAATAAACCAAAACCCTCAATATCTTTTGTGTCAGTATTGAGCCATTAAATGAAACAATCCTACAGTCTGCTCTAGACCCAGTTAAATGAGCCCTTTGTTGAGCACGGCAGTTTGGGCTGGGTCTTCAATTGATTGCAATATAAAGAAGCCTGATATAGGGGTATATAAAGAGAGATGTAATGATATGTATGTATGTATATATTTCCTTTTTTTTCTTTCAAATAGTCAGTTGTCTCAATAAAGTTTATTGAGGCATTAATTCTTTCCCCTGTGATGTAAAATGTCATTTTATCATAAACAATATTTCCACATAAAAATGGCTCTGTTCTGGGCTCATTATTCATTACATACATTAATTTATCTATGTCTGAATTAATACCACACTGTTTTAATTACCACAGTTATTTTATTGTGATATAATTGACCTATAACATTATATTAGTTTCAGGTATACAACCTAATGATTCGATATTGTTATGTATTGTGAAATGATCACCGCAATAAGTCTAGTTTCTCTGCCACACGCATGATTACAAAATGTTTTCTCTTGTGATGAGAACTTTTAAGATTTTTCCTCAGCAACTTTCAGATATGCAATTTAGTATTATTAACCGTAGTCACCACGCTGCACTGTACATCCCCATGACTTATTTATTTTATAACTGAAAGCTTGTATATTTTGATCTCCTTCCCCATCCCCCTACTTCTGGCCACCACCGATCTGTTCTCTGTATCTATGAGCTTGGTTTTTGCTTTGTTTGTTTTTGATTCCACATGTAAGTGAAGTTATATAGTATGGTATTTGTCTTTCTCTGACTTATCTCACTTAGCATAATGCTGTCAGGATCCATTCATGTTGTTGAAAATGGCAAGATTTCATTCTTTTTTATGGCTGAATAATATTCTATTGTATTTATACCACATTTCCTTTTCCATTCATTCACTGTGGATGCTTAGGGTTTTCCACATCTTGACTATTATAAATAATGTTGCAATAAACATGGGGGTGCATATATCTTTTTGAGTGACTGTTTTCGTTTTCTTCGGTTCAATATGCAAAAGTGGAATTGCTGGATTATATGGCAGTTCTATTTTTAATATTCTAAGAAACCTCCATGCTATTTTCATAGTGGCTGCCCTGATTTACCTTCTCACCAACAGTGCACAAGGGATCCTTTTTCTCCCTATCCTTGCCAACACTTGTTATTTCTTGTTTTTTTTTATAATAGCCATGCTAACTGGTGTGAGGTGGTATCTCACTGTGGTTTTGATTTGCATTTTACTGATGGTTGATTAGTGATGTCGAGCATCTTTTCATGTACCTAGTTACCACGATTTTATCATGTGTTTTGCCATCTGGCAGGCAAACCTTTTCATTATTCTTTCTTTCAAAAACTTATGGGTGCTTTTCATGTAATTTCTCTTCTATTTGAGCTTGACAGTTCACTTTTTAAATCCTATTAAAAATTTTTTTTGAGATTTTTAACAAATTGGGATTACATTAAATTTACAGATTAAATCTAGAGGTGACTAGCCCTGATCAACACCCTGACCGCAGTCTTTTGAGAGATCCTGAGCTGGAGAGCCCTGCTAAGCTGCACCCAAATTCCCGACTTATAGAAACTAGGAGATAATAAATGTGCATTGTTTTAAGTTGGTATTTTGGGGGGCAATTTGTTATATAGCAATAGATAACTAATACAGATAAAAGTTAATGTTATGTTTATCTATGTTTTCAACGCTCTTACTCTTGATTTACATTTTTAAAAATAATTTCACTTTACTAGGCATAAACCTGTGGTGTCTAGAATCTTCTCTATTACTCTCCTTCCCCTTCATTTGTGGCTTAATATAAAGTGGTAATCTAACAGTCCTCTGTCAATAGTGACTTATTAATAAGGTGCCCTTAAGATAACTTTTTCTAATGCCTTAGACTTTTTGTTTCAAAAGAAATTTTAGAAACCACAGTCATCTTACCCTCTTTCTCAGTGAAGACTGAAATTGAAATCATAGTTTAAATGCTTGAGGGAAATTAACCATGTAAAGGTTTTCCATGGCTAATTTTTGTAAAGTAATCACTTCATTAAGCAAAAAATTACCTTTCGTAAAGTAATCACTCCCCTTGGAAAAGAATCCAAAAAAAGGAGCACGGGGAAGCTTGTAAATAGGAAAACCCCGTAGTTTCAGGGTAAAGGTCATACCTCATTGTCTGTGCCTGGCAACTTAATAAAAAAAATGTTGATTCAAAGAATGTTTGATAGGAACAAAAATATTAACGTTTGAGTATTCACAGTCTTTTTCTCTCTTGCTTCCCCTGCCCTTTTAAGGAAGAATCCTTCATTTCTTGTCTCCTAGAACTATGTTGTGCTGACAAAGATGAGTAAGCTAGAAGAGCTACAGAATTGAAGAGAAGGAGGTCAGATTATTCTTGGTAGGAAAAGGCCTGAAGTAACAGCAAAGGGAGGTAAACTGCAGGAGAGAAGGAGAGGAAGTGGGAGCATGGGGTGGGGTGGGGTAGGGGGATGGACTGTAGGAGTTTGGTGAGCAAGGGAGAAGCAAAATGGATGGCTGTCATGAAAACATGGGAGACAGGGAGAAAGATGGGTATCGTTTTTAGGAAGTTGTGCTGTGTGAATGTGGCATATATTTCCTTCCTCTCATTTCCATGAGAGTTGGATTTGAGTTTGATTTGACTGTGTCACATGCCAAGACTGGCTTAAGGATGGCTCAGTTTTACTGCAGCTTCTTTGGCTCTTCAATATCTATCTCCCCTTCTATCCTGTTGCCCTGGGCCTCATTGTCCAGTTTCCCGGCAGTGTTAACTGCTGTCACCACTATATGTCTAGGACTATTCTTATTTTCTTAGCTTTCCTGGCCTGGAAGTAAGCACATCTTCTTTCTGCTTAGTTCAGTCAAGACCAGAAATTATTCAGAGACCATAGGCAAGTAGAGAAAGTAATTTAAAAAACCAAAAATATAAAACGAGAAATTATGAACACATGGAACAGATCTGTTTCTAGAGCTTAAGTTCCTTATATTAATGTGACAAAGGCCAGCCATGGAAAGGCTTTAACTGATGGAGATTGCCAGGTTCTTGCTTTGGTTCTTTTATTTTCCTTAGTTCTGTCTCCGTGTTCAGTGTCTTAACCAATCACTGCTGTGAAGATTTGAGGTATCTTCAGCTTGTTCTGGAACTTATCTTTGTATATAACAGAAACTTCTTTCTTTTTCCTAAGAGTGATGTTACAAGGAGGGTGGATATTGTAAAATGGAAGGCATTTTTGTTTGGCTGAACTCTAGACCATATTAATTTGAACTACAGCACTTTTCCGAATGACAGAATTTATTGATAGTTTACTACGTAAGGCTTAAATCGTTTTACTCTTGTATGAATATACACTTTATATCTTCAAGTGGACTGCATTCTTAGAGAGCAAGGACCGCATCTTCCATATCTTTTCCCCCATTGGTCCTAGTTATTGTGTTTACATATAGTCACTGTAAATCAGTGGCTTCTTAAAGTGTGATCCGGGTACTTCTGGGGATACTGAAGACTATTTCAGGAGGTTCACAAAATCAAGACTATTTACATAACAATGCTAAAATGTTATTTGCCTTTTTCACTTTATTCTCTCATGAGCGTATGGTAGAATTTTCCAGATGCTACATGACATGTGGTGATGTCATTCCTCTGATGGCTAATGGAATGTGTACTTGCATACTCTTGTGCTTTAAAAATTTCTGAGTTTTAATTTCTTAATATAGATAGATGTAATCTACATAAACAAAACTTCTTTGAGGTTCTCCATAGTTTCTAAGAGTGTAAAGTGGTCCCAAGACCAAAAAGTTTGAGAACTGCTGGTGTAGATAATTATGTATTGAACTGAAAATAGAATCAATCTAATTTTTATCATTTCTCTCCCTGAGTTTACCGTTGGGCCTGAAATTCTTTGCTATTATTCTCTGTATGGGTCAAGGTCCAGTCTGATACAGAAACCATAAGAGACAGAAACCACATGGTTATTTGAATGGATAAAGTTTAATATAAAAAATTATTAAATATAATAGGGGATTGGAGTAACGAGGGATTGGCTAGTGAGAGGCAAAGAGAACACTAAAGAATATAGGAAGAGCAGAAATCAGGACTACTCCACCTGAGGCTGAGACACAGCACCCAAAAAAAAGTCCCCAGTGGTTGAGATATAGACTTCATTAGAGAGGGCACAATTATGTCTCCCTGAATGTCGGAGAAGTTCCTGTGGTGCCATGCTGGTGGAACTTGCTGAAAATCTGCCCTCTGGAACTATCCAGAAACCTTTCTCTTAGGTTGCTGGGGAAAACTGCTCATGGTGAGGTTTCTCACTGGAGACACTCTGTCCCAAAACTGCTCAAGGGAGAAGCAAGTCTGGGTGGGGAGAGAGACTGTTGACCGCTGAGTGCTGCCGCGACCTTGTACTGCGAGAGCCCACTGCTGGAGAAGCAGCACACCTTGCAGGCCCCAGAGAAGCGGTCCCCAGTCGGCCAGCGGAAGACATACAAATCAGGGAAGAAAGCTCTTTTGCAATGTCTCTCCATGGCTCTCTATTGACGGAGCTTAACATTATTCTATTTGATAAAGAAAAAGATTTAAAGAACCTAGCTCCATTTTAACAGAACAGGCAATGAAGGATGAATTTGGAACTGAGAGGAAATAAAATGACAAATGGCACACTTAACTTTCACTTGCTATGTAGTTTATCAACTACCTACGTGTCTTAAAATTCCTGATGTTTTTATTGTATGGAAATCCACTCATTCATTCAACAAACGTTTATTCAGTGACTATAATATTTTACGAACTTATAAACAAAAGCAGAAATTGTAGGCTATTGCCTACTAACCATTCCTCCGTTTTTCCCCTCAATGATAGAATCCCAATTTTGTTCTTCTCTCATGCTTCTCCTTGCCATAAGCTTCAGGGAAGTCCATTCCCAGTCTCAGCTACAAACCCAGCTCCATGGGGTGAATCACCGTTGGTCTGAATAGGTTTTCATGGTCCCATTTCCTTTGCTAGCAATGGTTGTGTGACACAATTCTGGCCAATAGGACATGAAGGGAAATCTGCAGAGGGGCTTCTAGAATGTTTTTTTCCCTGCTGCTAGGCATTGTCATGTCTTCATGTGATGCTTGGAACTTTGGCAGCTATCATTTGAGGGGAGGGGGAGAGCCTGTTATGCACAGCAGAGCAGGAAACAGAGGTAAATGAAAGAATTAATCAAACCTAGAAACACCTACCTCTAGGCTTCTTGTTTTAAAACTCATTTTAAGATGTTTCTTGTTGGGGCGCCTGGGTAGCTCAGTCAGTTAATCGTCCAACTCTTGATTTCGGCTCAGGTCATGATCTCAGGGTTGTGAGATCGAGCCCCACATCCAGTTCCATGCTCAGCTGGGAGTCCCCTTGAGATTCTCTCCTTCTCCCCTCCCCCTCCCCACTTCTCTCTAAAATAAATTAATAAAATCCTTAAAAAAAAGAAAGATGTTTCTTGTATTTACCTGATATGCCAGACTTTTGAGATGACATATGCAAATAAGATACTGTTCTTACTCCCAAGAGGCTTACGGTTTGGTCAGAGAAACAAATAAGTGAAATAAAAGTTTAAGACTGCTATGATAAAAGAGGATAGTAGTTGAATGCAACTGCAACATGCTAGTTGCAGCTCACTACAAAATTAGGTTAGAAAAGAGAAACATTATCAAGGGAAAATGTTTTGTTAAGTTGCCTCTTGAAAGGAAATACTTCCAAGTTTCCCTGCAAATAAAAAATTACATAATGTAATATATTTGATCAGAGCTTTCTCTATGCCCCAAACTCTTCCTGGTAACAGTGAAAAAGATTAACAGTTGTTAATTAGTATTATTTTTCAAATACACATAAAAATGATAAAAAAGAGTAACAAATGCATTTCAATAAAAAGCAGCAAGTATAACAAGGAAAAAAATCTTTGTGTTAATATTTTTCTACTCGTAAAACATTATGGTGTAAATATTCGGTGACACAAATACAGTTTTGTTATTCCCAGGAACTGGGTCTCAGATTGCAGATTTCTCTTACATTTCTATTAGGACATTTAGTTGAGAATTCTGGTGAGCTGTTTGCTAGTTTAATTAAAGTGTGCCCTTAATCTCCATTCCAGTTGGAATGGTTGGACACAGAAACAGATTATGCTACTTTCATAATTAAGTGAAGCTGAGTGACCCTTAGCTACATCTCAAATTTTCCTACAGCTAACAGTTGTTCATAAAGGCTTCTGCCTTTTATTTGCAGGTTGAATGATAATTTCTATGCTTTCCTTCTTGGAATCTTCAGTTGGCTTTCCATAGACAAATTAAAATAGAGACTTGAGGCATTTTTTGTTTTGTTTTGTTTTCTGAGTAATTCAGGAGAAACACAATTCTTTTTATTCAGTAATATAACAGACCAGGCACACTCGCCTCCAGGCCTTACCACTTACTGTTCGCTTGGCCTCATGTTTCTCTTCCCTTTGCCATCTGCATGGTGCTCCCCTGACTTCCTCAGTCACCCTCTTGCTGACGCCTTCCTGGCCACCCTACCTAAATTTCATCCCTTCCCTTCCACGTTATTTCCCTTCCTCCCACTTTACTTTTCTTCCTTTCCAGTTTCTAATACCTAATCTTATTAATTAGGTACTTATTTATTTTATTTTGTTTCCCCAACCAGATATAAACCTCATGAGGAGAGGAATTATTGTCTATTTTTTTTTTTAATCCCTGAGGAATTCCCAGCCCCTAGAATAGTGTCTGGTATACATAAGAGCTCAGTAAACATCTGTTGACTGAGTTACAGTGAGATGAAGCTTGGCTTTGGAGTTGGAAAGGCCTGGGTTAGAATGCAAATTTTCTATTTGATCTGGGGGAGCTCCCTTCACCCCTTTGAACCTCAGTTTCTTCACTTATAACATGGATATAACGACTTACGTGGTATTTTTAAGTGTTTAATGAGATAATGGAGGGCAAGCCTCTGATCCTGTTAGAGTCATACAACAATTGCCAGCCTTCTTCCTTTTCAAAATGTGGGAAGGCCTCAGAGATTTATTTTCTGATATTATTCCTCTTCCTTCCACAAATCTTCTTTATGGGTATCTCAGTCAGGGTTCTAATAGGAAACTCAAATTAGGATCATTTGAGGAGGGTTGAGATCTAGGGGAACATAAGGAATACAGGAGGAACCCAGGGAATAGCAGAGCAATCACTCCTTGTAGGCCCAAAGGGATGAGGGGAAGGAAAGGAGATCTGGGCCCCAGGTGACCTCACAGGAAGGGAACCAGGAGAATAAGTAGACTTATAATCTTTTCTCCCTCAGATGATCTCTTGCTGGGTCTCCTTATCATCAGACCCAATTGTAAGCCAGAGAGCTGTGAGCCCAATGATGTCAGCCATATAAGTCAGCCCCTAGGGCACAGGGCAGATGGGAAAGAATGGAGAGTGGATCTGGGGGGCCAAGGAAGCTATCCAACCTTACTATATCCAAGGTACTTGTTTTGCAGGGGATAGAGAGGGTAAAGACAAGGTCTAATTCTCAGTAGACTCATGGTTGGGATGATAGTCAAACAAACAGAACTTCAATTCAGTGCAATAAGCATCCTACAAAAGCCAGCACAGTGTCAGAGATAGTGTGTGGGGGGTGGTGGTGCTGGTGGCTTGACTGGGAAAGGCTTTCTCAAGATTAAGACTGGAAAAATAATTCAGAGTCCATTTTAAACTATGACAATTTTTTAAGAAGATGAAATGCCATTCTCTGAAAGAGATTTTTCTGATCAACTATAAGATGGAGCTAGAGTATGGATGTGAGGGTGACAGTGAAGGATAGAACGAAATAATTTCAAAGTTTTCCCCCACCTTTTAATTTTAATAATTTAGCTTTTTGTTGTCTTTTTACTTTTGAACTATTAGACTATAGATCTTTAATAAATGAAAATGAGTATAAAGTTGTGTAATAATCTCTCTTGTTTGCAGAATTTGACTTCAGGTTTCAGCAATGAATGGTCTTAAATTTAACATAACTAAATGTAAGGGGGGAATATAGTGTTTTGAAAATAAGTCACGTAAGTTTATTACATATTACATTATTACATATTGAATATTACATAATATTACATATTACATTATACATACATATTACGTATTGCATTAAAATAATGCATAAAAGAGGAAAACTGTTAATAGATAAGTCTGACTTGGGTTAACGTTCATAAAGTTCCTTTATTTAACATTCTTTTCATAGACTTCATTCTAATCTTCAGGAAAGCTCTATGACTCTACATCTTGATAATTTCTAACGAAAGCAAGCAAACTCATTACATAGCACCTGTATATGGTCATAAGAAAGATACTTAGATACGGAATTTCAGGTTAAATGGTATACAAAAAAGATAGATGCTGGAAGGGATCAAATCACAATGAGGTAAGGGCCTTGGGAACTGGTGGGAGAGAGGGTGACAAGAAGGAAAAAAACAAACTTTTCTTGAGTGCTTTTCTATGCACCATAATTTGTGATAGGTTTTCCAGGTTACCCAAGTGAACAGCTGGCAAGACAACAGCGCGCTGAAATTGGTGCCCTGAGAGATCTCACTGCAGTAATTATTTTCTTTGTAATTAGATGTAATTACAGTGAAATGTAGTGAGGAGCTTGTCCACAACCAACATCAAACAAGAATTTCCAGTAGTATCCCTAGTGCTGTAGCTACAAACGTCAAATGGCGGGGGGAGGGGGGGTGTAAAACAGCCGATAATTATAAACAACTAGAGAGGGAAGTGTGGGCAGTTAGTAACACTTCAAAAGGCTGCACCAGATGCTTGGGATGTTTGGGGAATCCAGAGAAATGAGTCAAACGGGATTGAGGCAAAAGCAATGGAGGCAAATGTGGAGCGGCTGCTCTCGGCCGGCTCAAGGAAGGTACCCCCTGGCCAGAATAGACAGGTTCTGAATCCTGACTAGGCCCTAACCTCTACTTCTTCCAGTCTCCGCGCCGTTTTTCCACTCCCTGCGGTGTGCCCGGCGCTTCCCTCCGCCCCCGACTCCGCCCACCCCACCCGGGCCTGGCTCCGCCTACTATGCCAAGGCCGCGGCTGGCTCCGCCCACTCTCCCAGGACGGCGGCCAGCGGCCGGCGGCCGAGGGGCGGGGCGGGCCGGGAGGAGCCGCGCTGCCGAGCGGGAGGGGGATCCGCCGCGGAGTTACGGGAAAGTTGGTCCGAGTTCCTGGAGTTTCCCCCTGTGGTTCCCGGGGCTCGGCCGGCCGGTGCTCCGGCTCCTCTTCTCCCTCCGGCCTTCACCACCCACCACGTCCCTCCTTCTGTCCCCGGCCGCCATGGAGCAGCCGCCAGCGCCCAAGAGGTAACGAACTCTGGGAGCCGGGAGAAGGAGGGAGGCGGCACCGGCGGCCGCGGGCGGGGACGGTGGGGGCGGCTAGGCCGCCGGACCGCGACCCCAGTCAGCGACTGTCGGGCCCGGGCCGGGCGCGCCGGGCGTCGGGAGGCAGTTCCGAGCGCCGGGAGGCAGTTCCGAGCGCCGGGCCGCGTCTGTCCACAGGCTGAGGGGGCCCGCGGGGAGGCCGAGCCTCGCCTCTCCCGCGAGCCGGGCCTGGCGGCGTGGAAAGTCTCCGGGCAGTGCGGGGCTCCCCGCGGCCGGACTCCCGGGCCGGCGGACTTTTCCCTCCTGGCAAGTTCACGAAGCCCGGAGATGCAAAACTGGGAAATTAATTAGGCTGCTTACAGCCGTGGAGGCGTTCTTGTCAAATGTTTTTCATTATACTGCCTTTTATTTGAGAAGGCGGGTTATTTATTAACAGCTTAAGGAATTCAATATTAATAGCTACACAGTGTGTAAAACTTGTAGATACACTGCACTGACAGGTGTTCCTCCCCCGACCCCCCTCAAGTTCAAAAGTATTTATGGATGCAAGACAGTAGGAATCTTAAATTAGAACCCCTCCCCCATATAGTTTTTGTTTTTCTTTTAGCATATAAAAATAGTGATGTTTTGGTACTTGCTATTAGTTTATATTTAATCTTTCATATATTGGAAGAGCAAGAGTACACAATAGATGCTTTTAAAGTAGTGTTTGAAATGGGCAAGCTAAATCAAGTCTGTCCATAGATACCAGTTCATAATGTGCATTTTTTTTCTCCCAAGAATGAATCAACATCAGTTAACTGGTGTTTAAAGCATTTAATCTCAGTCTTTCATTTTTTATGAAATAAGAGTACTAATCTGTCTCCTGGAGAGTGCTGTTGTGAAGATTAAGGAGTTCTAGTGTTCTGATACTTTGAGATCTTCAGATGAAAGGTGATATATTCATTAACATAGGATAATTAAAAAGGTAGGAACTTCGTGAACTGTTGTGAATTGTGTGACTGGACATGTGAGCCTTGAGGCCTGGAAACCATCTGTTCAGGTGAAAAAAGCGGGGGGGGGGGGGGGTTGTGGAGGGGTTTCCAAAAGAGACCTGCTAACAGACAGAGCTTTGATAGTTTTTTTATCTGGTATTTTGTGTTGAATTCTAGTATTGAGTGGGCACCCAGTTTTAATACCATAGAAAAAAATTGGAAACTTTTTTTTCTTTTCTATTTTGGAAGACTATAAGGGGGCACCTCTGAGATAATGCCCTAAGGCCAATTCGAACAACTCCAAATTGAAGTAGAAGCGCTGTTCATTAGCTCTAAGTTATCAGAGTTTCTTTATAGGTGTTTAAGAGACCCCTTGGCCTTGCAGGAACTCTAGAAAACCTAGAGGACTCAGGGGGAGACGTGGATGGTATATTTAATCATTCCATGTCATTTATACTTTTCACAGTGATGCTTGCACATCCAGCAGGCTTATTTTTAGTTCTCTTCAGAAAGACTTATGTTGATCCAGGAAGGCATTTCTGAAAAGCAAGATATATGACAGTAACCCCATATGTTCGAATATCACTTAAAATTTTTTCATAGCATTTTCGTTTTCATAATAGCAACCCTATTAAGTAGGTTGGATCACAGGTATCAATCCTGTTTTGTAGCTGAGGACACTAAAAGAGTTTGCCACATGGAAGGCTGTGACAGGGATAACTGACAGTGAGATTTGTGTTCTCCCTATTGATCCTTACCTTCTAATGATAAAATATAGATGCTGTTTTTGAGGTCATTTTGTTTGCCAGGAACTTTACATATATATATATATATCAATAAAATAAAGGAATATATATATATCAATAAAATAAAGGAATATATATATATCAATAAAATAAAGGAATATATATATATCAATAAAATAAAGGAATATATATATATCAATAAAATAAAGGAATATATATATATTCCTTTATTTTATTGTCCTAAGAAATAGGAATTCTGGCTCTGCAGCTTACTATGCTAGTTCTAAATTTAATTTCTTCATCTGTAAAGTGTGTTGTGAGGATTAAAATAGGTCATGTGTAAAGCACTTAGCACAGTGCTCTATAATGTGTTCAGTGATATTGAATGTTGTTAGTTTATTCTTCGCTTATTCCGTGAAACTCAGAGAGGTTCAGTAATTTGGTCAAGTGGAGGAGATGCCAGAACCCTGAGTCGGATTGGCTGCAAAGGCTGTGCACCCTCTCACACTGTACACAGTGATACCTCTTTTTAAAAAGTCTCTTTCTTAGCCTTCCATGATGTGATGGTCATTTCTTTGTACAATCCTGTGGCCCTCTGCTTGTTCTTTTCCTAATCCGTGTAAGAATGTCACTTTGCTTTTCTGCTTTGAGTAGCACTTCCTTAGGGCTCAGACATTTTTACATGGTCACATTTATGTTGCTGATGCTCAAGTCAGTATGACCAGCAGCTCCTTTTCAGTTGGTGTATTTGATTTTTTCATGCAGATCTACTCTTTCATTATTCCATCTAGTTTGTCACTAAGGCCTATTGAATTCTCCATCAAAAAGTCTGGATTCATTTTCTTTTCCCTTTTTCATTTTTGATACAATTACCCCATTCCTGGGTTTTATGACCCTTATCCTTGATTTACAGCAGTGTCTTCCAACTAGGTACTTTAGTGCAGTGGTTTCAAAAAACTTAGCAGCAGAAGGCTCTGTTTGCAGTAGAGGCAGGGCACTAGGACCTGGTTCTCAATGCCTTACCTCCTGTTCCCCTTTTGCTGCCCTATAGAACCTTCTAATGATCCATAGGACACTGTTTGCTTTAGTTCAACCTGCAAATGACTTCTGATTTGTTTGTTAAAAACATCACTTTCCACCATGCTATTATTCCTTTAAATTTTTTTTTTTTTTTTTTGGATTGGGGCACACTACTTAGTACCCAAGACCCCTCTCACTTGGTCTCAGATTTAATCCCCAGGCTTTTGTTACTCTTCTCCAAGATGAATCTGTCCTCCTGAAGTTTCCCTTTTGTTTTTTATTTAGGTTGTAGGTCATGGGTACTCCCAGCTTTACCTTTGTTCATGCTTTTCCTTTAGAGAAGTTTGTGTTAGTTTTTTGCTAGTAATCTATGTTTTATTCTTCCTTCAAGGCCTCCTTCGTAAGGTATCTTGTTTGAGTGCTTTCTAGCCTAAGGTATTTCTCTGTATTCCTAATATGATGTCCGTTTGAGTATATGCCATCTTCATATTGTTCTTTTTTCAGTTACAAAATTTTAGATATTCAAAAGATAATGGGGGCTAATTTAATAAGTACTTGTGTATCACATTACCCAGCTTTAGAAATAAAATATTGCGAATATAGTTGAATTTCCCTAAGTATATCTCTTTCCAGTTGCATTCCCTCCCTATCCGCCAAAGGATTGTCACTGTCCTGAATTGGGTATTTGTTATTTCCATACCATATGTGTCTTTATATTTTTTCATGTTGTTCATATATATCTGACCTAGTGTTAGGCTTGGGTGTTAGTGCCTACTTTTGCTCTTTGGTATCATTCTTGTCCTCTGGAAGTTGGAGATTCCACTATGCAGCCAGATCTAAGAATAGTGACTATAGGATCTGGAAGACCATTTCTACCTCACATCATTGATTTGGTCTCACCAACAAGGCTGTGTTAAATGTAGGCAATAGATGTGATCACCTATAGTCACTGACTTGCAGTATCAGAATAGCTTTTAGATTCCCCAGCTTTCCTTAACAGGTTTGTCACAGAGGTCTTCATAAGTCCTTAATGAAAATGAAGTCCTTCTGGGAATGGAAGTCCATTAAATGGTTCTTAATTATTAGTGTTTTGGTAAGTTGAGTTTCTCAGATTTCTTTGTAGCGGAACTGCTACCTGAAAGAAAAATGACCACACAATAGGTAAGTTTTAAGAGAGGGAAGAGGAAATGATCAAAACATGAGATCTTCACTGAGTGGAACATTCATAAAGGGGTGGGTTTCTGTGATAGGTGGTGGGTAGTATGAAAAATGTGGTTGCTTGAAGATAGGTAGTTATATAGATATTATTTGTTAAAGAGAGGCCAGAATACAATTGCTGAAGAGATAGACTTTACCAGACAGGCCTTGTTCCTCAGTTAGATTATAGGATTAATAGTTATTTAAAATTAAAATTCATTAAGGTATACTTGGAGAAAAAAGTTGATGTGGAACAGTGAAAACACTGGAAGGATAATAAGAAGGGAATAAGTTCCTGAAATTTATTCTTGAGACAGATAAGGAAAGTTCTTTGATTTAAGCCGTGGTTGGATTCTTTGCAATTTTTTTTTCTTTTTTTTATAGTGTGAAAAGGTAGTTGGGGGAAGTATAGTTGAAGATTCAAGTTAACATGTTAGGATTACAAAGTGCATTCACGCAAATGAAAAGTGAAGGTAAGAAAACAATTATTTCCTAGGGGAAGTGTTGCTATGAACAAATGAAGTTATCAGTCAGAAGATAAATTATTAGGGAATGAAAAAGTGAAAGTAAAAGGATGAGGATATAGAAGGGTAAAGTAGAAGGTATTTATAGATTCCTCAGCATGAAAAGCCCATATCAACCTGTAGTATCAGTAGCCCTGACCTTAGACCAGAAATTGGGAATGCAGATAAACAGCCAGAAACTATCAACTCTTAGAATTGAGTTGTGTGGGACAAAGCAACAAACCAGACAAGCAGATAGTAGGGTATGATGAAAATCAGGAAGACATTGCAATGAGAAGAGGTGTGGGCTTTATTTTATGTCTATATTCCTGATTCATATGCCCTTGGAATCAGAATTCTGTGGTTATTATTGGAGAGATTCACACTTGGGGACCTAGAGTTTTCTTTGACAAGATGACCTGAGAACTGTTACAAAACAAAGGCAGCAGGCTCAGGTAATAGTAGGCCCTGAGGGAAGCTCCCAACTTCAGAGGCAGGCTAGGGGAGGAGGTTCTAAGTATTTCAAAGGGCAAGAAAAGAATCAAGCAAACAGGAGCATCCTTTTGCATTACTAACTTGGTCCCTAAAACATATCTGTTCTCCTTTTGGCTTTTCTTGGTTAATTGGGGGTGGCACCAACTTCTTTAGAATTGATTTAGGCCCTTTAGGGGCGCCTGGGTGGCGCAGTCGTTAAGTGTCTGCCTTCGGCTCAGGCGTGATCCCGGCGTTATGGGATCGAGCCCCACATCAGGCTCCTCCACTATGAGCCTGCTTCTTCCTCTCCCACTCCCCCTGCTTGTGTTCCCTCTCTCGATGGCTGTCTCTCTCTGTCAAATAAAATAAATAAATAAATAAATAAATCTTTAAAAAAAAAAAAAAGAATTGATTTAGGCCCTTTATTTATTTATTTTTTTTAAAAAAGATTTTATTTATTTATTTATTTATTTATTTATTTATTTATTTATTTATTTGACAGAGATAGAGACAGCCAGCGAGAGAGGGAACACAAGCAGAGGGAGTGGTAGAGGAAGAAGCAGGCTCGTAGTGGAGGAGCCTGATGTGGGGCTCGATCCCATAACACTGGGATCACGCCCTGAGCCGAAGGCAGGTGCTTAACCGCTGTGCCACCCAGGCGCCCCAATTTAGGCCCTTTAGATGGGAACGGTCAGTTGGCTCTTCCTGAAGACTGGGGGGATGACAGTAACATCTGGAGTGGGTCCAGGTGAGCAAACTTCAGTTGCACATTAAGACAGGAGATAAACTCGGTCTTTAGTCAACCCGAGGCAAAGATTAATTTATCTTTTGTTCTTCAAGGGACTGAGATATAGCATATGTTAGTGCTAAAGAATTTGTTAGAAATATAAAGAAAAAGGTAAACATATATTAAACACAGTTAGCTAGGTTGAAATTTGTTTTTTGAAGTAAGTTAAATGCTCATTCCAGAAGTGTGTATCAATAAAACTTTAATAATAAAAGGTTTAAATTGAGTATTTCTTATTTGGATTATAAGGGGGGAAAAGTGCTTTGAATTTAATTTTTCTGGTTTCGAAGAAGTCTGTGTTGAACTAAAGGTACCGTCGCCTCAAGCCATCATATATTAGTGGCTCTCAGAAAATTAAAAGAAATATTGGTGGTAAAACCCAGTATAGACCCACATACATATAAAATTAAAACAGCAGTTTCACACCATGTACTATGTGGGATGTTTTTGGTATTTTTCTATTTTCTTTTATCTTCTGTTTCATTGAAAAACTGCTGGTCATGATGCACCAAATTATTTTCATGACCTACTAATGGGTTGTGATCTGCAGTTTGAAAAGACATTGTCGACATACGTAGTAGTGACAGTCAAGAAACTGACTTCATTTCAAACTCTGTCCTAATACTCAAAAGCTCGATGATGGCATTGCCAGGGGTATCCAGACAGTGTAAGCCTACCCACTTATACATACAATAGGATAGAGGTGAAGGGAAGAAAGGAAGCTATTATTTAAAAATGACAGTATTTTGACAGTATCAGGGCAGTACCTAGGCCCCGAATGAAGTATGGGAAAATGGAAAATGATGACCTATGATGTCTGACAGAGTTCACAAAAGAATATGTACTAAAAGGGTTGCTATGAGGCAAAGGCACATGTGCCTTCTAGTGTAGAATGACCCTGTGCAAAGCTCTAATTATGATTGCCTCCTCTTCTGACTCCCTCCCAGCTCCACCCTTTCTAAGCACCAGAGGTCTCTAGGTTTTTCTGCTGAAGAGAAAATTTATACTATCTGATAGAAACTTTCTTTTTTATTTGTACCAAGCCCCTTTTTTGTTGTGATTTTATTTGAATTGCCTCATATATTAGGATTATTCTAATTTCAATTCTTAGCTCTTGGAACAGATTCTATATTTGAAATGTCTTATTACAACTGTTTTTTCCAAACAGAGTCTAAAACTGAATAAATGAAAGTAACAAATATGTAAATAGACATGTATGAATATTAAAAATAAGTGCATTGTTTGCATGCCATGAATATTAAGGTACGGATTACCTTGAACTTCTTAAAACTATACTAAAGGATATATCTTACAAAATGACTTTATACCAAAAAGAATTACAGAAAACTGTTAATATTGCTGGTAATTAATATAGGGGTACATGTGATAATATATGTGGGTTCTGAATTAGTCTATAAATTTTATATGATATCAGGGGCACCTGGGTGGCTCAGTTGGTTAAGTGTCTGTCTTAGGCAGAGATCATGATTCCTGGGTCCTGGGATTGAGCCTCTCATTGGGCTCCCTCTCTCTCTCCCTGCCCCCCACTTGTGCTTTCTTGCTATCTCTTTCTCTCTCAAATAAATAAATAAAATCTTTAAACAAAACGAAACAAAACAAAATTTTATATGATAATCAGACATCTTAGTAAAGAGGTCAGATAGAGTAACATTTTCAGATAGTTCCGGATAATCTTGATATAAATATTAGTATCTTGGTATACACACACACACACACACACACACACTCTTTCTTTCTTGGAAAATTGGGGAAATTGTTGAGCATGTGGGTTTCCAAGGATGAGGTAGTTTTTATTTTCAAAATATGGAATGTTACTCTCTGTCCAGATCATTTTTCATTTTTAGGATTTTTGATTTTCTGAAATCATTGGACCTAGAGTCCTATAGTTGGAAAGGAATGCAAGTTAAAATTATTTTTGTAATTTGGGTGAACCTTTTACATATTTGAGGAAAACATGAATTAAAGATTATAGGCAGCTAATTTCCTTGACTCTTTCTCTCTGGAGCCAGATGATCTTTCCTGAGTCTGCTGAGTTGCCCCATTCTCGTGTTTCTTTTTAAAAAACTGGCTTTCTAAACTGTAAGAGACTCTTAATGATAGAGAACAAACTGAGGGTTGATGGAGGGAGGTGTGTGGGGGATGGGCTAAATGGGTGATGGGTATTAAGGAGAGCACTTGTTATGACGAGTACTGGGTGTTGTATGTAAGTGATGAGTCACTAAATTCTACTCCTGAAACCAATATTACACTATGTTTACTAACTAGAATTTAAATAAAAACTTGGAAGAAAAAAAAATTGGCTTTGTTTACTCACTGATCATTACTCATGCCAGAAATTAGATGTCAACCTTGAGTTCATTCATTTGCTCATTTATTCATATATTCTATAATTATTAATTAACTGCCTTTCAAATGCTAGGTCTGGGTACATTGTTGAACGAAGCAGTTCAGGATTTTGATCCCAGAGAACATACACTCTAGTTGGAGCTTGAACTATGAAGGATAGAAGTAGCACATTACTGATAGAGAAAAATGGTGGAACCTGTTTAATAGGGCAGTTGGGCAGAGCTTCTCTGAGAAGGTAATACTGTGACATGGGGTTGAGAAGTTATCCTTGTGAGTAGCTGGAAAGAGTATTCCTGGCAGAGGGAAAGCTGCGAGAAGGCCTAGAGGTGGGAAAGAGCATAGTGTGTGGGAGGAATTGAAATGAGGCCACTGTGGCTGGATTATAAAATGGGAGAAAGTGGTTGGAGATGAGGTCAGAGAGATGGGCAGGGATTCAGTGATGCAGGCCATGGAAAGGAATTTGGATGTGAGAGTGCACTGGGCTGCCATTAAATAGTTTTAAGCAGAATTGTACACAGTTTATGTTTTTAAAAGATCATTCGGGTTGCTTTGGGTAGAACAGGTTGTAGAGGGTTAAGAATAAAAGCAGGGGAACAAGTTGGGAGGCCATGACAATAGTTCATGGTTAGATGGTGGAGTCAGTGGAGATGGAAAGAAGTGTGGACAGATGTAAGTTATATTTTGGAGTTAAAAGTGAACACCTTGCTGATAGACTAGATATGGGAATTGAGGAAGAAAGAAGCAATTCTGGCTCCTAGGTTCTGTGTTCGAGCAACTTGGGGTTTGGAGGAAGACTGGAAGAGGAACAGGTTTGGGTCTCTCATAGTCTTTTTTAGAATTTCCCGACGCCCAGGAAAGTGAATCTTTTGGGCCCCAAATGTGATATTAGGTGGTTCCCTTAGAAGTGGAAGTGGGTAGGAGGAAATGATGGGCACTGACTTCTTTTTTTAACCTATTATTTTCACTGCATTAGTCTAGAGAATGGGAATCATACCAAGCCTTTGTTAGGTCTTTGCAACGTTCAGGTGTCCTGATAACCTGCTATTAAAAGACGTTTTTTATTGCAAAATAAAACGTCAGTAAGAAACAGACAGATGGCATGATGATTACCATAGGCAGACACCTTTGTAATCACCAGTCAGGTTAAGAAATAGAACTCTGCCACCCTTCCTTCTTAGTGTTCCATCCCAGTCATAGCTGCCTTTCCCTGTACCTTATACCGACTTTTAGAGTAATAACCTAAATGTGCTTTGCTAGACACTCTAGGTTAGTCTTGCCAATTAAAAAATAGTTTTTATAGGGAATGTCACTTTTGATCTTTACGTTAGCCGTCCATTCCTTTTCTTTTTTTCCTGTTGAAGATTGCAGGTTGTTTGTAGTTTCCCACAGGTTGTTTGTAGGCTCCCACAGGGATCCCAAAATCCCACAGGATTTTTCTTTCTTTTTTTTTTTTTAAAGATTTTATTTATTTGACAGAGATAGAGACAGCCAGCGAGAGAGGGAACACAAGCAGGGGGAGTGGGAGAGGAAGAAGCAGGCTCACAGCAGAGGAGTCTGATGCGGGGCTCGATCCCATAATGCCGGGATCACGCCCTGAGCTGAAGGCAGACGCTTAACCTCTGTGCCACCCAGGCGCCCCCCCCCCCCACAGGATTTTTCTGATTGCTTACCCAAGGTACAGTGCTACTGTTCTTTTTACCCTCCATATTTTCTGCCAATGAGTAACTGGATCCAGACACTGACAGGCTCAATTTCAATCCCTTAGGCATTGTTATAGGTGGTGTTTGGCAAGACTATATTAGTCACTTAGTGTGTAGTTGTCTCTCTTTTTTTGTGGTGTTAGCAGCTGTTGATGGTTAGTGCTTATTTCTGTTAATTCATTAGGTGTTGCAAAATGGTGACATTCTAAATACATCATTTTGTTTTCATTTATTAGTTGGAATGTTTTTATAGAGAGTCACCTCCCTCATCTTTTGTTTGATTACCCAATGGTACAATTTATAAAAGAAAGACAGGATAAATGCTTCATTCTTCCCCTTTACCTGTTTTCAAGAGAATGAATTAGTTTCCTATTTTTCTCCAAAGGGGACCAGTTCTTTTCTTTTCTTTTTTTTTTAAGTGCCATTATGAGCTAATGGATTTAAACATATTTGATGGATTTTAATCCATTGCAGTTCCTGTTGCTGAAGCTCAAAGTGTCCCCCCATCTTGGATCAGTGGGAGTCCCTTCAGAGACAACATGACGCATAGCTTCCTTGTTCTCTGCTGTGATAAGATGTTCAGGGCTCATCATGTCCATTTCCTGTTCTGGATCTGGAATCAACCATTTCTCCTAGAAGTACTACTTTCTTTTTATGAGAAATGGTATTTCAGGACCCTAACCTGGGCGCTAATGTGGTTAATGCTACTTTAATTTTAAATAGCATTTCTTCATGACTCATTCGTGCAACTATGGGATACTGTGTCAAAAAATGTGATGGCACTGGCAGTTTTGCCTTTCTTCCTCTGGATGATATCTCTACCATACCTTTATGTTTCTAAGTTTAAATCAGAAATTGGGCATGTATAGACAAAGTCTGTGATAGAGGCTGTTTGGAATGGACTTTTACCTTCACATTCTGCCTCTCTTATTTTGGTTACCCTTTGACCCAGTGTCATCCTAATATCCAGCCTCTCTTCTTCCTCACCTCTGAATGTTTCAGGTGACCCAGTTTTTTCTTTTTTCTTTTTTTTTAAAGATTTTATTTATTTATGTGACAGAGAGACAGCCAGCAAGAGAGGGAACACAAGCAGGGGGAGTGGGAGAGGAAGAAGCAGGCTCCCAGCGGAGGAGCCCGATGTGGGACTCGATCCCGGAACGCCAGGATCACGCCCTGGGCCGAAGGCAGACACCCAACGACTGCGCCACCCAGGCGCCCCGACCCAGTTTTTTTTTAAACAAAATAGATACAGAAAATAAATGAATCCAAGACAAAAGACACCACTAGTGATAAGATTAGATTTCAGGCTTTTTTTTTTCTTTTTTAAGGTAGAACTTTTAGCCTGCTTTGTCTTACGTACATAAAAGTGTATCTGTGCGCAAACAAAATTCAAGGGCATCTTGAAGCTGCTTTATAAATTCAGCCATGACTACAGTATGATGAATTGCAAAATGAAGTATATCCAGATATTCAGTGCCATATGTTATTCCTTTTTAGTTTTGATATTAGCCTCTCTTGTTAAGTTTTATTGTACTTCCGCATAAATAAGCTAAGGTATTTGTCTCAGTGACTTTACATTTGATGCTATGTTATGTAACTTTAGAAAGAATTAGTTTTAGTGTTACTACTTACTTACTCTATTAATTACTGCATTAGGTTGCACCTATAAGCTGATATGTGAATTAGTCTGTCATCTTGCAGTTAAACAATAATCAGTAGCCATTTTCCAACATTCAGCTATTCAAACATTTTTAGTTATCAGTGAAATTTGTATCATAGAGGTTTGGATCATAGAGAAATGATTGCTCTGGATGAAATTTATAGTTCATGTAAATTCTAAGAATTATAAGAAATTAGGGTCAAATTTAGCAATGAAATCTCATAAAATTCCAGGGGAAATTAAAAATATACAAATTAAACTCTTGAGAAGAAAGTATTTTTTTGATGATTTTCTTTCCTCGGTAGAATGAATTTTCCTTCTATGAATTTGCTTCTCATTGTATACTTCCAAGGTTTTGTTTTTGTTTTTGTTTGTTTTTTCCTTACATAAGAGAATCCAAGTACTAAGTAAATAAGACAGTGGGATTCCCCCCTCCCTTTATATAGACTCTCAGCACTTGATTGGATAGCTTTAATTAATATTCACAAAGAACTCATGTGATTTTGAAGAGCCTGCCAAAATAGTGATATGGTTATAACTATATATTTAGCATCATTGGAAAGTATGGTATACCATGTAATGGATTTTCCAAATAAATGAAGTAAACCACTTTAAGCATTATATTTTAAAAATATTTTGCAAACACTTTTATACAGCTGGTTTCGATGGAAATCATTCCAAGATGAAGGCACTTGACCTAGTCTTCTGAAACTGATAAAAAAAGCAAATGATCTTGCTTTTCTTGTTCATGAAAACAGTCATAGAAACAGTATATAGAATTGTTCACAGTTTTAGTTGATAGAAACAGTCAGGTGTGCTTTTTTGATACGTTTGAAGCTTTGTTGCTGTATACGTGTGGCTGTTTTTTCCCTAAACCTAGTCTTGTCTTTCACTGTTACCTGTCATGCTCATTACTGTGTCCTTTTCTAAACTGGTACTTAGAAATAACTACCTGACCTGACAGTAGCTATTCCTTTCCGAAAGTAAAGTACATGCTCTTTGTGTCAGTTTTTGCTTACCAGAGGTCTTTTTCTCTTCTGGGTTCATAGTACATCTTGAAATGATCTTTTGAGAAGAGGAGGAACATTATATGCAGTGAAGGGGAGAAGAAATTATTCCAACCTTCCCTGAGTTTCTAAGTTTTAATATGAAAACAGCTAAAGTGTTTGCATTAAAAGGAAGGGGATTTTTACCTTAAGCCCATGGAATTCCCAAGCCAAGAAAAAATTTGTCATTTTGGAATATTACTTTGATTTTGAGGACTCACGGTATTATTACCAAAGTGAATTGGAGTTATACCTGTGCAAAAACAGTAACATTACACTTACAGTTATTTATTTTTAATTTCTATGGTTAAAGTATTTAAACTATTTATCTTTCGTATAATGATCACTTTTTTTTTTCTGTTAGATACAGTTGGGATTAAAAATTTTATTTTTATTTCTAAAAAAACCAAAACCAAACAGGTAAAAATACTCCCAACTTAAAAAAGCAAAAAATATTTTCATAAAGTGCCATAATCCTCTTGATTTGTTTACAAGGAACCACAGGGAAATACTGAGAAATGGCTTCATATGTGCTGTTGCTGTGTAATAAAACTGTACTGAGAAATCAAGCAAAATAGTGTCTATCTGTGCAAATAGCTGAACTCAGCCAGTCTCCACAGCCTCCATCTCTATTTATCAAAGCCTATAAAAATTAAGCAGAAGTCAGAGTACAGAACTCATTGAATGGTACACATGTTAATGTCAGTTTAAAGTTTCCCTGAAATTACACTTTTATTAATGTAGGTACACTTTTAATTATTGTGTTTATGTTTGGGATTAATGCAATTAATTCTAGTATTCTGGGGGTGGGAGCGAGGAATTGTGAGTGTACAGAGACTAAATCCTCATATTTTATCTGTAGATTTTGAGATGTAGGGAAATAAGTGAGGAATGAAATATATGAGTAAACCTAGTTTTAACGTGTAGGTAGTGTCTTTGGTACAAATTATGGTAGATTTTTCTGTATGGCAGGTACGTGAGTAGACCTTGACAAGTTTCCTCTTTTATTTTTAATCAATTAAAGATTCTGTTCTCGTTTTTAGTTCTCAGATCTAGGTATGGTTATTGAGTATTTAAAAATCTTTGTAAGGACCTGGATTAAAAGTTATGAAATTTGGGGGCGCCTGGGTGGCACAGCGGTTAAGCATCTGCCTTCGGCTCAGGGCGTGATCCCGGCGTTATGGGATCAAGCCCCACATCAGGCTCCTCCGCTATGAGCCTGCTTCTTCCTCTCCCACTCCCCCTGCTTGTGTTCCCTCTCTCGCTGGCTGTCTCTATCTCTGTCGAATAAATAAAATCTTAAAAAAAAAAAAAAAGTTATGAGATTTGTAGCTCTGCATATTTCTTGTAAGATTATTTTTAATTTTTATTTTGGCAGGAAATGAATATGTCAGAGCATTTTCAAATGTGCTTTTTTATGTTGTCTGCATTTTCTGGATTTTTTATTTTTTATTTTTTTATAATTGACTTTATTAAGAAAGTGAATGCAGTAACATGTCTTTAAAGCTAGGGAGTATGTTGCAACATTTCTTAACTTTGAATAGGTTTGTTACAAGAAATTAAAAGGAATCCTGTCCCTTTCCAATTGAGGTTAAGCGAAAAGATTCTTAGAAAATAAAAATGAAAGACTCTAAAGGGTGAAGGAAGGAGAAAAATCTCAACTTCTTTTCCTTTAAAGCTCTTTGCCAGGAAATTATAATTTTAGAGTACTTTTGGGCAAAGAGCCCAACTTGAGAGGAAATGGTATGATAGAGCTGAAAAATAAGACTTTAATTTTAAAAAGTCTTCTATCTATTGTAGAGCATCTGTTTTCTTAGGTGGATTTCATCTCATTCTAGTGCCAGTAATTAGCTAAACCCTCATACATTTTAAAACAGTTTTATAAGAAGTAAATACTCCATGAGATCATCAAATCACATCTATTTTACTATTAAAACAATGATACAGCGAAACAATTAAAAGCTGGAGCTGAAAGTCAGATAGACTTGGTTCTTGTCCTTCCTCTGCCATTTACTTAGTGCAGTGGTGGGCAAGTTAACTTTTCTGAGTCTCCGTGTACTCACTTGCAAAATGGAGGTGGTAATAGTACCTTTTCTTTGGGTTTTGTGAAGATTAGAAAAAATGGTGATTGTAAACCATTTGTCTCTGAAGACATTTTCTAAAGTGTTTCAAAAATGTACCTGTCACTGTCAACATCTGAAGAAACACATAGCTTTCCAAAGAGATAAAAGGACAGCTTTCACTTGGATACATATGTTCTAGTTGAGTTAAAAAAAAAAAATCACTTGTAATACTTTAGAGCTAAACATCTAAATATTTACAAAATGGCCTTTAAAAAGCAGAAGGGAGCAGAAAAAAAATGATCCTCGAGTTTTATTAGTTTGAGGTAATGTACTTTCTGTGGTTGAAGTAGAAAAGATGTTTGATTTTGTGGATTCAAGACAGAGTCATTGTTGTATAATTTTGAAAATACTATTTAAGGGGCGCCTGGGTGGCTCAGTTGGTTAAGCGCCTGCCTTCGGCTCAGGTCATGATACCAGGGTCCTGGATCCAGCCCTGCGTCAGGCTCCCTGCTCAGAGGGAAGTCAGCTTCTCCCTCTCCCTCTACAGCTCCCCCTGCTTGTGCTCTTTTGCACATGCTCTCTGTCTCTCTTTCTCTCAAGTAAATAAATTAAATAAAATAAAAAGAATATTATTTAAGGCTAATATTGAGACTGACCTTGCTTGATAATGGAATGTTGAAAGACTGAAGAATGACAACCTTTCATGTGTTTTGAAGATGTTTTACTTTTCTAATAGTATTCAAGATGAGACTATTAGGGTTGAAGAGGAGAATTTAATTTTTTTTAAAGATTTATTTATTTTAGAAAGAGGGAGAGAGAAAGAGAGTGTGTGGGGCAGGGGGAGTGGCAGAGGGAGAGGGAGAGAGAGTCTTAAGCACAGAGCCTCATATGGGACTCAGTCTCATGACCCTGAGATCATGACCTGAGCCAAAACTGAGTTGGTTGCTTAACTGACTGCGCCATCCAGGCGCCCCGAGGAGAACTTAAATTTTGTTTTTTTAAAGATTTTATTTATTTGAGAGAGAGAGAGACCACGGGTGGGGGGGGGGCGGCTGGGGAGGGGCAGAGGGAGAGGGAGAAGCAGACTCCCCGCTCAGCAGGGACCCTGGGACATGACCTGAGCTGAAGGCAGATGCTTAACTGACTGAGCTACCCAGGTTGCCCCTGAGATCTTAAATTTAAATGAGATATTGCATGTAAGATGCAACATAGTGCTTAGCATACAGCAGCAATAACAGTATGTTAATAAAAGTTACTGTTCGTAGTAATAAAGCTACCAATAGTGTGAGTACTAGAATATAGGGAAATTTGCCATAAAAGAAAAACATATTGAAAATTACAGAGCTGAAATGAGGTGGAAGGACCTTTAAGAAGAAGGAATCTCTGTTCTTACAGAGTTGGAAGTTCTTTTCTTCTGCGGGATTTGCACTCCGACCAGATCCTTCTCTCCATGATAAGTTTTCCAAGAGAGCTAGAAGGCATATCCTAATTATTCTTGACTAGGGAGGTAGGAGTAGCAGCGTAGAAAGCCTTCATTTGTGTCTCTCTTTAAAAGTCTTTGGCCAAAACACATATCCCAAGTAAAAAATGGGCAAAGGACTTGAATAGACATTTCTCCCAAAAAGATATGGACAATAAATCTGTGAAAAGAAGCTTAACATTACTCATCATTAGGGAAATGCTAATCAAAACCACAATGAGAGCATGTCATACTGTTTAGGATGGCTATATTATCTACATACCTATATCTGTATCTATATATTTATATCTGTATCTCTATCTATCTCTAGAAAACGTGTTGTCTCAGCTTCTTTTCCTTTAAAGCCAAAAAATAAGCATTGTCTAGGATGTATACAATTGGAATACTTGTACATTGGAATGTAAAATAGTGTAGTCACAGTGGAAAACAGTGTGATGGTTCTGCAAAAAATGAAACATACAATTACCATATGATTCAGCAATTCCATTTTCTAGGTATATATCCAAAAGAATTGTAGGCAGAGACTCAAAGAGGTATCTGTACACCAGCGTTTATTTTCAGCATTATTCACAATAGCTAAAAGGTAGAAGTAACCCAAGTGTCCACTGATAGACGAATGGATAAGCAAAATGTGGGATATACATGCTGGTATATTATTCAACCTTGAAAGGAATGAAATTGTAATGCATGCTACTTATAACAATGGATGAATCTTAAAAACATGCTAAATGAAAGAAGCCAGACACAAGACACTTACACTGTCTGATTCCACTTATATGAGGTACCTAGAGTAGCCGAGTTCATCAAGACAGAAAGTAGAATGGTGGTTAGTTGGGACTAGGGGTGGGGAAAATGGGAAGTTGTTGAATGGATTAAGAGTTTTAGTTTGGGATAATGAAAAGTCCTGGAGATGGATAGTGGTGATGGTTGCATAACAGTGTGAATGGACTTAATGCCACTTAAGTGTACACTTAAAAGTAATTAAAATAGTAGAGGTGCCTGGGTGGCTCAGGCAGTTAAGCATCTGACTCTTGGTTTTAGCTTGGGTTCGTGATCTCAGGATCGTGAGACAGACTTGGGTTGGGCTCCACGCTCACCTCACCGTGGAGTCTGCTTGAGATTCTCGCTTTCCCTCTCTTTTTGCCCATCCCCCTGCTTGCACTCTCTTTCAAATAAGTAACTAAATAAAATCTTTAAAAACATTGTTAAAATAGTAGATTTTATGTTATGTATATTTTGCCACAACTAAAAAACAAAACAAAATAAACCTTTAGCCCATTAGAAGCAGCTGGCTGTGCCTTCTTTCTTCTGAAGTTTATTTCAGTGTCTTCGAAGCCAAAGAGACCTCCTGAGCAGAAGTTACAGCTTGTCTACAAACTTGTAAACTGCTGCTCCAGAGCTGGAAACGGGAAAGAAAGGAAGAGGATTAAATACAGTCCTTTCGTTTTCTCTTCTACCTTAAGTCTTTTATGACTGGCCCTTTTCTTGCATGGAGCTAGTTTGGTGTTAACAGACCTGCGGAAAAAGCCGGAACTCCTGCCTCGCTTCGGAGCTCCAGTCCCCTAAATTTGCCCTTTATTTTTTTGTCCTATCCTTATATTTTCATGTAATATTACACAGATGACTTCATCTGTTTGTAGAGAAGGTTGAAATTTTAGACTGGCAGGCAGAAAAACTACCTTATATACGTTCATCTTAATTTCATTTGATCATTGTTCCTACATAATTTTTGCTTGTATTATAGGAGGGCATTTTCCTCTCTTTCTAACTTTCATGTAACCTTTGTACACGTCCCTCTTATACTTTTCTAACTTTATTCCTATAGTCACGTTTTTGTTCCCCAATTCTAGAATCTTGAAAATCTCTATTTGTAAGGCTTCATTCTGTTGAAACATGCTCAGGCCTTGTCTAGCTCATGAAACTGCTTTAAGGTAACAGGTTTTTAGACATTGCTTGGGGAGATCAGAAACCTTTTTTTCTGTTCTTACCCCTCTTATATCTCTGTTTCTTTCCTTTTTTTTTTTTTTAAGATTTTATTTATTTATTTGAGTGAGTGAGCCAGAGAGCCAGGGGGATGGGGAGGAGAGACAGAAGCAGACTCCCCACTGAACAGGGAGCTCAGACTCGGGCTTGATCCAGGGACTCCAAGATCATGACTGAGCTGAAGACAGACACTTGACCGACTGAGCTACCCAGGCACCCCTATGTCTCTGTTGCTTAAGGCTTTCATTTTCTCTGGCCTTCTGATTTTTCTATTCTGTTTCTCTGTTTTATGTGTTCTTCTTTCCAATTCATAATTGACACTGACCTTTTATTTTCTGTTTTCTGTCTTCCTCTTCTTTTTTTACGTAGCTGTTTCCTTGGTGAGTTTATCTACCCTTACAACTTCAACTTTGATCGAAATGACCCACAAATGCATACTTTTGAGAATCAGTCTTTGTGCTCAGTCTTAGTATTTTCAATCTACTAAATAACATTTGACTACTTTGCTGTCTCCTCAAAAGGGATATGTTCAAAACAGAATCCCTACCTTCCATCTAACCTCTCTACTGATTAGTGATGTCACTCTTGCCAGTTTGCATTTGGTGTGTGTGTCTTCCTTCTCCTTGGTTTCCTGTATTAGTTACTCTGTTCCTTAGGTCCTTTAAGACCAAAAGGAAGAGAGATACACAGATTATCTTCAGTAATAGAATTTTATTGCAAGACTAACGCAGGAAATGTGCCTGGGGTAGCATGGGAAGGCACGTCATCGGCTGCTGTTCTGTATAAGCTTCAGTGTCTCTACTACTAGCTTGTGGAATAGGCTCCATTAATAAAGGCAGTAGCAGCTTAGAGTCATTGGGAAGAATGACACGAGCTCCCATGACCTTTGTCATCTTTGTTCACATAGCATTTACACTTTCTTCCCTTTTTCTTTTTTTTAAAGATTTTATTTACTTATTCATGAGAGAGAGGCAGAGGAAGAGGGAGAAGCAGGCTCCCTGCTGAGCAGGTGTTTAGGCGGGTAGGTGGGTAAGGATGGTGGTAGAGGACAGAAGGTTATCTCAGACGTGCCAGAGAAGACTTTTGAGGGTATCTTTAAAGAAGTGGTTAACTGACAAGATGAGGTAAGAGAGCATGGACATATAGAAGTATTACCTATATATCTCGCATCATGTACAAGGAACGATACAATATCTGCCCTTTATAGTACACTGATCATGTGATTTTTGAAAAAAGTGTGATGTGAAAATTCAGGACATTCAAGGAATAGCCCACTGTGGCTAGAGTGTAGGTTATGGAAATTAGGTGATTCAGAGGATCAGTTCGTTCCTCTTTCATCTTTTTATCTTGTATGCAGTGAGAAATGATGATTCTTTCAGAATTTCTCTTGAATTTGTTCTTTCCTGTCATTTCCGCTGTTAACTTTGTAAGCCCAGATCCTTGTGACCACATTTCTGGGTTGTAAGAAACAAAACCATGCCCTAGTTTTACAGTTTTTTAGTTGCCTTCTCCATTCTGGAATTTGGCTTGTAGGACATTTAGATTAGGGAAATCTCTGGAGGAAGAGTATGCTGTTTATCTTAACCAATTAGCAGTATTCTACCATTACCATAATCACCATAATGTACTTCAGAACTTCATCTCTTTGGCTCCCCCATACCACATTTCCTAAAACATAATTTAAGTTGCATTTGCCTAGACCATCTATCATCTCATATAATATGGTATGGTGATTTGGAATTTAAGAAGCACAAAACAAGCTAAAAGTTTATCTGTTTAATCTCTTGAGTACATAATATAGCTTTGGGAGAAACAAAGAAGCTGCTAAATCCTGTTCTAGGAGATTATAGTTTAGTGTCTACAATAGTACATTTCAGAGTAGAAATAACTAATTGATTTGAAGATGAGAAATTCCTGGGTACACTTACAAAAAATATCCCCCTTAAAAATGAGACTGATGTTTGATCCTTGCTGTAGTAATAGATGGAAATTAATGAGTGTGCTTTGGTATTTGCTAGCTTCCTTTTTTTTTTTTTTTAAAGATTTTATTTATTTATTTGACAGAGATAGAGACAGCCAGCGAGAGAGGGAACACAAGCAGGGGGAGTGGGAGAGGAAGAAGCAGGCTCATAGCGGAGGAGCCTGATGTGGGGCTCGATCCCATAATGCCGGGATCACTCCCTGAGCCGAAGGCAGACGCTCAACCGCTGTGCCACCCAGGCGCCCCAAGGTATTTGCTAGCTTCCTAACAGTGAGAGGCTCCATACCATATCTTGGACAGACCTTGGTTTAATTTTGTTTTACTGTTTATTGACCAAGTGACTAGGGAAGTCACTTAACCCTTAGGTTTCTTACTTAAAAACTGAGAATATTTTAGTAGCTACCAAAAAGTTTGTTACAGAGATAAATGAGAAAATGCTTGCTAAGTCCTCAGCACAAGGCCAATAAAAGCCCTAATAAATGTTAACTACCTTTATTATTACGTTTTGTTTTGCTCTTATGTATCTGTCTTTCCTGCTTTATTAGGAGTTCTGGGTTGTCAAGGGCTATAACTTAACTTTCTTTGCATTACCGCAGCATGTAGCTTATTGTCTACAAATTCAGTAAGTATATATTAAATGAATATAAATGGATGAAATTTTAAATACAGTTTGGTCAGTTTTTGTACCCATGTTGAAGGTGCATTTTAGAAAGTTTAGTTTTTGGGGACGCCTGGGTGGCACAGTTGATAAAGTGACTCTTGGTTTCAGCTCAGGTCATGATCTCAGGTTTGTGAGGTCGAGCCCCATGTCAGGCTCCACACTGAGTACTGAGTCTGCTTGAGATTCTCTCTCCTTCCCCCTCTGCCCCTCCCTCTCGTGCCGTGTCTCTCTCTCTCTCTCTCTCTCTGTCAAATAAATCTTTTTAAAAAAAGATTTATTTATTTGACAGAGAGAGAGAGTGAGCACAAATGGGGAGCGGCAGGCAGAGGGAGAAGCAGGCCCCTTGCTGAGCAGGGAGCCCTATGCTGGACTTGATCCCAGAACCTTTGGATTATGACCTGAACCAAAGCAAGACGTCCAACCCACTGAGCCACCCAGGCATCCTAATAAATAAATAAATCTCAAAAAAAAAAAAAAAAAAGAAAGGTTAGGTTTTGTAAAGATAGTATTTTCTAAGCAGTTGCAAAATTCACTCACAAGAATAAGACTGATAAACAGATACTGATTTTACTAGTTCTGATTGCCTTGGTCCGTTTATTAATTCAGCCTATAAAGAGGCCTTTCTTTTTAGTGTATAAAATGATTTTAGGAAATGCATTTCATGAAACAATTATTGAGTCATGCAGAAAAAAATTTAATTTTCTTATACAATTTAAAAAAATTTCCCCAGTTATATAAAAAAATGAATGTTTATTTTAGAAACCTTATGAAGCAAAAGCATAAGATAGAGCCACCCCCCAAATCAAACCTTGGTGCTTAGAATCTTAAAATGTTTACATGCAACAAATATTTGAATTCCCAGTTTTTGGTGCTGGGGATTGAGTAATGAACAAAACAGAGTCAACTAGTAGTTTGGTGCCAGTGTGTTTGTGTGTGCACATATGCAGATGCACCTATGCTTAAAAGAAAACCTGAAAATGATTTAATTCTGTGCACATTATTGTGTAACCTGCCCTTTTTTCTTTTAGCAATATATTGTTCACTTGTTTTATGTCAGTGGGTTTTCTACAGGATGATTTTTTAGTGGCTACATGAATAGATGTTCTATAATTAATTAATAATATATGTTTAGGCATTTAATTTTCTTCTAGATTTTGTTATAATATACAATGAATATACATATTTTATTTCTTAGACCAATCGCAGTTCATTTAATTCCTACCATTTACTCTTCAAAAAAAAATTTTTTTAATGGAAAACTTGAAACAGCTTTGTAAAGAAGAGAGAATAAACCTCCGTGTACCCATCACCCAGTTTGAACAATTTAATACGTCTGGCCAATCTTGCATAATTTATATTTCCATACACGTCCCCCACCCTTTAATATTTTGATAAGCTCAGGTAATCTCAGATATCATATCCTAGCATTCTTTTTTTTAAAAGATTTTATTTATTTTTTTTATTAGCATGTGAGCAGGTGTTGAGGGAGGAGCAGAGGGAGAGGGACAAGCACGATCCATATTGAGCACAGAGCTCCACACGGGGCTCAGTCCCAAGACCCTGAGATCATGATTTGAGCTGAAATCATGCATAGGATGCTCAACTGACTGAGCCACCCAGGCACCCCTCATAACCTTAACTATTTCAGTAGGCATCTCTAAAAGATAAGAATATAAACAATATATCACCATAAGACCCTTATCCGAGGTGTAATTTTTAATTGTAACTTATTCTTGAATGATAAAATATTGAGAATTTGGAGAACACTGAGATTAGTCTATATAAAATGATTCTCCACCCTCCCATTGAAGGTGGAGAAAACTTTGTATTGGGACCTTGGAAAAGATATTAACAGAAATGCTTACACTGAACAGGAAACACAAAAGTGAGATAAACAAGCTTATGGATGAGGGTAAGGTTGAAGTGGGCATTTAAATACTGAATTACTAGAGAGTTGGTTGTAGCTAAAAAAAAGGGGGGGAATTCTAATGTCTGAAAACAATGTGGGAGAAGGCTGCTTTTCTTCACAGTATTAGCAATGGCAGTATAATAGATTATGTTCTCTCCTGCTTTATGAGATAGAAGGTCAAATGACAGGAAAGACACAATTAGCCACTTACTTGTTTGTTTGTTTTTTAACTAAAACAGCCGCCAATTTTATTTTCACATTTCACAATACAAATGAAAATTTCTTTCTTTTTTTTTTTGGTCCCACTACTCCCCTGCAAAAACTATCCTTTCTTTGATAGGAAGGGGGAGCAAGTTTTCCTTGTCACGTTGTTAGAAAACACCCAGAGTCCCAGCACCATAGTTGCCTGGGGAAGTAGAACAAGTAATATAAAATGGCTATAAGGAGGTTCCTGTCTCTCCTTATCTGTTGTCTCTCCTTATCTGTCTGGTCGAGTCATTCCTGGCCGAGTGGACATCATCATGGGATGGGCAGGAGGTCTCATCATTGGGGGCCTAGGCATCATTGGCATGTGGCCTCCCTTAAGTGGCCTATTCCAGGAGCAGTTCCCACTGGCATCATCCCAGAAGGAGGAGGGCCCCCCATATGGGGTGCTGGCATCATACCAGGGCAAGGAGGACCTGGGAGATGGGGGGGGGAGGTGGGATCATTGTCCCTGCAGGAGGAGGAGCAGGGGTATTTTTCCCTGTTGAGATGCGCGGGTGGTTTTGTCGATCAGGCTCTGAACCTGCTCTTCCATCCATTCCTGATAGTAGTCTTTCACATGATCTTTGTGTTTCCCGCCACTGCATTGTGTCTTTCTCATAGACAGAGAGTCATGGGTGAGGTATGTGTGACAGTAGTCACAATAAAGCTTAGGCATGTTGCTCTGCGGGCCATTGACCACTCCGTCCCATGCCCCCTGGAAATGACTGCAACTGACTTGTTTTAAAAAGATAGTTCTGGGGGTATGTCTGCTTACGTATGTAATAAACTCTATCTACCAAGTTCCATAAGAGAAATACCTTGTTCATGATTTATTCTTCACGAAATTCCCTAGCACCTGGGAGAGTGTGTGCTCTAAAGGCACTAGTTAGGAATTTTTTGGACCTCTGGTTAAAAAACAGGGTTATGATGAAATTCCGAGGTGTTAAAAACCACAGAATGTCAAGTACATGTGAAATTATGCTCATTATATTGTGTTTGCCAAAGCAATAAAATAGGAAAATGTGTTTGTGTGTATGTATTTTAAATTGGCTTTTGAGTTTTTTTTAGCTGTAAGGGTTTTCAAAGCCAATAATATAAAAATTATTTAAAATTAAACTATAATTGAAATGATTAAGAGGAAATAAAGACAAACGACATAAAACAGGAATTGTTTACCAAAATAAATCATGTGTTTTCACTTGACAGACACCCCAGAGACCATCTTTTTGCCTCAGTTACATTAGTAACATTTCCGTTGTACAACATGTTGAGAAAATGAGACCTGTGAACTAATAGAAAATTCTTAAGTGTTTACTGGATTTGCTTGGAGGACCTATGACTTGTTTGTTTAAAGCGAGCCAGATTATGAGCCTGCTTTGAAGTAAACTTTCGTAACTTCTGAAGAAGTATGTAGTGGTTGGATTACCTTTTGGCTTAGTATTAAAGAGATCTGTTAGTATAAGGCTGTCTCCCTCGCTATATCATGTGCTTGGCTCATTGTGAGTCACTTTTCCTTAGCTGTGAAGGACCTGAAGCACCTTTGCTTTCTGAGGCATAGTAATGAATATTTTTGAAAATTTAAGAGACTGACTCTTTTTCTGGTAGGGATATACATACAGTCTTTGGTTCATAGTATCTACTTTGCTCTTTCCCCCTGCTCATTAGTCCCTTTCTTTGTCTTTCTTTCTTTCTTTCTTTCTTTCTTTCTTTCTTTCTTTCTTTCTTTCTTTCTTTCTTTCCTTCCTTCCTTCTCTCTCTCTCTTTCTTTCTTCCTTTCTTTCTTGCCCATGCCCATGCCCATGCCCATGTCTTAGCCATTCTTTCACCAGTATCTTTAATTCCTTTGTCTCATTGTCATTCTGCAGCATGCGTCTGGCAAAATGCCAGATTCCACTGTTCGCTTTTTCCTTACGTACTTGAAGATTTGTGAGCAGTGCTGAAGAAAATAAAAAACCTCAGATATTGCGATTTTAACTGGATGGTTCTCTAACAAGGTCTCAACAAGGCCTGTAGTGCTGTCAAGTAATCCTTTTAAACTTCATGAGGCGTTTTGTTTTGTTTTGTTTTCGTTCTCCACTCTGGCTGTCTCAAATATGGTCCTGTATTCTCAAATCTCAGATTTTAACTTCTGAGTTAAATGAATATCCCCCGACTTCCTAAAGCAAATAGAAGTCGATATATGAGAGCTCCCTTAACTTTCTGCCATTAATCTACTGTTTAAGTCTGCCCATCCTTTCCTCCTATTACAATGAGAGAGGTGTCCCCGTCCCGTGTCCCCCCCCCTCCCCCCCGTCCACATGTGCTTTGGATCTCCTTCCTTCTACCCTGTTCAGGGACATACTTTAGGAGTTATCTCTTCTTGTCATTTGTATTTTCAATTTTCCCTTATTTTCTGAGCCCATTCAAAACAGCATTTACACTTATTCAAGCATTTCCAGTGGGTTTTTGCTTGTTTGGCTTTATCTTCTTTCTCAAACTCATGTCTCCAGTCACTTATCCTTTCCAGATTCTGGATTCTGTTGTCTCATACCATTGTAGTTTGGCTTCTCCCTTTATCATGCCACTGAATTGCTCTTGCTATAATCACGAATAATTTCCTTACGATGACATTTATTTATTTATATATTTTTTTGTTTTTAAAGATTTTATTTATTGGTCAGAGAGAAAGAGCACAAGCAGGGAGAGCGGCAGGCAGAGGGAGAGGGAGAAGCAGGCTCCCCGCTGATCAAGGAGCCCAGGACTCTGGGATCATGGCCTGAGCCTAAGGCAGATGCTTAACTGACTGAGCCACACAGGCGTCCCTCCTTAGAACTACATTTAGGTACTTTTTTTGGGGGGGGGGGTAATTGTTATTGAGATGTAATTTACATAGAGTAAAATTCTTTTTTTTTTTTGCTCAGCAATAATCATTTTGAGATTTGTTGAGGATCTTGAATGTAGCCGTTAGGTTTTATTGCCAAGTATTTGTTAGGGTGGGCAGTGACACAGGTGGCAAAGAATTATACAAAGTGCAGACCAACAAGCAGGACAGAGTTTATTCATTCTCAAAGGGAGGAGAGAGGTCAGACATCAACAGATATGTCAGCCCCAAATTTTTATTAGGCTGGGCTTTTAAGGGGTTTTAAGGATATGAGAGGGTTGTAGCTGTGCCCCTGAGGGAGGTTGTGTGAGGAGGTGGTCGGTCAGCTCTTGGCTAGGTAGAGCAGGAGGTGACAGGTTTCTGGGGGGGCTCTGTCGGTGGCTCATCTGGGATGTGGGTTGTGGTCCATTTCCTGAGAATGAGGGGCACCATGACCTGGAACAGCAAAGAGTTAGGGCCAAGTGCAGACACTTTTGAGTTTTCTCTATAAGCTTGGCAGGGGAGGGAGCTTTGAATAGAACCCTTTCAGTATTCTAGTGTATGGATTTACCATAGTTTGTTTATTCATCCACCAGTTGATGGACGTTTGGATCCCCCCCCCCTCCGCCAGTGTTTAGTTGTTTTGAATAAGGCTGCTATGAATATTTGTGTACAAGTCTTTGGTGGATGGACATTTGTTCTTATTTTTCTTGGGTAAATATCTAGAAGTAGAATTGTGTAAGTGTGTGCCTACAAGTTTAGAAGAACTGCTAACCTGTTTTTTAAGGTGACTAACTTTTTATTTCCAGTATCAGTGTATGAGAGATCCTCTTGTTCCACATCCTTACCAATACTTGGTATTGTCTTTTTAATTTTAGCCATTTTTGTAGGTGGTGGTATCTTATTGTAGTTTTATTTTTTATTTCCCTCATGACACAATGTGCTTATTAGCCGTTTGTTGGTATATTTTTTCTTTTCATGTGCTTATTAGCCATTTGTATATTTTTTGTGAAATGTCTGCTCGTATTTTTTGCCATTTTTATTTTATTTTTGTCTTACTATTGATAAGAATTCTTTATATATTAGGACACAATTCCTGTATCATATATGTGCCTTTTTTGTTCCCCCAGAGCCACTTAGACTAGGTAATTCTGTATCAGTGTTTGTGTGTCGTGGAGGGGGGTGTGTCTGGGTTTAAGTGAAAATAATACAACATGTCCAAGAGCAAGAAAAATGATTCTTTGTCAAAAGATGAAATAGTCTACCAAACCAGAACCAGAGATGATCTAGATGCTGGAACTATCATACAGGGACTGTGAAGTTACAGTGATTACTATGTTAAAAGTATCTGGTGAAAGGTGGACAACACCTGTGAAGAGTTAGGAGAATTTACCAGAGCAGTTGAAATTATTGAAAAAAAAAAGTATAAATAAAGAAGCTAGAAATAAAAGATATGAAATAAACAAAGAACTTCAATTGGTTGATAGTGTTCTTTATCTTCTATATCCTTACTGATTTTTTGTAAACTTACTGTATCAGTTATTGAGAGAGGAGTGTTGAAATCTCCAGTGATTATTTTGGATTTGTCCTTTTCTCCTTTCAATTCTTTCAGTTTTTGTTCCATGTTTTTATAAGCTGTGTAGGGTTCTTACATGTGTAGGGTTATTATGTCTTCTTGGTAAATTGACCCTTTGATCATTATGAAATATCCCTCTTTATCTCTGCTGACATTAATTTCTCTGCAGTCTTCTTTGCCTGATATTAATATAGCTACTTCAGCTTTGTTTTGATTAGTTTCACATGGTGTGTATTTTTCTGTTTTGTTCCTTAAATTCCACATATGAGTGAGATCAAATGATAATTGTCTTTCTTTTATGACTTGTTTCACGTAGCATAATACCCTTTAGTTCCATCCACGTTGTTGCAAATGGCAAGATTTCATTTTTTTTGATGGCTGAGTAGTATTCCATTGTATATATACACATCACATCTTGTTTATCCGTTCATCTATTGATGGACACCAGGGCTCTTTCCATAATTTGGCTATTGTGGACATTGCTGCTATAAACATTGGGGTGCAGGCGCCCCTTTGGATAACTACATTTGTATCTTTAGGGTAAATCCCTAGCAGTGCAATTCCTGGGTCATAGGGTAGTTCTATTTTCAACTTTTTGAGGAGGTTTCATACTGTTTTCCAGAGTGGCTGCACCAGCTTGCATTTCCACCAAGAGTGTAAGAGGGTTCCCCTTTCTCTGAATCCTTACCAACATCTGTCGTTTCCTGAGTGGTTAATTTTAGCCGTTCTGGCTGGTATGTGGTGGTATCTTATTGTGGATTTGAGTTCCCTGATGCCAGGTGATGTGGAGCACTTTTTCATGTGTCTATTGGCCATTTGTATGTCTTCTTTGGAGAAATGTCTGTTCATGTCTTCTACCCATTTATTGATTGGATTATTTGTTCTTTGGATGTTGAGTTTGATAAGTTTTTTTTATAGATTTTGGATACTAGCTCTTTATCTGCTATGTCATTTGCAAATATTTTCTCCCATTCTATCGCTGTCTTTTGGTTTTATTGACTGTTTCCTTAGTTGTGCAAAAGCTTTTTATCTTGATGAAGTCCCAATAGTTCATTTTTGCTTTTGTTTCCCTTGCCTTTGGAGACATGTCTAGCAAGAAGTTGCTGCGGCCGAGGTCACAGAGGTTGCTGCCTGTGTTCTCCTCTAGGATTTTGATGGATTCTTAGTTTAGGTCTGTCATCCATTTTGAGTCTTATTTTTGTGTATGGTGTAAGAAAAGTCCAGTTTCATTCTTCTGCATGTGGCTGTCCAATTTTCCCAACACCATTTGTTGAAGATATTGTCCTTTTTCCATTGGATATTCTTTCCTGCTTTGTCGAAGATAAGTTGACCATAGAGTTGAGGGTCCATTTTTGGGTTCTCTATTCTGTTCCATTGATCTATGTGTCTGTTTTTGTGCTAGTACCATACTGTCTTGATGATCACAGCTTTGTAATAGAGCTTGAAGTCTGGGATTGTGATGCCACCAGCTTTGGTTTTCTTTTTCAACATTCCTTTGGCCATTCGGGGTGTTTTTTGGTTCCATACAAATTTTAGGTTTATTTGTTCCAGCTCTGTGAAAACAGTTGATGGTATTTTAATAGGGACTGCATTGAATGTATAGATTGCTCTAGGTAGCATAGACATTTTAACAATATTTGTTCTTCCAGTCTATGAGCATGGAACTTTTTTCCATTTCTTTGTGTCTTCCTCAATTTCTTTCATGAGTATTCTATAGTTTTCTGAGTACAGATCCTTTGCCTCTTTGGTTAGGTCTATTCCTAGGTATCTTATGGTTTTTGGTGCAATTGTAAATGGGATTAACTCCTTAATTTCTTTTTCTTCTGTCTCATTGTTAGTGTGTAGAAATGCAACTGATTTCTGTGCATTGATTTTATACCCTGCTACTTTGCTGAATTCCTGTATGAGTTCTAGCAATTTTCAGGTGGAGTCTTTCGGGTTTTCCACATAGAGTATTATGTCATCTGTGAAGAGTGAGAGTTTGACTTCTTTGCCCATTTGGATGCCTTTTATTTCTTTTTGTTGTCTGATTGCTGGGGCTAGGACTTCTAGTACTACGTTGAACAACAATGATGAGAGTGGACATCCCTGCTGTGTTCCTGACCTTGGGGGAAAACCTCTGTTTTTCCCCATTGAGAATGAGATTTGCTGTGGGCTTTTTGTATATGGCTTTTATGATATGTTCCCTTTATCCCTACACTGTGAAGAGTTTTAATCAAGAAAGGATGCTGTACTTTGTCAGATGCTTTTTGTGCATTTATTGAGAAGATCATATGGTTCTTGTCTTTTTTTTTTTTTTTATGAATGTAGTGTATGGTGTTGATTGATTTGTGGATGTTGAACCACCCTTGCAGCCCAGGAATAAATCCCACTTGGTCGTGGTGAATTATCCTTTGAATGTACTGTTGGGTCGTATTTGCTAGTATCTTGGTGAGAACTTTTGCATCCATGTTCCTCAGGGATATTGGTCTGTAATTCTCCTTTTTGGTGGGTTCTTTTTCTGATTTTGGTTTTGAGATCGAGGTAATCCTGGCTTCATAGAAAGGGTTTGGAAGTTTTCCTTCCATTTATATTTTTTGAAACAGCTTCAGAAGAATAGGTATTCATTCTTCTATAAATGTTTGATAGAATTCCCCTGGGAAGCCATCTGGCCCTGGACTCTTGTTTGTTGGGACATTTTTGATTACTGCTTCAGTTTCCTTGCTGGTTATGGGTCTGTTCAGGTTTTCTGTTTCTTCCTGGTTCAGTTTCAGCAGTTTATATGTCTCTAGGAATGCATCCATTTCTTCCAGATTGCCTGATTTGTTGGCATATAGTTGCTGATAATATGTTCTTATAATTGTTTATATTTCTTCGGTGTTGGTTGAGTCCATATGTATTTAATGTAATTAACCAATAGAATTTTGTTAACTACATTTTTTCCAGTTTTTCCTTAGTAGTTGCTGTAGGGATTATAGTATTTATCTTTATTGTAATCAACTTTGGGTTGACTTATTTCCAGTAAAATATAGCAAATTTGCTTCAATATAGCTCCATTTCTTTTCCCTTTCTTTTATATCTATATCTATATTTATATTATATACATAAATATATCATGTTTATATTTATATCTATCTGTATTTATATTTATATATATAAATATATCATATCTAAGTATGTTATGATTTCAATAATACAGTACTGTAATTATTGATTCAAATAATCTTATGTTTTCAAAGATAAATATATCTTTTATACTTATGTAAATACCATTTCCTTTAATTCAGAAGTTCTTTTTTATTATTTCTTATAAAGAAGTTCTGCTAGCAACAGATTTTTTCAGTTTTTGTTTATCTGGGAATGTCCTTATTTCCCTTGCATTTTTAGAAGATAAATTTGCTGGATTTAGAATTCTTAAAGATACTATTCTTTTAGCCCTTTGAGTGTTTCCTTTTACTATCTTTGGGCTGCATGGTTTCTGATGAGAAGTCAGCTGTTAATCATGTTCTTGTTCTACTATTCATGATAAGTCATTTTCTCTTGCTGCTTTCAGGACTTTTTGTCTTTTAGCAGTTTGAATACAGTGTGTCTAGATGTGGATCTTTTTGTGTTTATCTTACTTGGGATTCATTTTCCTTCTTGGATATATAACTTAATGCTTTCTGTCAAATTTGGGAAGTTTTTTGTTTCTTTAAAGATTTCATTTATTTATGAGAGAGAGAGCGTGCACTCGCATGGTGGGAGAGGGGCAGTGGGCGAGGGAGGAACAGTCTTCCCTCTGAGCCAGGGGGATGATATAGAGCTCGATCCCATATCATGGGATTATGACCTGAGCCAAAGGCAGATGCTTAACTGACTGAGCCACCCAGGCGCCCCCAAATTTGGGAGGTTTTCAGCCACTGTTTTTTCAAATAATTTTTTCTGCCCTTTATTCTTTTCTCCTGAGACTCCCATTACATGTGTATTGCTATGTTGTATGTATCACAGTCTCTGAGACTGTTTCTTTACTCTTTTTTTTTTTTTTTGGAAGGTAGTTTTACTTAGCTATCTGAAAGTCTGTTGATTCTTTCATCTGTTATCTCACAATGCTGTTGAGTTCTTGTAGTGTATTTTTCATGAAAGATATATTTTTCAAGCCTAAATCTTAAATCTTTAATAGTTTCTATATCTCTATTGAGATTCTCTGTTGAGTCATTTTCATGGTATTTTTTCTGATTTCTTGAACATAGTTTCACCTTTTGAAACATATTTAAAACAGCCACTTTGAAGCCTTTGATATATCCAATATCTAGGTCTTCTGTGAGTCATTTTCTATGACTGCTTTCTTTTCTGTTGATTGCTTTAATTTTATTGACTGCTCTCCTGAGTATGGGTCATACTTTACTGTTTCTTTGTATGTTTCATAATCTTTTTTGTTTGTTTTATTTAAAACTAGACATTTAAAATAATGTGCTATAGACACTCTGGTTTCTCCCCTTTTTCCTCTCAGGCTTTTTTTTTTTTTTTTTAACTTTCCTGGACTTAGTGTGTCATCTGTCCTTTTGCAGTATTTGGCTATTAATGCCTCTGCTCAGTTGCTTTGTTTTTATTTTCTAGCCAGGATTATTTGGGATTTCCTCTGTTTCTGTATAGTTTAGTGATCAAACAATGATTTGGGCAGAGGTTGTGCTCAAATACCTTGAACCTTTATGACTTGTACTCTCTGCTGATGTAGGTGTGTATGGGTTGGAGAGCACATTCAAAGCTGTAGGTAGTTTTCAGGTCTTTTTTGGCTTTACTTTTCATGGGTTTTTGTGGGTCTCCTGTGTTCATATGCATATTTTCTCAGTCAGTAACTGATATGTGGAGAGCTCATCTCACCCTTTCTGTGGCTCTCTCATTTTCTGAATTTCCCTGTTTAATTTCTGGCTGGTTTGTTGCTTACCCAAGCGTGGCTGTCAAAGCTATGGGTTTGATAATTTATTTATTATTAGGCTTACCAGTTTTAGTTGACAAAATTGCCAGTTTTCAATTCCTGTCCCAAACTGAGCCCATATTTTCTGGCTGCAAAGCTGCTATTTTTTTTTTTTTTTAAAGATTTTATTTATTTATTTGACAGAGATAGAGACAGCCAGCGAGAGAGGGAACACAAGCAGGGGGAGTGGGAGAGGAAGAAGCAGGCTCATAGCAGAGGAGCCTGATGTGGGGCTCGATCCCATAACGCCGGGATCACGCCCTGAGCCAAAGGCAGACGCTCAACCGCTGTGCCACCCAGGTGCCCCAAGCTGCTATTTTTCATAGTCAGCTTTGTCCTGGTAAAAGTACAGTTCTTGCTACTGGTGGAATTGGGGGATGGGTGATGGTAATAGCCCTAGGCTGAAAGGCTGTGGCGTCTTTCTGTTATTATCCAGAGCCATTGGAGGGTTTCAAGGATGAATACTTTTCAATGTGTTGGCTGATTTTGTGTCAATTTTTTTGAGGCACAAAATGGTTGTTTTTTGTTTTTTTTTTTAAGATTTTATTTGTCAGGGAAAGAGAGAGAGATAGAGTGTGCAAGCAGGGGGAGCTGCAGGCGGGGGAGAAGCAGGCTACCCACTGAGCAGGGAGCCTGATGTGGGACTCAATCCCGGGAACCTGGGATTATGACCTTATCCGAAGGCAGACGCTTAACCACTGAGCCACCCAGCATCCCTAAGTGGTTGATTTTGATGATGTTGTTCAGTGTTTTTGTTTGATAACATTTGCCAGCCTCTTCACACTATCATAACCCAAAGTGGGGAGTTTTCCTGATGTATTTTAGTTTAAATCTACAGTCTTGCCATTTTTTCTGTTCGTCACAATCTGTTTTTTGTTCCTCTTTGCAAGCCTTGCCTTTTTGGATCAATAGAATAATTTTTATTTCATTTTATCTCCACTATTGATGTATTAGTGTAACCTCATTGCTTTTTGTTTTTAGTGATTCCCCTAAGGTTTACAATATGAATTTATAATGTATCAAAAATCTTTCTTCAAATAATTTTATATCCCTTCACATATAACACGAGGCCTTGTAAGAGTACACTTCCGTTTTTCATCTTCCTTCCTTTGTGCTGTTTTGTCCTATTTTTTTTTTTTAAGATTTTATTTATTTATTTGACAGAGACAACCAGCGAAAGAGGGAACACAAGCAGGGGGAGTGGGAGAGGAAGAAGCAGGCTCCTACCGGAGGAGCCTGATGTGGGGCTCCATCTCAGAATGCTGGGAACACGCCCTGAGCCCAAGGCAGATGCTTAACGACTACGCCACCCAGGCGCCCTGTCCTGTGTTTTTCTTGTACATATGTTATTTAACTCCTTGTTAGTTGTTATTTTTGGTTTAAACAGTTTTACATAAATGAGCTATTTCCTTCTAAGCCCACTTTGTTGAGAGTTTATCTTGAGCGGGTGGTGAATTTTGTCACATGCTTTCTTTGCATTGATTGAGATGATCATATGATTTTTATCCTTTGTTTTGTTTATTTGGTGTATCATGTTGATTGATTTGTGAATATTGAATCATCCTTGCATCTCTGGAATAAATCCTACTTGATCATGGTGAATATCTTTTTAATGTATTGTTGTATGTGTTTAATATTTTGTTGAGGATTTTTACATCTATGTTCATCAAGGAAATTGGCCTATAGCTTTCTTTTTTTGTATCGTCTTTGTTTGGTTTTGGTATCAGGGTCATGCTGACCTTGTGGAATGTATTTGGAAGCTTTTCTTCCTCTTCTATTTCTTGTGATAGTTTGAGGAGAATAGGTATTAACTATTCTTTAAATGATAGAATTCACCTGTGAAGCCATCTGGTCCTTGACTTCTTTTTTGGTAATATTTTGATTACTAGTTCAATTTTGTTACTAGCAATTGGTCTGTTCAGATTTTCTGTATGGGAAATGATCGTTTTTAAATAGAGCTCCTTAACATGGTTTACAAAAAGCCTTTTTAAAACCTGACCCTGCTTACCTCTACATTCTGGTCACTTTTTCTTTATTCATACTGAATTATTTTGATTCTTCATACATGATGTTTCATTTGTACTGAATTAATTTTGGTCTATCAAATACACCATGCATAACTCACCTCTTGATTCCAGTTATCTGCATATGCCATACATGTAGATGATTTTTAAGAAGGCAAAACAAAATGAAAACACATTTCATTACAGCAAACAGTCAGATAAAGTATAAAACTAAAACCTCATAAATGAAGTCAAAATACAAGTGAAAATATTTGCAGCTTAAACAAAGGCTAATTTACCTTGTGTACAGTTGAGAAAAAGACCAAAAAAATCAGTAGAAAAATGAGCAAAGGAAATGAATAGATGGTCTAGTTTCATAACAATGTTAAAAGATACTGGTTCACTCATAATAAGAGAAATGCAGATTAAATCTATTCTGAGTAACAAGTTTTAGCTAACATATACTGACTGAAATCCAAATACGTAGTTAAGTACTTTGTTGGTGGAACTGTAAAAGAGGCTCTCTCATGTACTAATGGTAGGAAATAAATTGGTACAGGCCCCCTGGAGGGCAGTTTGCTAATATCTATCAATATATGTATATATTTATATAACATACAGTTATAGTAAATAAAATGTAGAATGTAATCAATAACTTTAGTAATTACTATGTAGTTATTATAGTGATTTTATTGTATTGTGTTATTTGTTATGATATATGATTATGCCTATAGTATATATACTTGTTTATCAACATATATGTTTCTGTATTTGTGTGTGTGTGTGTGTGTGTATGTGTATTTGTGGTCTCTGGACCTCACAGTTTCACTTCTGGGATTTTGTCCTTCAGATATACTGGCATATGTGTGAACTGACTTATGTATACATTTATCCAGTGCCGTGTTGTTTATAATAGCAAAAGGGAAAATAGATATCCGTAAATAACCAGTGACTAAGAGATGCTACATATTTGCAATAGTATAGGATATAGATGTAAGAAAGAAAGAATGAGGATGCTTTCTACTACTTGTGTTGTAGAACTCTCCAACAAAGGCTACATGTTGTTAAGTGAAAACATCAAAGTATTTAATAGTGTGGATAGAGAAGAGTGTGTATAAAATGCTATCTTGTGTGTTAAGGGAGAGAAATAAAAAATATATATTCATATTTGTATAAAGATTTTATAAGAAGCTCATAAAACTAGTTATTTGAGGTGTTTCTGGGCAGATTAAGAAGAGGGGTTAGAAGGGGACTATTTATACCTTATATTTTTTATATTGTTTTTTATATTGTTTGATTTTTGAACTATGTGAACATATTGCCTCTTAAAAGTAAAATTAAAAGTTTTGTAAATGGTCTTAAGAAAAATATTTTCTTTCTATTTTTTTCTCATCAGTAAGCTAAAAAAGCTGAGTGAAGACAGTTTGACTAAGCAGCCTGAAGAAGTTTTTGATGTATTAGAGAAACTTGGAGAAGGGTAAGTAAAAAAATATGAAAGTAGCCTTAGGTAATGACAAAAAATTATAAAGTATCTTTCACTTGAGTATATTTTCTTCAGCTGAATAGGAGTCATTTGGAGGGAACACACCTCAACACAATAAAGGTCATATGTGACATGTCAATGGCAAACATCACATTCAGTGGTGAAAAACTGAAAGATTTTCTTCTAAGACCAGGTGTATGACATGGATGAACACTCTCACTGCTTTTATTTAACATAGTATCGGAAGTCCTAGCTGGAGCAATTAGGAAAGAAAAAGAAATAAAAATATTGAAATGACAAAGGAAGAGATGAATTGTCTCTATTTGCAGATGACATGAAATTATATATAGAAAATCTCAATCTATCAGAAAGTTAGAATTAATAAAATAATTAATAAATGAATTACAGTTACATCAAAAAGAAGGAAGTATCTAGGAAAAATTTAACCAAGGAGGTGAAAAATCTGTTTATGGAAAACTGTAAGACATTGATGAAGAAATTGAAGACACAAATAAATGGAAAGATATTCTGTGCACATAGATTGGGAGAATTCATATTATTAAATGTCCCTGTTACCCAAAGCAATCTACAGATTCAGTGTAATCCCTAACAAAATACCAATGGCATTTTTCACGGAAGTAGAACAAACAGTTGTACAATTTGTCTAGAACCACAGAAGACCCCAAATAGCTAGAGCAATTTTGAGAATACAGAATAAAGCTGGTGGTATTATGCTCCCTGATTTCAAACTATATTATGAAATTGTAGTAATCAAAATAGTATGGTGTTGGCATAAAAACAGATACATAGATTAATGAAACATAACAGAGAGCCCAGAAATAAACTCATGCATATATAGCCAATTAATTTAGGACAAAGGTGTCAAGAATATGCAATGGGTAAAGGATAGTTTCTTTAATAAATGATGTTGGAAGAAGTAGATAGCCACATGCAAAAGAACTGGGCCTCTCTTTTATACCACATGCAGAAATCAACTAAAAATGGATTTAAGACTTGAATGTAAGACCTAAAACCTAAAACTCCTAGAAGAAAACATAAACAGTAAGCTCCTTGACGTTGGTCTTGACATGACTTTTTGGATTTGACACCCAAAACAAACAAATGGGACTACATTAAACTAAATAAGCTTCTGCACAGTGAAGAAAACCATCAATAAAATGAAAAAGCAACCTGTTGAATGGGAGAAAAATATTTGCAAGTGATATATCTGATAAGGGTTTAATATCTAAGACATATAAAGAACTCATACATCTTAATAGCAAAAACCCTAACATTTCAATTAAAAAATGGGTAGAGGGGGGCGCCTGGGTGGCACAGTGGTTGAGCATCTGCCTTTGGCTCAGGGCATGATCCCGGCCTTATGGGATCGAGCCCCACATCAGGCTCCTCCGCTATGGGCCTTCTTCTTCCTCTCCCACCCCCCCTGCTTGTGTTCCCTCTCTCGCTGGCTGTCTCTCTCTCTCTGTCGAATAAATAAATAAAATCTTAAAAAAAAAAATGGGTAGAGGATCTGAATAGATGTTTTTCCAAAGATACATCCAGATGGTGAACAGGGACATGGAACATCATTAATCATCAGGGAAATGTAAATCATAACCACGATGAGATATCACCTCACACTCGTTAGAATAATAATCAAAATAATCAAAAAGACAAAAAATAACAGGTATTGGTGAGCATGTGGAGAACAGGGAATTGCTGTGCACTGTTGGTGAGAATGAACATTGGTGCAGCCAGTATGGAAGACGGTATGGAGGTTCTTCAAAATATTAAAAATAGAACTACCATGTGATCAAGCAGTCTCACTTCTGGATATATATATATATATATATATGAAACAAAGTCACTGTCTTGAAGAGATATTTGCACCTGTGTTCACTGCACCATTATTTACACGTAAACAATGTACGTGTCCCATTGATGGTTGAATGGATAAAGAAAATGTGGTATATACACATAGTCCCAACTTACATGGTTTGATTTATGAGTTTTCAACTTTATGATGGTGCAAAAGTGATATGCATTCAGTAGAAACCGTATGTTGAATGTTGAATTTTAATCTTCCTGGGCTAATGATCTATATAGTATGATACTCTTCTTGTGGCGGTGGGCAGCAGAAGTAAGCCACAGCTCTTATTCAGCCATGCAAATGAAGGTAAACAGTTGATACACTTACAGCCATTTCATACTTATACCGCTGTTCTGTTTTTCCCTTTCAGCACAGTATTCAACAAATTACATGAGGTATTCAACACTTTATTATAAAATGAGCTTTGTGTTAGATGATTTTACCCAACTGTAGGCTGGCGTTAAGTGTTCTGAGCACATTTAAGATGGGCTAGGCTAAGCTACCATGTTCAGTAGATTAAATATATTAAATGCATTTCCTTCTTGTGATATTTTGGACTTACTATGGATTTATCAGGACATAACTGCCTTATAAGTCAGGGAAGATCTGTATATACAGTGGAATATTATTCCGTCATAAAAGGGTATTATACTAAATGAAATAAGTCAGAGTAAAATACTAATGATCTCACTTATGTGTAGAATCTAAGAAGCCAAACTCACAGAAACAGAATACATTCGTGGTTGCCAGAGGGGAAATAATGGGAAGTGGGGGAAATGGGTGAAGGTAGTCAAAAGATACAAACTTATAGTTATAAGATAAGTAAGTTCCAAGGATGTACATGTATAGCATGGTGACTAGTTAATAATAGTATGTTAAACATTTTAATGTTGCTAAGAGAGTAGATCTTAAAAATTCTCATCATAAGAAAAAATTTTTTTAACTGTGAGCTAGTAGATGTCAACTAAACTCATGGTAATCATTTTACAGTATATACATAAATTAAATCATTATGTTGTATACCTTAAACTAATAAATGTTATATGTCAGATTATCTCAGTAAAAGTAGAAAGAAAAAAAGAATAGTAGTAGTAATTAATATACTTTGTAGTAATCAATATGGATTTATAAAGACTGGATTGTTTTAGATCTGGTAATATTGTATTTCAGAGAAGGAGGATTTATATATATAAGAGAAAGGCAGGAAATGTGTTGTAAAGTGACACGCAAGAACTTTGTTAGTTTGTTCTGTATGGTGTTCTTATTAATAAGCTTGAAAGATTTTGGCTTTTTAGGCAAATGAACATAAGGCCATCTTTCAGGACATTGGGACTCATTTTACTTAGGGAAAAATGAATAATAGATTTAAATAGAGTATCTCAGGCAGAGGAATAGTTGATATGATTTTAAAATGATTTATGAATCTGAGTTTAAAATAATGTCTCATTTTTAGCATATAGGGACTTTTAATAAAATGGCAGAGTATAGAAGAACTTTCAAAATAATAAAAGGTACAAACGGAATTAAAACGGTGTAAACCAGCAAGAACAAGGAAAAGGAACAAAAGAAACAAAAATGTGAAGTAATAAGCTAAATGTAAGTTAGAAGGAATAAAATGAAATATATTTTTCACTTAATGTCAGTTCTCCCATTATGGTGCACCTGCATCATGCAGTTGGTTGGGCATCAGACTCTTGGTTTCAACTCAGGTTGGGATCTCAGGGTGGTGAGATTGGGCCCTGTGTAGGGTTCTGTGCTTAGCAAGGAGTCTTTCCCTTTCCTTTTGCCCCTCCCCTCTCTCTCTCTCAAATAAGTGGATAAATCTTAAAAAAATAAATAAATAAAAATTAAAATGCAAAACCTAGCAATATGCTATTTATAAAAGGCCTGTGTAATACGAAGGGTGGAAATGTAGGGATATTTCCTATTAGAGATACCAGATAAGAAAGATAATCATACAAATAAAAATAAAAAGAAGTAGGAGTGGCAATATTTATATCCAGGGAATTAGTTAAAGTTAAAAGATCTCAGGTGAATGAATAAAGAGGGGTTAATATTGAAATAAAGAATGAAGAGGGACATAAGGTAATGACTTTAAAGATAATTTATATAAAATGTATATGTGTCAGTCACCAGGTCAGTTAAATTTGTGAGGAAAGCTATTAGAAATGTCAGGGGAACCTAATAAAAGTTTATTCAAATGGGAGATTCTCATATATCACTTTCAGAATTGGATAAGAATAACAGAAAAAAAGGACAAAGAGGGTGTAAATATTATAATCAATAAACTTGATTATATATCTGTAAATGACTGCATATATTTTGGCATTCCTTTTTTTGGTATGTTCATGGAGCATTGGTTAAAAATAACAAATTCTAAAAAAAGATTTTGCATGTCTCATTTTTTATTATAGTCTACTAAAATGAGAAAAATAATTATAATATGATAAAACCCATACTTAATGGAAATTAGGACACATAATCTGAGGTAACCTATAGATTGAGGAGGAAATTACCAATTATTTAGAAAATGAAAAAGAAACAAATCATACCAATATCTGTGGAATCCAGAGAAGCTGTAATTAGGGGAAAATACTTAGTCTTAAATAACTTCATTACTAAAAAAGAACAAAAGAAAAGAACTTAGTGCTTATAAATGAACTTAGAAAAATAATAAATTGTACCACAAAATTAGGAAGAGAGAATTCATAAAAGAAAATTTTAAAATTAATGAAATAGAAAATAAAATTTAGAAATGATAAATACAAAAGCAGTTTCTTTGAGCAGATCAATAAAATAGTTAAACCTCTTTTGACTTTGACTAAAGAAAAAAGAGCAAAAATAGAAGATTTGGAATAAGAAAGAAGATGCAACCAATGATAGAGAAAAAAATTTGAAGAATTAAGAGACCACTGTATGCTGCTCTAATGACAACTCATTGACTAATTGAAAAGTTGATGCTTTCATAATAAAATTTAAATTGTGTAAATTGACCCGTGAAGAAGTTAAAACTTAAATAGATCAATTACCATGGAAAAGATGGAAGGACAGTTAGATATCTATGAATTAAAAAGATAGCAGCTCAGGGCGCCTTGGTGGCACAGTTGGTTAAGCGTCCTTAGATCTTGATTTCAACTCAGGTCATGATTTCAGGGTCATGAGATTGAGCCCCGTGTTGGGCTCTGCTCTCAGTGGGAAGTCTGCTGGAGATTCTCTTTCATCCTCTCCCTCTGCCCCTCCCACTGCTTTTGTGTACGCACATGTTCTCTCAAATAAGTAAGTAAATCTTAGGAAAAAAAAAAGCTACCAGCTCATAGCACCAGTATTCACAAGAGCCAAATGTGGAAATGTCCATCAACTGGTGAATGGATAAAGTGTGATATATCTGTACAATGGAATATTATGTAGCCATTAAATGAATGAAGTACTGACACGTACTACAGAATGGATGAACCTTGAAAACATTCTGTTTAGTGAAAGAAGCTAGGTAGAGAAAGTCACATTATTACATGATTCCATTTATATGAAGAATTCAGAATAGATAGATCCATAGAGATCAGTAAGCAGATTCCAAATGATTTGGAACTAGATAGAGGTAATGGTTATACAACATTGAAAATGCACTAAATGCCACTGAAAATATACTTTAAAGTGTTTAAAATGGTGAGTTTTATGTTATATGCATTTTACTAAAAAAAACCAACACAACAGCTAAGTTGCAGTTATTTTTATGAGGCCAGAATAACTTTGATATCCAGACCTAGATGTATAAAAAAGAAAATTCAGCCTTACTTGCCTACCCATAATGGTTACCGTGCCCTCTTATCTCTGGTGGAAAGACGCTGCTAGTTCTTTTCACTTTGTTATGGTTCCTATCATTCATTAAAACTGGGGAGTCCATTTCACTGTTGTCATCCCTGACCTGCACTATAGAGCTTCTAATGATGCTAGTAAAGGGAGTATCCTCTTGATCCTCTCAGTGAATATAGTTAGGGGTTGGGTGAGCAAATCACATATGATATATCCATTCCAGTATTCAATCTACTTGAACCTTTAATCTCCTTCCTCTAATGTATACTGAGGATTGCTGGCATTTCTATGTAGGTCACTGTAGAGTCCAGGTTTCAGTTAACTAACTGAGCATACTGTTAGGGACATTCCCAACTGTTTGAGATAACACATTGGAGACTCTGGAATTTCTGGTCTTGCATCCATATCGGTGAATTCCTTTCTTGCTGGAAATCTTGGAATCCATTCCCACATATATTCTTTAGAATTCTGCTGATTTAGAAACTGACAAAATCTTGTAACTTTTTTGGTATGAATAGTAGGTGCTCTTGCATCGGATTTTCTGTTCATTCTCCTGGTATCTGGGGATTTGAGTGTAGTTATAGGACTGGAAGCAATGTCAGGTGGTGGAGGAGGATTTATTTACATTCCCCTGAAAAGTGACTGCCTCAGGTGAGGTGATTATGGAGTCTTTAGGCATTGTGAGTCTCATCTTCTTGGACTGGGGAATAGGGTTGCTTTTGTTGGCAAGGGATGCTTGGTAGGATTTGGGGGGTTCAAGATACTCAGATAAATATCTACTTAAATATCCCATTACCAATTCTCTGGGTACTTCTCTTTATGGTTAAAAGCCTAACTTGAACAGAATAGAGTGGGTGATGTTGTGAATTTAGTAATTCAGCTTCCAGGTTGGATTAGACCTTGAGTTTGTTTTTGGAAGTCTCAGCCCTGTGCCTACAAGAATTAAGAAATTCTTTTGGGGCATTCAGAAGTTTTCTGGTTCTCAGTCTTGAGCTGTAAGTTTAAGCTCTGAGCTTGTTGTATTTGTTACATAAGTTTTCCAGTGTAGGCCAGGGCAGCTAGTCTGTTCTACAGTATTTGTACTCTTATTTTCACCATAGCATTCTTTTTTTTTTAAATTTTTAAAAAAGATTTTACTTATTTATTTGACAGAGAGTGAGTGAGGACAAGCACAAACGGGGAGTGGGAGAGGGAGAGGGAGGAGCCTGATGTGGGGCTCAGTGCGGAGCTAAATGTGAGGCTCGATGCGGGACTTGGATCCCAGGACCCTGGGATCATGACCTGAGCTGAAGGCAGATGCTTAACCAACTGAGCCACCCAGGCGCCCCTCGCCATGGCATTCTATTGTTAGAGGCACTTGGTCTTCTAAAGCGTTACGTAGAATTCAGGCAGCTAAGGATATTAATATAAATAATTGTTTTGCCACTAAATGCCATAGACTGTCAATATTCTGTTAACTTGCATTGAAGTCATTATTATCTTCAGATCTAAGAAAGAACTAATTCAAGATTCTCATCTTTAAGATTCTTTCCCTTATAACTACTTCCTGTACCCAAAACTATTTGTAGCAGGGCTTGGTCAAGAAAAGAAAAGCTACTGTATGTACTCTGGGTATAGAGAGTTTGTTATAAAATTAGAAGTTCAAATGACTTATGGAAGGGCCACAGATGCAAAGGTCATCAGATCTGCTACTGAAGGTCAGAGAAGCCAACACTGAATATCTCAGCCTGAAACACTGAGGTGGCTGTTTCTTTAAAAGCTCACTGGGGATCTGCTGGAATCCTTAAGAGTCTTTGAGAAGCTCCCGCCAACTATCTCATTCTGGAGGAGCAGTGTGGTGGTTCTCAAAAGCTCAGCAGGAGGCTGCTGTATATGTCATACCTGGGGGTTCATCTGCTACAACTACATCTGAAGAATGGTGGTTTCTCCTTAACTTTTTGCCATTCAGATTTCATGCATATTCTTATTGTCAGACTCTTAACTGGGATCCATTCAGGGAAAGGAATTTTGGGACCCACAATTTGTGGTTCCCAGCTTCTCTTTTGCTGTGATGAGACTTTAAAAGGGAGTGATGGTGTTGCTTAATTCATGGTAGATAATCCAGCACTGAATTCTTTATGGACTTTTGAGGGAATATATATATACACACACGCAGGTTTATATACATATATATGTATACATACATACATGACTTTTAAGGGGATGTGTGTGTGTGTGTGTGTGTGTGTGTGTGTTTATGTGTATAAATTAGGACTACACACACAGTGTCTCTGAGTATCAAACTAAATTACTTTGGAAAGTTTAAAGAAATAGGATAGGATAAAATTCCTTGTGTTAAGGTAGCTGTTTCATCACTTATTTTTCACTTATTTTAAGAGATTATAAATTTGAAAGTGATTTTGCATAGCTTTCTAATATTAGGAAACATTCCATGTCTTCAATGGCTTGCTCTTCTTTCTCTTCTGTAGAAATGATATAGTGAGAAGAATAGGATCTTTGGAATCCTTATATGTTTAAATTCTGTCCCTGTTGGTTGCCACTGTTGGAGTCTCTGTTTCCTCATCTTAGGAAATGGTGATGGTAGTATTTTACCTCACGATTGAGAGGGTTGAATTTGATAATGCATATGAAACACCAGTCCTAGTACCTGGCTCACAGTCAGAACAGTAAGTGCTAGCAGGGTTTACTTTGTTTTCTAATTCATACCAAAGTATATATGTCTTCTCTCTCTCATTGTCTCTGCTTTTTAAAACACATAAATATTTACTTGGCAAAGTTTCGAGAGTTGTAGCAGAGATGCTTTTTGGGCTAGTGGAAATTAGATCCTATTACTCATGGTATTTACCTGTCAGCGTGTGGTCTTGCTCTTGGGGAGGAGGAGGGGTGTTTGAGGAGACTTTGGATGTGTCACTTAAGGGAAACCAGATTCCTAGCTTCTCTAGCTTTCGTACGATGTGGTCCTCAGCTGAGGGTTTCACATGTTTTTATACAGTCTGAACAGGCATGGGTCTTTGATATGCTGGGGATGATTTTGCTTAAGGTGAGATAAGCCTTTTCTGCTAACTTGAGACTTTGGCTGTTTTTATTCTACATTTCATTCTTTTAATTTCCATTTATATCTTCTTAATGCTGCATTTGTTTGAGTTGACAAACTGTAAGTCTCTTTCTTTCATTCATAAGAAAAAAGCAAATCATTTTATATTAACTTGATGATTTTAGTAGATTTTAAGTATGTAATTGAAGCATTAAAGCTAAGGTATAATTCAATTTTATTTGTTTACTTCGATTTATCACCATTAAATAGTGTTTTAAATTGGAAAAGACTACATGCAAAAACTTGTAGATTTGTCTCTAATACTTATGATGTTTGAAAGGAAAAAAATAAATGTCTTGGTTTCTTGTAGGTCTTATGGAAGTGTATTTAAAGCAATACATAAGGAATCTGGTCAAGTCGTGGCAATTAAACAAGTACCTGTTGAGTCGGATCTTCAGGAAATAATCAAAGAAATTTCCATAATGCAACAATGTGACAGGTATGAAGAGATTTTATTTCTTTATTTACCTTCATTTTGATGAATTTTGCTAATAATGTATAAAAATATATACATATATTTTTAAGATTTTATTTATTTATTGAGGGAGAGAGAGACAGGCAGCGAGAGAGGGAACACAAGCAGGGGGAGTGGGAGAGGAAGAAGCAGCTCCCAGGAGAGGATCCTGATGTGGGGCTTGATCCCAGAACGCTGGGATCACGCCCTGAGCCCAAGGCAGATGCTTAACGACTGCGCCACCCAGGCGCCCCGAAAATATATTTTTTTGTCATCTGGTTAGTTTTCTGACTTTGAATCTGAAGTGAGACTAATCGATTACTTCAGGGAACATGAGGATAGTTTTGTAGGGTTGTCTTTAGGACTTAACAGTTCTAAAGCAGAAGTGATGTTATTAAGCAGTATGTGGTGATATAAAAAGCACTCAAGCTGTTTTCCCATTTTGGGGGCAAATTTATGGGTGGAAATTATTATTTGATGTTAAGGAGGATCATTTAACAGTCTTTTTTATATAATTGTTTTTACTAATTAAAAACGGCCATGTTTTAGTAACTCTAATTCATTCAGCAAACATTTACTGAGCATTCCCAGTGGGCCAGATACTGTGCCAGGATCTAGGAATACCAAGAGAACTAAAATCCTGTTTTTCTTCTTGAGGAGCCCGTAGCCTCATTGGGAAGACAGATCCTTAAAGAAATCGCTGTGATACAGCACAGTCACTATACTGACTATTGCAGGGGGTAATATGAGAGCTAGGAGGCAGGGCATCTCCCCCAGCCAGGAGTTACGAAGTCTGGCATGCTGAGGAAGAGTTAATTAAAATTGGGTGAAGAAATGGAGGGATAAGAGAGAGTAAAGAGAATTACAGGTAGAGACATGAGAAACAATACACTGGTTTGTGCTGTTCTGACAAGGTTTAGGATTACTGGAGTGGAAGGTTTGAGACAGAGATTGGTATGAAATGATTTGGGATGGGTAAGTAGAGCTGATCCTGAAGGGTCTTATATGCCCTATTAAATAGCCCAGTCAGGGATGCAGAGTTTATAAATTAGGACTATGTTTAGCCTATAGTTACTTAATTGGAAAGAGATTTTATTACTCTCCTTTTACAGAAAGTCTACAGGTAGCAGCAACAAAGTGACAGTTGTTTCAGGCTTCTTTTCTTACACTGTGCTGTCCTTAATATGTGCTCTTTGTCTGCATGCTTATTATCTCATGGTTATAAGAGGGCTGCTCTTGCTCCAGCCTTATGTTTATGTTCCAGGCAGGAGGAAGTGGGAAAAAGCAGAAAAGGCTTTCCCAGAAACCCTCAGCTTACGTTTTATTCATCAAAATTGATTGAGTCACATGGTGTCTTACAGCTGATGACTTAGGGGAGTCTGGACACACTGTCACCCCTTATCCAGTCAGGTCCCTGTTAGTAAGAGATCTATGAAAAAAACGTTCCCTTCCAAAAGCGTATAACATCCGTATATTATAAGTCCTTTGGCTAATGAGGTGACTGAATAATCCTAGAGGAACTTTGTTTCTTGAGTCTATTTAGTTTTGCTTTTTTAAATTTTATGCTATATATTTAGAATATATTATATATTTTTCATAAAGGCTGTGTACCTGGAAATTCAAGTGGTTTGGAAAAAAATAATACATTCCTCAGCTCCCAGATCAAAATATGTAATTCCGAAGTTTTCCCAGACCTTGCTATTAATTTGGTAATTTGATAAGAATGTGGTTCCCACAGTTTGATGTAGAAAAGGAAAGATTGAGCACAGAGTAGTGTTGAGCCCATCAGGTACTTAATACTTGTGTGTTGCTATTACTACTTTATTATTATGGTTAAATGTAGTTTAGGGACTAGTGTTGTCCTCTAGAGATTTTAATTGAGTGTGCTCTAGTAAAGGCAGGGTCTCAGATATTACCTATTATACATATCTTCCTCTAACCTTGGTACATCTTAGGACCTATCAGCTCTTGCTCATATTTCTTTCTTGGCTTCCTGTTGGTTCACTTGGCTTTCATTTTTGACTCCTCCAACTCATTTTCTGCCATGAAGTTAGAGTGATCATTCTAAAATGCAAACCTAATCAAGCCATTCTCAGTTTAAAACCTTAAGTGTCCCATTGCCTGGATAGATCCAGTCTCCTAAGGATGGCGTATAAGATCCTTCATATTTATGCCTATGCTTCCAGTCTTCTCTCTTACCTGTGTTTCTCTTTTAAGCACATGTTTACTTGCATTCTCTGTCAGCTGACTTAAATTCTGTGAATTTGGGATTACGTCTTACATAGTGCCCTTGGACCTTGCCACATAGTGGTTATTCAAATACGAGTATTACTGATTCTTGTCTGGGCAACTCAGCTGGGCAATATCTAGAAGGAACTTTACATTTAACATTCTTAGATCAAATTTTTAATTGTTGCAGAGAAGCCTCTCAAATTCCTGTTCTGTTCATGGCATCATCACCTACTTAGTCTTTACACAACAAAACTGAGAAACGTCTTTGTTTCTTTTTCTGGTACTTCTGATGACACAGTCTTAGAGATTCTCCTTCTGAAATGTCTTCACTATCTTTATCCTTCCCTTCATTCCCTGAGAAAAGGAATCATATCTCTTACCATATATGCAATGCCTAGCACTGTACTTTTTTATTGAGTGAATGTGAATGGATATGGTACGTGTAAGGAATATGAAAGGGCATTATAGGTTAAGGAAGCCATAGGGAAATCTGGTCGTTGTTGTTATATACTTTAAACTACTAAGGGGAAAGAAAAGGAAAGGATAAAAGGGGAAGAAAATGTGAATACGTTTCTAGAAATGTTGTAACGCTTTATAGCAGAATGCTTGGTACATAGTGGGGATGTCTCAAATATTTGTTGAATCAAATAAATAGATGGGTGAAACAATTACTGGTAAAAAATGGCTCATGCCTTTTGGATTTCACTTTCAGATTCACTATTCATATGAAATAGTGAAGGATCAGAAAAATTAGTAGGATAAAAGATCCTAAAGGTACTAAAAGATAGGGCAAGTGAAAAATAAACTGGGAAACGATGGGAACAAGCGTTACATTTTAGCTATGAATTACTAGTGTTAGTGTAGATGTGTTATTGGGAAACTGACATAAAAATGATTTGCAAGAAAACAATACAAATTGAAAAATTCCCACTTACAGCAGTGGAATTTGGTTAGAGAAAATGAGATTTGCATTTCTGAAATTGAAATAAAGTCTATTCAGCTAGTTGAGCACTTGGCAAATTGTCTTGCTTTCTATACTCCAAAAAGAGACCAGAGGGTGTTTAAATTTTTTTTGTTCATTTTAGTAAATATTAAACATGTGTTTAATACTGCGTTTTGGCATAAATATTTGAGGAAGCCCATCTGCATTGTTTATTATAGAATCTTTTGTGTCTAGTCCAGTGCTTGGCACAGAGTGGACATTTAATAAATATTTGTTGAGTATATAAATCATAGAATGTTAATGCTAGACTAGATCTCTATTAGTTTAGAGTTTTGCAAATGTACTCTGCTCTAAGGAGGTGGGGATATTTTCCTCAAACAGTGAAGAATTGAGCAGAATGAGAGACTGCAGTCATTGCTTTTATCTTTTTTCTATATTGGGACTCATTCTAAAATTTTATTTGAGAAAAAGGCTCCTGGTACTAAAACATATTTTAGAACTAGTTTACAGGTACAGAAAATGAGATCTAGAGATATTACGTGAATTGTCCAGGATCACACAACTAGTTAGGGACTGGGATGCTATAAGAACCCACATTTGCTGACTCTAGAGCCAGTGCTCAAGAAAGTAAGATCTACAGAAAAGATTCCAGAAGTTCAAACTGAAGCACTCTCAAGGCATTGCTTGGGGTGGAGGCAGGCACTGGTCAGTAATACTTGGGAATACTGTGTGCTAGGTAACGTGGATCCGAGGGAGCCACGGTTGACAAGCCGCTATATTCCGGGTCCTTACACTCCTCAAGGAGCTTCTCATATATAAACCAAGAGAAATGTGTTGTTACCACATACATCAAGGGACACATTTATTCACTTATTTATTCATTCAACTAATATATATAGAGTACAGACTGCCGAGGGCAGCCTTTATGTGTTGCTCATGGGAGATATAACAGTGAATGAGTCTTAGACTTTAGAGGGACTTTCAGTCAGATGGAAGAGGCAGATGACTGGACGTGCTGCTTTAATAGTGTGGTAAAAGCTGTGATGAGGTAAATACGGGGAACTCTGTAGGTTGGAAGACATATCTAACATCTCACCATTGGAGATTCAGGGAAAGCTACCCCAGGGAGGTCATACCTTAGATTTGGGGAGACAAAGAGGAGAGGGGATTCGTGTGTTGGGAATAGCACATTTTTAGCTGGTCTGCTCAGAGGCTTCTACCAGTGTCATCCCTCTCCTGCCTGTTCTATTTGCTGATGTTTCTGAGTAAAATTCCATTTAAACATTATTAGTGAGGGCCTTCAAAAAGTGAGGGCCCCCAAAAAGTTTGAAAATCACCATATTGAAGGATTTGTGATGAATTTTGGCAATTTGTATCAATTCTTGTATATGTGTATTCATTTTTGGATGGGCCAAGAAATGAATTGCTGTTATTTAGGTTTATATTGGGAACAGTTCAGTTTTCATAGAATATTCATATTGCCTTTGTAAAAGGATTGTGTTACTCCATTAAGTTTAGAACACTATTAAGATGGTAGAAGGATGTTAATGAAACTTATGTAGTGAAAAATAGCCATTTCTTAGCATTTTAATTATCACATGCTTATAATGGGAAGACTTAAAAAATGTTTGCAAAAGATGTATCTGTTAAGGACCGTTATCCAAAATATACAAAGAATCCTTAAAACTTAAGAATACAAACAACCCAATTAAAAAAATGGGCCAAAGACCTTAAGAGAGACCTTACCAGTGAAGATTCGCAGATGGCAAATAAGCACATGAAAAGATGTTTCACATCCTGTGTCATCAGAGAAATACAGATTAAAACAACAGTGAGATACCACTACATACCTATTCAAATGGCCCAAATCTGGAACACTGACTACACCAAACCCTGGTGAGGACGTGGAGCAGAAGGAACTTCCATTCATTGCTGGTGGCAATGCAGAATAGTACAGCCAGTTTTGAAGTCCGTTTGGTCGGTTTCATGTAAAACTAAACATACTCTTAGCCATATGATCCAGCAGTCATACTTCTTGGTGTTTACCCAAAGGAGCTGAAAACTTATGTTCACATAAAAACCTGCACATGGATGTTTGTAGCAACTTTATTAATAATTACCAAAAACTTGGAAGCAACCAAGATGTCCTTCAGTAGGTGAGTGCATAAATAAACTGTGGTACGTCCAGACAACGGAATACTTTTCAGCCCTGAAAGGAAATGAGCTATCAAACCATGAAGGGACAGAGAGGAAACTTAAATGCATATTACTAAGTGAAAGAGGCCAATCAGAAAAGGCTACATACTGTATGATTCCCACTATATGACTTTCTGGAAAAGACAAAACTATGGAGACAAAAAAAGGCTCAGTGGTTTCTGGGGGTTAGGAGGGTGGGAAGGATGAATAGGTGGAGCACAGAGGATTTTTAGGGTAGTGAAACTACTGTGTATGATGTGTCAGTGTAGATTAGAGTTCTCAGTTGTTTCAAATGTACCGCTCAGAAGGTGGGTGTTTATGAAGGGGGATGCTATGCATGTGTGGGGGCAGGGAGTATATGGGAAATCTCTCTATCTTTCACCGCATTTTGCTGTGAACCTAAACCTCTAAAAATATATTAAAAAATACCTTTAGTAATACGTGGTTATCTTCAATTAAGATGAAATTCAACATAGTATAAAAATGTTAATTACCTTCTAGGCAGTAAAAATTAACATTTGAATTTCCATAAGAAGCTTAAATGTAACGATTCACAGCAAATAATTTGTACCACAAGTAGTGTTTATATAAGGTGCAAATAGAAGAGAGTTTGTAGTGCTTCTTCCATTTTTCTCTCTGGTTTTTCTCACTTCTCATTTTATACTGTTTCTATCTTGAATTGCTATACTGGTGAAAGACTGGCAGGATAAACGGTGTAGAAAAGGTGTGAAAAGGAGACAGGAATGGAAAAGATATGGTCATTAGGCATGGAATGAGAGGGAGCACCCCCCTCCTCTTCAAAAAAGTTGGGGAAGATGATAGGTAGTTTCACTGGGTTGAAGGTGTTGAAGAGGGGAAGGGAAATGAATACAGGGGACAGGAGAAGGAAGCGGTGGAAGGTGGCACAGGAGAAAGGAGTGGAACATGGCTCTTGATTGTCACCCCAGTTTCACCTTTGCTTCCTGCTGTGTGCAGTAATTTGACTTGTGTCTTCCTTGTCCCTCCACCCAATGGAATTTCCTAAGTCATATTGAACTACTTAGCAGTGCCAAAAATAGACAGAATTGCTGGGTTCTCATATGTCCTGTAAGTCCATACAGCAGCTTAGTCAAGATTCTTAGGAATTACGGCTGAATTAAAATTTTGTGTGTTGCTTAAAATTGTATAAATAACACAGAGCTTGGGTCTTGAAGGAAATGCTGCCTCCTCTCTAGAGTTTAAGAATCAACATGTGGTTAAAAAACAGATGTTAGGCTATCTAAATAACTGTACAGTTAGTTAACTTGCCAGTTGAAATGAACAGTGTCACCTTTGGCCCCTGACAGTTTGCATGTGATAATCCTCTTTAAATGCTATTTGATTGTATCATTTTCTTGCGTAAACTTCTTCAGGGTTCCCCATTGCCTCAACTGGCTTTTCTTGTTGCTAAAGTCCACCTGTTTTTCTCCCTAGCTTCTACCATTAGGCCATATATGTTATTCAGTGAACGTCAGTCATTTTAAAATGATACATGAGTGAATGATGAATGAATTTGAATGAATGATGTCTATGTCAGTGGGAACAGCCTGAGTTAGCAATCCCAGGTCTTGTACTCACTGAGCATATTTGTATTTGTGTATGTAATTTTTTTTAAAATACAGCTTTAAATTTTAATCTTCATTTGCCAGTCTTAAATTTATATTCAGTGTGCAATTGAAGGGGAAGCACAGTGAATAAAACACAGAAGACTTGCTTACTGTCTCCTAGCTTGCCAGTCTATATCATTACCAAATTCTGTTGAATTTACCTTGCAAAATCTCTTGAATTTGTTCTCTTTTCTATTTCTTTTACTCCTACTCCAATTCACCACATCTCTTTTTTACAAATGTAGGTTTTATTATTGTTTGGGTACGGTGAAATAAATTGTTACACTTACAGATCCCAAGAGATGCGAGCCTGCCATGCAAGAGTGGGTGAGAAGGGGAGGGAAGGCTTATACAGGGAAGCTCCAGGGTCAGTTAGGAGGCAGAGGGAGAAAGCAGAAAATATGGACAAGAGCCCTTAATGTAGTTCTCTGGGGAGGAATGGATGAGATAGGGTAAACAGGTTTAGGATTGGTTAGTTCGAATGATTTCAGTGGGCTCTGGGGTGTAGGGCAGTCCCTCATTGTCTGGTGTTTGGCTCTGGGTTGATGAGGTTAGGGAAATAGTGACCCTGGAGGTGGTTGGGGGTATGGACTTCTGATTGGTTTGATTGCATATAAAGGGAACACTCACAGGTTCTATCTCTAGGAATGAGCTAATCCTGAGAGGGACAGTGGAGGCCTTGTCAGCAGGTCTCAGATGTCAAAGTATCACAAGTACAGAAAATAAAAAGATAGGCTCAATACAGTCTCTAGCATGTATAGATCAACATGGTCTTCTAATTGTTCTACCTGTGTCCGTATTTGTTTTCCTGCAATCTAGCTTTGATGCAGCAGCCAGAGAAATCTTAAAAGTACAAACTAGGTCATGTTATTGCTCTGCTTAAAATTCTTCTCAGGTCTTCTTTTACATATGTAGTAAAGCCCAATTTCCTTACCTTGGTTTTGAGGCACTTCATTATCAGGCTCCTGCCTCCAGCTGCAGCTACATTGTATTCAACTGCAGTCTTCACTCACTTTATTCTAGGCACAGTCATCTTTCAATTTCTTGAGAATGATTTGCTCTTTCTTTCCTCAGGGCCTTTGCACAGAAAGTTGTTGGTGCCTGGATGCTCTTTATCTGGTTAACTTCTAGCCAACCTTTGAATCTTACCTTAAATGTTATTCTTTTGGGAAGCCCTACATTAGGTCCCTTCTGTTAATTTTTCTGTGATTATTCATTTGTTGAATAATCTTCAGTGAATGAACTTATTCACTGCTTTCTTTTGTACATATAAGAAGGGAGGTACTGAGGATAAAATAGAGAGCAAGCCAGATTGGCACCAAACTTCATGAAGCTTCTTTTCTTCTGGGGGAGGCAGATAAAAGTCAGTGGCAAAGTAATTACAAGATATTGTAAGTGCTTTAAAATTGTAAAAGTAGTATTGATGTAGAACCTATCAGAGGATGACCAATTGTAGGCCACTATTCTATATAAACCTTGGTGGTTAAGCATTTTTTCTTTTCCAAATCTAAATTGTAATCTATAGCCATTCAATGGAGGGGGGATATTTTGTTGTTAAAGCTCACCCCTGTCTATTTTCAAAGTTTTTCCATATACTCTAGTGCTTCCTAAGTCAGGGACTACCATGGAATGTGGCTGTTATTCCATTCTTTCATATGAACTAAGAACATTTTATTGGAGAAATGATGAGTACAAAATAAAGTCTCAGCCAGTTTATCTCATGGCAGTGCCCCCCCCTTTTAAACCACAGTTAGTAATTGTATTTATCTGTGGGTTTACTTCTCTAATACCAGTGTATTTCATGCTGGTGTGTGCTCTTAGAGAATCAGACTTGTGTTTGTGTGGTTTACCACTGCATATTGAACATCTGGCTTTAGCAGAGGGTCAATGAATGAATGTTGAATGAATGACAGAAACTATATTCAGGTATGTGTCCTTAATGTGACTGTTCAGCCCTATCTGCTTGAATACTTTTCTAGGTTACAATTATCGAGGCCATGTTTTATGATATAGAACTGTTGGACCTTGATCCGTGTACTTGATTGTGTATTAGAATGGACCACAAAGTATTTTTTGAAGAGAATTTTACCTGTCCCCAAAGTCGTTCTCTTACTCACCCCTAAAGAGAGAGACAGTTGCTTTTCCAGGTAGCTGCCCAAGTTAGAGTCCCTAATTTTCATAAGGGCTGTCAATCCTACCCTTAGAACTGCTGATTACTCCAGTGTATTGCAAGATAAAATACATGTTTTCTGTGTGCTTTTCAGTGAATATAATTGAAATCACTGTCACTTAATACTTTCAAAATTTTGAAGGAGAACACTAATATTTAAAGAAGCTCTTTGAAGGCTCTTCTCCTGGAGTGGGGTTTAACTGTGGGTCTATATCAGAGTCACCCATAGGGCTTTTAAAAGACCTACTGAATTAGAACCCCTAAGGTGTGGGACCTGGGTCACAAGTGTTTCTGATGCATAGCCATGTGTGAGAGCAGTACTCTCTGTAAAGGTTTCTACACAGGCACTCATACCCCAAAGAAGTATATGTAAAGAAGGGTTTTTTTATGTTTCCCATAAGTTGAAGTTTTGGGTGTGTAGATTAGTTTCATTTGTTTGTAAACAAGCACTTTTCTTCGGTGGTTCAGTGAACACTTAGGAACTCCTGATATTTACTTCCCATTCTCAGCACCTACCAAAGTTGAGTATGTCTGCAAATTTAAGGTATGAGTTGGGGAGTAGCGAGAGATATGGGTAGAAAGGTAGACTTGGGAAGGTCTTTTATGTGATATGAAGCAGTTAAGATCTTTTCCTTTCGGTATAATGGAGAGCCACCGGAGGTTTTTTTTGTTTTTGTTTTTGTTTTTAATGGGAAAGCAATATGATCAGTTTTTTACTTTTGTTTTAATGAAAGGTAACCTTGTCAACTATATGAAACGTAGATTAGAATGGGGGAGAAAACTATGACAAGGAGGCCAGTTAGGAAGCAAGTCTGTACAGAGGTAATGAGCAGAAGGATAAAACAGGATTGGATTCTAGCCTTGTAGCTTCCTTTTTAGTTTAAGCCCTTAAGTTTCAACCAATCTGCTCTACCCTTGACTTGATGACTTGGCTAAAATTAAAGGCTCTACTGAGAAGTCTTCCCTGACTGTCTTCTTTTGACCTCTTGTTTTGGTGGTCTCTTAATGTCATCTTTTGTAATACTTTCCATTTATTATTATTTTTTGCTGATTTTGTTCTTGTGTCTTTATATTTTACATAGCTGCCACTTTTCATGATAACTGCTACTGGATAAAAATGTCTATTGAACTAATTGTCCTCTAAACATGCCATTCTTGGTTTTTTCCTTTCTATTTTGTGCCTTTGCTCATGGCCTCTTTTTTCTAGAATCTTCTTCTCCTCCAACCCATATTTTGAAGTTTTAATCTTTCTTTCGTAGTTCAAATCCCTCCCTTTCTACAAGTTCTTTCTGCTGGCTCTAACATTTCCTTATTTTAGTTCTTGTAGCATTTAAGCTGTCTACTATGTAGTTTATGCTACCTTGTTTTAATTTTTTATGTATTCTGGGAATATGGATACTCTTCCTCTTTGAGTTGGGCAAGATGTTTTACATATCAGTGTATAGAGCTTGCCCTTTATAAATATTAAGTAAATATTAAATATTAAATAAATAAACATGTGACTATTTGTCCCTTTCTAAGTCTTTCTAAAAACAATTAGGATATAAACATAGTTTATTCTGCTCTGGAAGTCATAAAGCTTCAGAAATATTTTAAATTGTTAATTTTAATTATCTGAATTTAAAGCAAAAATAGTTGTAATTACTTATCTCTGGAATTTTTTTTTTTAATCTCTGGAATTTTAAAGGCCCAAATAAAAGAGAATTAAAAATAATTTTTTTGGTTTCATTGAATTATAGAGTATTTTAAAGTTGAGTATTATTATTTGACTAAATGCAAACTCCCTTAAAGATTTATATTTAAAATGCTTTAGTTAAAATATTTTCATTTGTTCCTTATGTTATATACTAAGTCCTTTGCCAAAACAAAGACTTATTTTCTTGGGAATCACTCAGAGCATTTGGGCCTCTTCTGCTTTGTAATCCTGTTAAATTTCATCCATGAATTAAAGCCTAATTATGCACAGTTGGTGAACCCTACATATAGACAATTTGATGTATAATAGATTTTTACTTATTAAGTTTACTTATTGGAATAGTATGAAATGTTGAAAATACTTTGTATTGGGATTAAGAAATAATTTTCTTTGGGAATTAACTAAGTTTAATTGTCTATATATTTTTCTTTAGCCCATATGTTGTAAAGTACTATGGCAGTTATTTTAAGAACACAGACCTCTGGATTGTTATGGAGTACTGTGGCGCTGGCTCTGTCTCGGACATAATTAGATTACGAAACAAGACGGTAAGTATTTTTAAATTGTTTTGCTAATCTCATTTCTAAAGATTCATACTTTAGAATTTGACTGGGTAGTATTTTGTTACAAAGAAAATATCAGTGTGAAAAAAGAAAAGGTTTTACAGTGTAAAAAGATCTAGTATGAGGTGTGAGAATCAGCCATATATTTTTGTGTGGCAAACTCAAGAGTCATATGATTGTTTAATTTATTTGTTAGGAGATTTTTGGTAAGTCACTGAGAATCTACCATGGTATTCCACTTCTTCGTTTGGAATCAGTATGTAAGTTATGGCTAGAATTTTATTTAAAGTTCATAATATTTATGATATTTCCTTAGGTTTTCTGTGTTATAATCTATGGCTGGTAAACAATTGAAGTTTTATGTTTCTGAATTTTAAAAAATAATTGAAAAACAATTTTTGCCTTTATTTTCCCAAGTATTGTCAGGATGTTTGAAAATGATAAAGCTAGCTCATGATTTTGTGTGTGTGTGTGTGTGTGTGTGTGTGTGTGTATGTGTTAAACAAATCAGATTAAGTTAGTGAAATGTGTTATTTAATAATACCTTTTTATGGTTATGCTTTAATCCTAAGTAAAAGAGCTATTAACAAAATTGTTTAATTTATGCTAGAAGTGCATCTAGTTTACTTGGATAATTTATAAGGACAAAAGTGACCTTTTTATCTGTGAATGAGTAAGACTGAATCAGTGAAATAATTTGTAATTCTGTAGAATAGTAACCTAATTACTATATGGCATTATTTTATGTTGTCAGACATATTTCAGTAAAATACATTCAGAAAAATACTTAACTACTTGAGTCAATTTGTGGTTAACCAGAATCATTTTAAAGTTTGATTGGGGAAGTACGTTGTAAGTTTATCCTACTATTTTTTTTTTTCTGTTAGAGAAAATAAAGTAAATAGGATTTCTTTCAAAAGAAGTGAAATAGAAGTTAAAATAATCCCTGTTTTGACAGAATGAAGTAAGTGATTTGTGACATTCTAATTATATAGTTTAGGATTTCTATGGTACTTAACTAGCATTTATGTAAATCAGATGATTCTTGAGTGGCAGAACAACGCATTAATTGAAAATAATTATACTCCAGTTAGAGGAGTGTCTTAGAATCATTTCAGGGCTAAACTCAGGGCATTTGGTATTTAAAATTATCAAGTATTAGAAATACGAAGTAAAAGTGTATGAAATGGAAAATCTTGTTTTCTTGATTTTAGATGTTAATGTTACCTTTGTGAATAGATAGGAAATACTTGATTGAAGTACTTCATTATCTTGTTGCCAATAATTACAAACTGTGAAGGTATACTGTAGTTCTAAAATATGGATATGAATGAATCATTATCCTCAGGAATCTCCTTTACCCGTTATCAAAGGGAATATTTTACCCCATTCACATTCTTTTTTTGGAAGACAGAATCCACTGAATATACTGGGGAGTCACACATTTGGAATAGTTTGTTATTCTCACAGAACAGTTATCCTTGGGTGTGGGGTAGCGTGGAACAGTCCAATTCCCAGATATGAAAAAGAACTTAGAGCAGCACGAGATAGGATCAGGAGCCGTGGGTGTATAGTCCCTGGATGTTGCCTTGATAACAGCTCTTGTTACATCTCAAGAATATTTGTATCCTACTTTTCTTTCATTTATGTATTATCAGAAAAGAGTACCACTGTTGGGAGGATTAGCAATATAAGATATGTGTCTTTCCTTTTTTTTTTTTTTAAATGCCTGGACATTGTAAATATTTGATCATTTTATAGGAATGATCACTGGAGTGAATTTCAGCGGTGTGGCTGTTATCGATTAATTGGCTGGCTTTTAAAAATGTGACCAGTGAAACAGTTGTCCTTGATCTGTTAAAACTCACTCTAGTAATAAATTGTTTTCATGGTCACAGAACAATCAATTTTTTCCTAAGGGTTTGGGGACCTTTTTTTTTTAGAGTTATATGCTCTTTTCCTTTTTTGTTGTATGCTTTGTTGTTTCTTTTAATTTATTAATTTAATGCACCTATTTAATACATTTTAAACAGCACAAGACATTCTTACTGTTTATATTATCAGTGTTTATGCTTTTTATTGTTCTTTATTCTTTTCTGCATTTCTCAGTTGCTTGAAGAACATGTCCTTTAGTGCTTTTATGTGGGTACGATGGCCATAAGTGAAAATGTTATTTCACTTCATTTTTTGAATGATGTAATTACTGGGTAAAGAATTCTAGGTTGGCAGTTTCTTTTCATATTTTATTTAAAAGGAATGACTTTTGGAAGACCACCTAAGTAATGTCTTTTTGTAGAATTGTGCTTGTCTTTGGAAGATATCTCATTAGGGATGAAGTATTGCTGATTTTTAATTATCAGTTGCTATCTGGTTTTGATCAGATGTTTCCTTGAAAAATAAAGGTACAGGAAAAACAAATCTGATTAAGTTATATACCTTTTAAAAAACATTTAAGTTTAATCTGTTTTGCTTGAAGTGTAATGCTGTTTATGTCTACCTCCCTCTTTGTACAGTTTCATAACTTGTCACTTTTATTATGCACTTTATTTATTTATTTATTTTTAAAGATTTTATTTATTTATTTGACAGAGATAGCCAGAGAGAGAGAGACAACACAAGCAGGGGGAGTAGGGGAGGAAGAAGCAGGCTCCCAGCGGAGGAACCTGATGTGGGGCTCGATCCCAGAACACTGGGATCACGCCCTGAGCCGAAGGCAGACACTCAATGACTGTGCCACCCAGGCGCCCCTTATTATGCACTTTAGAATAGAAATGGTTCCGCTCGTAGAATAGAAACTGGATTCATATTTTGGTGTTTTTGTAAATGTTATTATTGCCTTGTCCTCTCCTCCACCTTTGAGTGTTTCCCTTACCCCAGGCTTTGCCTAGTGAATTTGCATCCATGAGGGACCAGCTCACTTATCATGTCCTCTTTGAAACTTTTCCTGTTTTCCTGGGTAGTTTTTTATCTAATTGGTTGATTAATTAATTGGTAAGTCTTTATATTCACACATAAAGAAAGAGCATAATAAATTCTAACTGCTATTATTGTTATAATTTTTACTATTATTATTACTTTTTTACATATTTTGACCAGTAGATAGACTTTGCACCTTTTATATGTGTATTGGCTCTTTTATTCCTTTTTGTGCTTATCGTTTTGTTATTGTTGTCGGCATTTTTCTTACCAGTTTTCAGGATTGCCTGACAGTTTGCTAATAGTTATATGAGCACTTCATATATTTTAAAAGTCATAAAACCAATTATCTTATTGTCAGAATAGATAATAAAGAAGGAGCTTCAAAATATCTCTTTTACCTTGACCTATACTTTTTCTTTGGGAAACATCTAGGAAAAGATAAAAGGCATAGAATTAGGTTTAGGAATTAATTAGGCATATTTCAGTGATTGGAACTGAGGCTGAGCAGCAAAGGGTTGGGATTTTATCTATTTAAAGTTCGCTGCCTAACATGAGACAGATCGGAGAGTTGGCATTTGAGCTGATAGTGAATGGTAATTGTGGTAATCAGTGGTAGTGCTACTAGAGATGGGATGAAGTTGAAACCCTTCTGTATTCCACTGGGTGATAAAAGTTTCTCTGAGTCTCCTGGTTGCATTAAAGTAAAAATCACTACTTAGTATTCATTGACTCTTTCAGCTTCTGAGTGTTGGGGGATCTGTAAATATATGTGAGTTAAATTCCCGATTTCTGTGATCAGACTCACAAATACAGCTGGAGTCATGATGTCATATGTTTTAGTAATTGACTATATTTCAAAATAATTACATTGTGTTGAACCATCTTTTAAGTGTGGTGAAACCTATGTGTAGGTAACCCTTCTGTTACCTACCTAAATCACATTTAATTGGTCAGCTCCTAGTGTTTAGGAGAAGAATAGTTGCAATTGCCTTTCCCTACTGTAAGCCACTCAAGAACAGACATTTTTATGTATTCATTTTGGAAATATTATAAGTGCCTGGAGTAACTGCTGGCGTCTAGTAGCTGCTGGCATTTGATAGATGTTTGTTGAACTGAAACAGGATCAATTCCTTGGCTGCTTATCCTATGAATATAAAACAACTCTCTCCATCTATCCAGCGTTATGTTTTTGTACCTCAGTTGTAATTTGCATGGCTACTTCTGTTTAGTTTTAATATTACAGGTTATTGAACAGATATATTCATATAGCCAAGAAAGACCATAGAAAGTGTGGTTACCAGTAACCTTGGAATGCGTGAAATAATAGCATCTATCACATTAGTTTCCTTATGTTTACAGAACTTATATATGTATGTGAGTTTAAGTTTTTGCTTAATTTTGCAAATGTGTATCTTGATAACTCTAACCTTGATAGGGTTAAAGCTGGCTGATAAAGAAACCTCTTGCCTTTTGGTGTTATTAATGGAAGTTCATGTAAGCATTATTTATTTATTTTTAGTGTTTTGAAGTTTAAAAAGAATAAAAAGTCTAATATTTATGGGAATATGTAAAATATATTTATGGGAATAATTTTGAAGATTCCTTGTGAGGAAATACTTAAAAACGAATATATTTTATATCAAATGTCATTTAACATCTAAACATTTATGTGTTACAAGTATTATATACTGCAAAGTAGAAATACACAACTCTGAAATTAAAGCTTTTTCAAAGTAGATTATATTTCGATTAGAAACTTTCACAATTACTTTCGTAATTGTTAAGCTATACCTTGACATATAGAAGAAATAGAGTCTATGTCTTAGACATTTGTTGTGTGCTTGGAAAAGTTCTAAGAAAATAAAGGCCTAAGGTTATTCTCTCCCATTTGGGCCCATTTTTTGATTTGACCACTTACTTTAATTTAACCTGGTGCTGTGGATTTTAGTTTAGCTCTTTCACAGATGAGTTTTATGATCTGAGCAAGTCATTTACCTGACAGGAAGTTTAGCTTCCTCGTGTGTTAAATAATAGTTAACATCTATATTGCTTTACATTTTATTTGGCAGTTTTATTTACCTTTCAGCTGAATGGAAAGGTTCAAAACATTTATTGATCTAGGCGCAGTGCTTTGCAGTAGAAGTACAAATAACTAATAAATTTTCTGTTGTTGCATTGTTGAGATAATCTCTATATAAAACTGAATTCGACTCTATGAAATAGAGTTAGAATTCTTTAGGAGCACTAAAGGAGAAGATCTTAGCTGAATAAGGAAGTTCAGGGAAAGCTTCGTAGGAGATAGAACCCCTGTAGCAGATTCTTTTTTTTTTTTTTAAATGTTTTTTTATTATATTATGTTAGTCACCATATAGTACATCCCCGGTTTCCGATGTAAAGTTCGATGATTCATTAGTTGCGTATAACATCCAGTGCACCGTGTACTACGTACCCTCCTTACTACCCATCACCGGTCTATCCCATTCCCCCGCCCCCCTCCCCTCTGCGGCCCTCAGTTTGTTTCTCATAGTCCATAGTCTCTCATGCTTCATTCCCCCTTCTGATTACCCCCCTTTCTTTATCCCTTTCTTCCCCTACCTATCTTCCTAGTTCTTATGACTGGATTAAGAAGTTGTGGTCCATATATACAATGGAATATTACTCAGCTATCAGAAAGAACGAATTCTCAACATTTGCTGCAACACGGACGGCACTGGAGGAGATAATGCTAAGTGAAATAAGTCAAGCAGAGAAAGACAATTATCATATGATTTCTCTCATCTATGGAACATAAGAACCTGTAGCAGATTCTTGGAAGAGGAGGAGCCATCGTCTTAGAATGCAGTCTCCACCAGGGCGGGGTTTTATCTTCTTTGTTCACTGCTTATCTGCATTCCTAGCACAATGCCTGGCATGCAGGGTGCTCAGTTAATACTTGTTGCATTCATAGATGGGTGAATGAATGAATGAGTGAATGAATGAATGAATGAATGAATGAATCAGAGAAGAGAGGGCAAAGGACATCTTGGAAGAGGAAACAGTGATATGCTAAAATTATATTTCCCTCTCTACAAGTTCAGTGGCATACTTCTAGGTCATCTGAAGGAGAAAGTTCCCAGCATCTGGTTTAAATGGATTTACTTTTCTCACACATAATTGCTCAGAATCATTGCCACATTGTAGTTTGATGGATCTTTGTTAGAATCATTATGTTGCTGTATAATTTTTTGGTTTTCCTGGAGGTGTTCCCTTTGGTATTTTTTCCCTTCATGTTTAGGGAAGCAGCATATGCCATCTTTATCATTTTGCTAATGTCTTCTACCTTCTTACTCATTTTATCTGTTTCCTGGAATTTATGTGATTCTTCTTTGAGAAGACATTCTTTGGAGCTTCCTGATTTCTTGTTCTAATGTGGACTCATTGCTTTTTAGGTCTACTGTACAGCTGCATCCTTGGAATTTCTTTTCACTGGACTTTTGGGTTAGTGCCATCAGTTTCATGTATTTTTCCTATTTCCTTTGTTTTCACCCTGTTTTGTATTCTTCCTAAACTATCTTCTTCATGGTACAAGAATAAGTGGTCAACGGTTTGAATCCTTGCATGTCTGAAAATGTCTTTATTTTGCTTTCACAGTTGATTGATAGTTAGCTTATGTAGAAATTCACATTGAAAATAAGTTTCTCTCAGAGCTTTGAGAGCTTTCATATATTATCTTCTAGCATCCGGTGTTGCTAATGTTATATATAGCTAATGCCTCTCAGAGTCTTATTTACTTGTAGGTTTTTTCCCTGCCCCCCCCCCCCAGTCTGGAACTTTTTAGGCTTTTCTTTTTATCCTGATGGCTCTGATACTGCACAAGGAACAAGATGCTTTCACAAGGATGTGCCTAGGTGTGAGTCTTTTCTATTAGTTATGCTGATCACTCAGTTCTTTTCAGATAAACACTTGTGTCTTTCTTCAGCTTTGGAACACTTTCTCTGATAAACTCCTCCTCTGTTTTCTTCACTGAATGGTGAATCTCCTGAATTTTATCCTTTTTTTCCTACTAAATTTTTTTTTTAAGTCTTTTTGCCTTTTGGGGAGTGGGTAGGGTGGTTTCTTCTACTTTATTTTCTGATTCTTCTAACTAAACTTCTTATTTCAGGAGTTATATTTTAATTTACAAGAACACTTTCATTTTTGATTATTCCTTTTTTGTAACATTTTAATACTGAGACATGGATGCAAAAGTTTTTCTCATCACTCTAAGAAAAATAAACTTTTAAAAAGTTTTTTTCTGTTTCTAGAATCATCTCTACTTCCTCTGGGGTGGTTGTTTCACTTGTTTCCGTTGTTCTGGTCTTGCCCATGGCAAGGCTGCCCAGCATGAAGGCTGACCAACTCTCACTGGAAGAATTGGGCAATGCTTTTTGGCTGGAAGGTATAATTTTAGGGTGAATGGGCTGGGAGCTGGCTTTTAGGGGAAGGGCCTACAGAGGCAATTTGTTCAGTTTTTTAAGAGAGTACCCACTCCCCCTCCATCCCCATGTGGGTGTCAGTGCCAGAATGCATGTCATCTGCGTATACGCGGATGGGGGTAGGGGTAGAGTAGGGATTCCATGTTCTTGTTTTCTTTTCTTATTCCATTGTCTTCTTCTCAGCTTCCATGGAAAAGCTAGCCACCATTTCTGTCCCCTTCTTACTCCTGCCCCCCACTTCCCCAGTGGTGCTAACTGTAGCCCCCTGGAGTTTACTTGGCAATCACTCCTTTTGTTGCAGACCCCTTCTTTGCCTGCTCTTGGCTGTGGCTTTTCCCATAGAATGCTTCCAAATTCATTATACTCTCCTGTGGTGATTCTTTTGTTATTAGTTTATTTATTTTTTAAAAGTCTCTATCAGCTTAATGAGGTTCCAGGAGGAGGAGAGGCAAATAACTAAAATTAATTACAAAATTTAGGTTGGCTTTTGAACCTGAGTCAGTGATATTCCCCCCTCGCCTTATGTATATTTTATATAACTTTCATATTCTTAGATGTTTAGTCCAACTACTTTGAGGAGTAATTTGATAATCCCTTATAAGGTTGAATACATACACACCCTGGGATCCATCCAACAGTTCTCCTCTTTCATCTGTACTTAGAGAAATCCTAGCACAATTGTACAGTGAGACATAGACAAGAATGTTGTCACAACAGAAAATTAGAAGCAAATTTAAATCTTGATCAGCACTAGACCTTGGACTAGAAGATCGCTATTGTTCTTTCTGTCTCCATAATTCTGTAGCTCTTGGGGAAAGGTAAACTCGGAGAGTAGTATTCTGGCTGAAACCTTTCAGAATACCCAGTATCCAGATGTTCAGATGAGAATGACATTAAAATACCAAATAAATTTTGAGTTCTTAAAACGTATATAAACATTTATCTTGGTATGTAAGAGAAATTTTAGTATTTACGTTTACCTGGAAGAGATATAGGTCTGTGATATTGTGTATGGGGAGTGGGGGAGCAATTGAGGGAACAAAAATAATGGAAAGGGTGTTCTAGACTTAAGAAAGCAACTCCTAAGTTATGTATATGTGTTTTCTTCAAGGCTTGTGGTGGGCTTGTTGTTTTATAATGGAAATAATTGGGAAAGCCAAGTTTTATTTAGACATCACTTCTTTAGAAGTGTGAAGGGCACATTAAGATCATTCTGCTTGGTAAAATTCTGATTGTTAGTTTTATAACTGTTATTCTCAACCCCAGTGACGGATTTTTGATAGATATTTTATGAGTAGTTATTTATATAGTGTTGGTATGTGTCAAGCACTATTCTAAACACATTGTGTATGTTTTTGCATTTAATCTTCATACAAGGATTAAACAACTGTATGAGGTAAGAACGATTATTGACCCATGTTGTAAATGGGAAACTGAATCATAGAGTGATAAATAGATTAGAGGGAAGGAGAGGATTGAAATTATATCTAATTGCTAGAATTGAATGATAGTAGTTAAGAACACAGACTCTGGAGGTAGAGTTATCTGGGTTTGAATTCTGGTTCTGCTACATACTAGCTGTGTGAACTTGGGCAAATTTCTTAACTTCTCTGTTACTCATTTTCTTCATCTGCTAAATGGGATAAGAAGACCACCCTACTTCATTGAGTCGTTCTGAAGATTAACTATATGAAGTACGAGGAACATCACCTAGCACATAAAAAGCCCTGTATGTATTTGCTCTTGCTACTGTCATCATCGTCCTGTCATCTTTGCAATCAGATGTGTTTGAGCAGAATATACAGAGGACTGTGGAACAAAGAACTGAATCCTAGCATTCACCATGGGTACTTTGAATTATCTTTGTTAATGAGGGAGGTATAGACTGAGTAAGAGAGCTACATTTTTAGGTACAGTGAAAGGTTCTTTGATAGAATCAGACAGTGGCTATTCACAACATACTAAGGTATTTTTCTTAGTACCCTTTGAATTAATGCCTTGTACCTAATAGTCTTTTTAGTAAATATTTGATTTATTGTATTTTAAAAATATATGTTCTGCCTTGATTTGTGTTTTGTATTACTTCAAGTAGATTTTTTTTTTCTTGGTGAAGGCATACCAATTTCTTATTGATTTAAGATTTATTTGGAGTTTCAAGTTTAATATTATTTCATTGCTAATAATAGAGATCTTTTTCATTTGTATGGATTTCTGTTCCATAAAGTGCTTTTCGGGGGTTTATATTTGCCTCTGTGTTATTGAACTAATTCATGTTTGACTTCCCTAATCACTTTGTTGCATGCTCCCCCTTTGTGTAATAGATACTAGTTCATACAGGATTTACAACTCCATATATATTGAGTGCTTTTCTGTTGTCTTCTGATCTCTTTTTCAGGAATCTTTTCATGTGGGAAAGGATTTTAAAATGTCTGCCCACTGACCATTTTCACAGTAGAGTATCAGTTCTCTTTCTCTTCAGATCAAGGGATTATAAGCAGTGTGTATATATGTATATTTACATATGGTGTAAGTAGTGAAAGCTTTCATTTTGAATCACTAGTTGTGGGACTTTGTGATAGCTTATTAATCTTTTTTTTTTTTTTTTTTTTGCCAAACATCTGCAATCCAGATTTCATGAAAGACAGCCTCTCTCTGCCCTTTTGTATATAATAATGGCTAAAATATTCTGGTTATGTTTTCTAATGTATATACTTTGTGTTGAGCAGATTTGTGTTTTTCTGGAAGAATCCCATAAATTTTTTTATTATTTAAAACTGTGGCTATTTTATAGCCTCAACCCTTCTTTTTTTGGGTGGGATGAGATAGAGTGGTGAGGGATGGGAGGGAGTTACTGAGTTGCTCTGCTGTTTTTCCCAGTGTTTTCCTCATGTTGAATACCTAAGAGCCCCATTAAATGTATGTATTCTTTTTCCCAAGAGAGAAGGAGTAAGAGGGGGAGAAATTTTGATTGTAAAGAAGTTGGAATCTGAGGCTTGATGGATGTTCAGATAAAGTCTTACATGTAAGCTTAAGTATTTCCTTTGAGATTTAGGTATTTCAGAAATTGCTACTTAACTCTTCAGCTTTCTCTAAACCACTGATTTTTAGCAATGTGTTTGGTCACCATTTTATGTGATTATATCATGTATGCCATAAAAACTGATGGCACTGAAACATTCAAGGAGTTCTGTAAAATGAGAAGTCTAAATGTAATATTAATACGATTTGGAGTAAGCATTTATTAGCTGGGGGAAGTCATACTAGGAAATGAAGGCAAAAAAGGAGACTTAAAAAACTCTGCATGTTCCTTTTAAAAAACATTCTTATACTACTTTCCCTGCTCCCAATATCATACTCCTTTTGTTTGGGGGCAGAATATAGAAATCAACTTCAGAGATCTCATGCTGTTAAATATCTGGAATAACCTTTAATATTTTTAGAGTTGGTCGGTGGTTTGTGCTTTATACAAACCTTTTTTCTAGGGATTGCCCCACTTTTTGGTATCGACTTAAGGCTTACTGTATCAGTTTCAACTCTTGGTTGTAAGTTATGGAAAACCCAGCCTAAACTGACTTAAGCCAAAATAGGAATTTATTTGCTCACGTAACTAAAAATCTTTGCAGAGCTAGTTTCATGCATGGCTGATTCAGGATGAAAGGACTTACTTGAATTCATCTTTTTATTTTGATACCTCTGTATTGAGTCTAGTCTCACACAGATTTTTGCCTCATAGTTACAAGATGGCTGCCAGCAGGGGCGCCTGGGTGGCGCAGTCGTTAAGCGTCTGCCTTCGGCTCAGGGCGTGATCCCAGCGTTCTGGGATCGGGCCCCACATCAGGTTCCTCTGCTAAGAGCCTGCTTCTTCCTCACCCACTCCCCCTGCTTGTGTTCCCTCTCTTCGCTGGCTGTCTCTCTCTGTCAAATAAATAAATAAAAATCTTAAAAAAAAAAAAAAAAAAAAGATGGCTGCCAGCAGCTACTGGGTTTTTTATACCTTCTAGTTGAAATCCAGCAAGCAGTTTTGTGCCTCACTGCTTCTGAATGGGTCATGTGCCTTTCTTCATCATTGTAGCCAATGAATGTGATGTGGTAATTGGATTAGATCTTGGTCTGTGTCTAACCTGGAGCTAGGATGAAGCTGACTACCAGAAATATATATTCTGAGGATGGGGAAGTAGTGATTTCCTAAGGGGAATCAGAGTATGTTAGCAGGAGAAGCGTGAATGGGTGTTAGAATGGCAAAATATACCGGATAATTCTATATATTTACTAAAACTAAAATCAAAACAAAACAAAATATATCAGGAGTAAAGCACAATTAAAAAACCCCACCTCTAAATAACTCCTAAAATGTATGTTAAATGTTAGAAGCATTATTTATTGACATTGGAAGTTGAAGCTGTTGGGTCTTCAACCCTTTCTGCTTCTGTCGCAGTAAGGGAGGGAAAGGCTGATATTTCTCTGGGAACCTGTTTCTGCTGTGTCAGCAGTGAATGTTTGCCTTAAGACTTCTCCTGGAAAGTGTGTTCATCAGGATTAAAGACCCGTGGTGCCTTATTAAACCAGGTGGACTGACCCTGCTGTTAGTTCTGGTATCCACGACCCCTTTTCTTAAGAAGGACTTTCTCACCTTGAGCAGGTACTGCTGGTCAGAGCTGTACTAGAATCTTAGGAGAATGAGTCCTTTTGTGTGGAAAGTATTCTTGCTCCTTATTTGGTGTATCCCACAGGGTGAAACTGAGTTCTAGGTATATTTCACACATGCCTCTTAAAGTTCCAAGCCACAGCATTAACATGACCATGCACTGCAGGATTAGACCTTTCAAATTTTTCATAGCAATCATGTGCCAGGTCTTAATCTCTGATTAAATACCTCATACACATTACGCTCCATTACATCTTTCCTAAATCTTTTGATTGGATTATAAACACTTTTCTTTATGATTTTTCCACATTACAATATAGATCCTCCAATAGACTTTCTCTTCCACCTTAACTAAGTAAATTAACCTTACAAAGGTATTTCCTTGGCTGCCCTTATTGGTAAACCGCCCAGTCTTCACCTTAGTTGCTATTCTTCTTGGCATTTCTCCCAGTTCTGTTTCCTTTTCATCAGTCAGGTCCACCTTCTTACACTTTATTTTTATATGGTACATTCCTCGCCTAGTGGACTGCCTGTCACTGCCAGATGGACCGTGAGCCCTCCCTCCCTGTCTTAAGTCTGAGCCTGAGCACACCATGACAATAGCTATTTGAAGTGATATGGTTTAGTGGAAGGACTCTTGGACGAGGAACCAGCAGACAAACCCAGCATTGATTCCTGTTTTGTTACTTAGTAGCTCTGTGACTGGGGTACATTGTGTAACTTCTCTAAACTTAAGATGCCTAAGCCTAAAATGCACCTAATATCATATTACTTTCCTTACCTACCTCAGTGTTTTCTTGTGAGGAACAAAAAGGATGAGTGTCAGAGCATTTTGTAACCTGGAAAATTCTTCTTCTTCTTCTTTTTTTTTAAAAGATTTATTTATTTATTTATTTGACACAGAGAGAGAGAGAGAGAGACAGCCAGCGAGAGAGGGAACACAAGCAGGGGGAGTGGGAGAGGAAGAAGCAGGCTCCCGGGGGAGGAGCCTGATGTGGGGCTCGATCCCAGAACCCTGGGATCACGCCCTGGTCCAAAGTCAGACGCTTAATGACTGAACCACCCAGGCGCCCCTGTAACCTGGAAAATTCTGCACAAACTTAAATTTCTGTTTTATTACTACCAAGGCAAAAACTTTAAAAATGGTATATAATTTTTAATTACTAATGATTTAAGAATTTTATGATATTTGTTGAAACAGTGAATATTCTCTAGCATTAGAAAAATATGCTAAAAGATTATTGTGTCTTACCCAGTAAAGTCTTGGTTAATCTTAGGAAATCAAGAGATGTTTGTAAGTTAATTTTCCAGAAAATGGGAATGTAGCTTCTTAGGTAGCAGAGCTCTAATTTTAACAATTTTATTTTCTTTTAAGATTTTATTTATTAGTGAGAGGGACTGTGCATGCTCGTGCGCAGGCGCTAGAGAGAGAGAGAATGAGTGAGTGAGCAGGAAGGGGGGGAGGGAGGGGAAGACGGAGAAGGAGAAGCAGATTCTCCACTGAGCAGGGAGCCCAATGTGGGACTTGATCCCAGGACCCCAGGATCATGACCTGAGCCGAAGGCAGATGCTTAACCGACTGAGCCACCCAGGCACCCCTAATTTAACAATTTTAGATGGAGATCTTTTAAAATCATATAGCACAGTTCTCTCTACTTTTAACGAGAATGTGTGAGCCCCTCTCCCTTTTAATGATATAAATTAAGGAAAAAATATAAGTAGTATGAGTACATCATAAACATTTCAAATAGTATGGAAGAGGAACTTCGTGTCTCTTTACTCATCCCTCAATTTTACTTCCTTGAGATAATGTCAGTTAATAGTTTCTTGTGGATCCTTTGAGCACATATGTATGCATATCTTATTTTACACAAGGGATTCATACTGTATATGTGGTGTTCTATACCTTCTTTTTTATTTTTTTCCTTTAACTTCTGATATATCTTAGAGATCTTCCTGTACTGGTATATACAGGTCCGTGTGTATGTAACAAAATATATTTTTTTTCAGTACTTTGGATGAAATGAGTTCCAGCTTTTTAGTTCTTGTTATAATCAAAGCTGCAGGAACTTTTATATTTGTGTATTGGCAAACTTATGTTGTTATGTCCATTGGATACTTTCTCAGAAATGGCATTACTGGGTTAGAGGGCAAGTTCATTTTTCGTAAGAGTTTTTTTTTTTTTTTTTGAGAGGCTGCTACCTAAGTCATATATGGTGTTTTTTAGTGCTGAGGCAATTTCAGCTTGGATTATAAAAGAAGTATGGATTTTGCTTTCGGTGCCTTCCTGCTTGCCTGCATGCTCTTCTTCATCTTCCCTACTTTTGTCTAATTTTGCTTGAGATGTTCATTATTAATTCTACCACAGGAATCTCCATTGGAGTTGTAAAGCAAGGTTGCGTACTTGTTAGCTACTATGGCTGCTGCCCCTGTTGCTATGACGATTATAAATGATTTTATTATTTATCTTCCCCACATTAGCTTCCCACAGTGGTAGGCTGAGAGTCTGCCATCAGAGTTTTCTTTCTGAAAGTTCAGATATGTTCATATCATCTTTCCACTTAAAAATTTGTGGTATATAAAGCAGAGTTTGGCCCTAACCTACCTTTGCATTTTGCACTATTTTTCTGTACACGTTACTTCAGACACAAAGAACTGTTCATTAGTACTGGACTTCGTATATTTTTATGCCCGTTGCCTTTACACATAGCTAGTATTTCCTTCCCTCTTTGGTCACCTGACAAACTTTGTTCATTCTTGAAGAGTCAGCTCAAAAGTTACCTCCTCTGTGAAGGCTTCTTGGAGCAGGGAGAATGATGTGGTGAGATTGTCAAGGCAGGTAGGAACTGTATCGTTCAAGGACTTGAGGGTTAAATTATATGGTTTGGATTTTATTTTAAGAGTACTGGTTGTGATGCATAATCAACTTTAGGAACTGCTGTCCTGGATTGCTCCTAGAGCTAAGCCTCTTGCTACCGGCATTACTTAATGTGGTAATTATATGTTCCTGTGCCCTTCCCTTTCTACTGAATTGTGAGCACCATGAAGGCAGGGGCAGTGTAACAGGCCCTCTAGTAAATTCCTGCTAGTACTTACTTGCTAAAGTTATGTTTGGGTATTAAATGAAATGATAGCTGTCATGTGGCTGGCATACTTAAATCTCAGTAAATATAAGCTATTGTTGATGTTATCAGTATCATCACTGGATAGATAAACCTTGACTTGGTGAATATAGGTGATTTCTTGAAAGAGGTGAGATTTGATCCAGGGCTTGAAAGACTGTGTAAGGATTACATTGGTGAGTTTTCGTCAAACAGTGTTCAAGACTTTATGAAAAGTCACTGTGAAAGTTGAAGCTTAAAATTTTGTAATCAAATATAGTTAGCTGTCTATATGGCCCTTGAAAGGGGGAACTATGTCTCATTCTTTTCTCATTTTCTTAATGATCGTAGGTACTAAATACAGAATTAATGCATTATTTTATATAAATAATTATGTCAAAAAGGTAGGATTTAGGTAAGATTGTCAAGATTCATTTTTAGAAAATTAAAATTCTTAATTTTGTCTGAACGTACAAAAGCTTATTTGAATTTGTTTTTACTGACATAAAAACATTAAGGCAGTATGTATATTTTAAAACAGCTTGTGCATGTGCCCTTGAGACAGTTTGGTGGGTGCATTTTTATCAAAACCATATACACAGTGACATATTAAATATATCATATTATTATACTAATCATATGACTCTAGAACAAAAGTAAACCAGAGGACTAAAGCCTATCAAAACCATCTTTTTGTTTTTGTACAATGAGATTCTTTTTAAATTTGCCAGTGAATTCATACCAGTATTGAAACCAGATGTAGACTTCCGTCTTTTAACGTATTAGCTCAGCTATAAAAGTCTTATTTCCATCCCTGATTACTGAGTATTTCATTCATGGTTTATTATATCTCTCCCACCTTCCTTTATTTATTTTCTTTAAATAGACTATAAAATGTGATTCAAATGATTTTAAAATGACATTGCCCCATTTATATAGTGACAGAAGTAAAATTAAACCTGTATTAAAGATAACCTAATTAAATCCACAGATGAAGTACTCTGTTGGTAAAATTTTTCATTGAAAAGGATTTTGACAGATACCACTAAATGAGGTGTTAGCTGTGGTTTGAGAATGGATCTGAGAGTTTTCCGCCTTAGAACTGGAATCTTACATTAGTTACCTCCTTCTATGTAAAGTAGGATCCTCTCTCCTCTGTGTGTGTGTGCGTGTGTGTGTGGTTGTGTGTGTGTGTTTTAAGTGTTTTTAGAATAAACCTGACCAGTTTGAAATAGCCGGATATGGTCTATCTGAACTGATGTAAAGTCTTAATTATAGAAATGAAAACGGTACTACTTTAAATTTTATATAGTGATGGGAATAAATAGTTCCTCTGTTGCCAAATAGAATTATAGTCACTTTGGTAACTGGCTATGTTTATATATAAATGAAATTTCTTATATTTAAAGGTTGTTTGAGAACAAAACTCTATTTAAGAAAATGACTGTCAAGTATCTGACTTCCTGCCTTCCTTCTTTCCCTTCTTTATAACAAAATAGTGTACGTAAAGGACATGAAATAAACATCTTGTTCAAGGTCTATTGTATAGTGTCCATTCAATAAACACAAGTTTCTATCTCATTTTCTGTTAGTGACACAAAATGCTTGTAAAATGTTGATATAAATACTGCTTTTATCCATAGTTCATTTGATAGCATTGACATTTAAAAGAGGCCAGGCAAACATTTATTCCTTCAAATTTGCTAAGATTTACCTGCATTTTGGTACTTAGAAGGCTGAAATTTGGCCCATCGCTTTTTTTCTTTTTAACCATTTCTCTTCTTAATAGAAAGGAAAAAAATAGGCCTTACTTGATTTCTGAGTGCCATTTCATAACTATTATACTATTCTTAAGTTAATTATTTGAATTACTCTTTTGAAATCTTAACTTTTTCTAAATGGTGAACTACTTTTTTTATTCAGAGCCTAATTTTAATGCCACTTCCACTTTCTTCCCTAATTAATTGCTCTCCACTGTGGTCGCATTTCACTTTGAAAAGTGTTTTTTTTAAATAGTTTTTAAGTCTGTCTTTCATGCTAGATTGCAGCCACATAAGGTTGGGTTAAAACATTTTTAAATTCAGTGTAGAGCAGGTGCTCAGTAAATGTTTTTTTAGTGAATGAATGTTATCTAGGGCTTTTTGGAAAATACTTCTACATTCTTAGACCCCTTTCATACATGTTTTATATTCTTCCTGTCTGCCACACATGTGCTCTTATCCTTGGTAACATTGTGACCCATATGGGATAATTTTATAATTGATACCTCTTTGTTTTAATTTGCTTTTCTTTGATAATTAGTGAAGTTTAATATTTTCTGTGCATGTTAACCAGCTTTATTTTTAGTTTTTGTTTATTTGTGAATTGTATATTCGTTTCTTTGCCTATTTATTTGTTGGGTTTTATTGTTTTTCTGAAGGATTTATATGAGCTCTTTATGTTCTAGATCTATGCGCTAAATATATTACTATATTTTCTGTATTTTTCTGTTTTCTAAGCTTATAGTTTTTATGTAGACAAAGCTAATAAATTCTCGTAATTTTTTGTTTGCATTTTTTGATGAGAAACTATTCTTTTGCCTGATTTGATACTTTGATTTTCTTCTCTTTTTGTTTAAATCATTTTAAAAATGTTTAAATCATTGATCTATAGGTTTGTTTTAGTGATATTAAGTATATATTTTCAATAAAACAAAAAATAAAATAAAATTAAGCCACTTAAAGTGTCCTCAGTTAAGGTTACTTTTCACGCCAAGTGATTGTGCTTACTTGCAGAGTTTATTAACATATGCTTGTTTTATTTGGCTGGTACACCATTTAAAATAATCTACATTTGAATGCTGGGATGAGGCAGGTATTCTGGGCTGATATTCAGTTTTACTGCTTGTTTATGGCTGGAATCTATTCTTAATTTAACCACTGGTATTGTGGCTGGCAACACTTGATTAGACATTGCCTTTACTAATTGTCAAATATTTTGAATATCATCCTTGGAGCAAGGCTCGCAACTCCGTGTTTTCGAATATTGAGACCAGTTCATATATTCACGTTTGTGTAGAGCTGGAAGACATGGGCTTTGCCACTTAATGTTTGTATGATATTTGACAGACCACTTTATTTCTCTGAATTTGTTTCCTCATCTAAAAAAGGGACGATGTGTTTGTTTACTTGAGTTGTTGTGAGACTCATAAAATACTGCTTATAACTATAAAGTAGTATAAAAATTTAAGACTGCATTATATCTCTGTTCTAGAAAATGTTACTGTTTATTGTTGTTTAAATGATTTTATTGAGGGATAGAAACCATTCATTTCATAATTGAAGTTAAAAGGATGTGTAGATACCTCATTCGAGCTTTAATATTCAAATGGATTGTTAAAATAATACTGTATCACAGATAACTTTAAGATGTATCCATGTACTAGTATGAATGATTGAATGTTGTGTCATTTTTTGACTAGGCAGGGTATGAGGTGACCCCTGAAGTAAGGGGAGGAGTTAATTACTAAGGGAGAAAAGCATAATGAAAGAGGGGCTTTATAAACTTTATACGTTTGCTTCAGGTCTGCCCTCTTCACCTTTAAAAATTCAGGGCCAAATACAGGCCATGCCCTGATTATTCTTATAAGCTCATAAGGACTGAGATTGTCCATGTCCTCACCTTCAACACCCAGCACCTTTAACAGAATCTGTATGAGTCAGTGAAGTCGATATTTGTCAAAAGAATAAAAAAATGGATGTCCAAATTAGTGTGAATTTATTTCTGTTAAGACTATGAAGATCTTTCATAAATATAGAATCGTAGAGTTGGAATGAACCTTTGAAACCATCCAGTAAAGCTAGACAGTTCATGAATCAGTATAATATCTTTGGCAGATCTCTAGTCTTGCTGTGGATTTGTCCAGTGGCAAATTCTTTACAGCATTGTAGTCAGACAGATCTTGAGACCCTGAAGTATAGCAAGTCTGTTTAATCCTGAACTCTCTCTAGTGCAGCTCTGTGATATAGGGTACGGAAGCAGAGATAACAAATCAAAGAGTTAATGAAGGATGAGTGACTTGTTGGTTGGAAATAATGGAATGTTAAGAAGATAAAAATTGAAGTCTAGGTAACCGAAAAGGTCAGCATTGAAGTAATTAAACGTGACACAGTTTTACGGACCGGTGCTGCTTTTGGAGCACCCCCGAGTTCTTTAATTTTTTTTTTTTTAAGATTTTATTTATTTATTTGACAGAGATAGAGACAGCCAGCGAGAGAGGGAACACAAGCAGGGGGAGTGGGAGAGGAAGAAGCAGGCTCATAGTGGAGGAGCCTGATGTGGGGCTCGATCCCATAACACTGGGATCACGCCCTGAGCCGAGGCAGACGCTTTAACCGCTGTGCCACCCAGGCGCCCCCGAGTTCTTTAATTTTTATGCCAGAAGCGGGGAGAGGGGAAAATCCCAGGCACATAGGACAGCACCAGCACCTTGCACACCTTCCACAGTGGTGCATTGTGGCGGCCCTCAACAATGTGCTTGCCTCCCACTCTCCCGCCTGGCTGTAAACTGCCCAGTTATGTGGTATCACTTTCTTTTCATAACTGCTCTATTCATTTATTATTTATCAAGTGCTAACTATAGCCAGGCAGAGTTCCAAGCATTGTGGATATATCAGTGGACAAACATCCCTCCTTTTGTGGACCCTTTCTCAGTGCAGTGCTGTCCAATAGAAACACAAAATGAACCTCAAATGTGATTTAAAATTTACTGATAACCACATTAAAAAAGAAAAAAAGTAATAGGTGAAATCACCTTTAATAATATATTAACTATATTAATATTTAGCACCAATATATATTAAATAATATAGCTAATAATATTTTAATAGTATTCATAATTTATGTTAAACAATAAATTTTATAATAATATATAAATATCATTTAAAGGTATAATCAAATTGCAAATTATTAATGAGATACTTTTATCTTCTCTTCTTAGTACTAAGCTTTGAACTTTGGTGTATATTTTAGATTTATAACGTACCTCCGTTCGGGCTAGCCGTTTCACATGCTCGGGAGCCACTGTATTGGGCAGTGTAACTTTATTTATTACTTTTTTTTTAAATTTATTTATTCGACAGAGATAGAGACAGCCAGCAAGAGAGGGAACACAAGCAGGGGGAGTGGGAGAGGAAGAAGCAGGCTCATAGCGGAAGAGCCTGATGTGGGGCTCGATCCCATAACGCCGGGATCACGCCCTGAGCCGAAGGCAGATGCTTAACCGCTGTGCCACCCAGGCGCCCCTGGGCAGTGTAACTTTAGAGCATAGTGCTTGCTTTCTGTGGACCATCAAGTCAGACCGTCTGGTCTGGAGAATAAGTCCTGGTAGTACTAGAATTTTCAGATAATCTAGACTCCTTATGCATGGCTGTGAAGCCTTGTGTGATCCGGTTCGTGCATGTCTCCCCGATCTCATCTAGAATTAGTGTTTTCCTGATTCACGAAACTTGAGCCTTCTTTCTTAAACTCAAATATGGGAGACTTTTTTCCTGAATCATAGTTTTTTGTTTTGTTTTTTTTTTTTTCATTTAAGACTTCAGCAAAAATGTCTCTCAGGCTTTCTTTGATGGCTACTCTAAAGAGCCTTTCTCATTCTTGGTCAATAGCTTTCTGTTTTATTGTCGGGATAGCAGTGGTTTTCTTGCGTTACCCTATTTTCTATTATATCATCATCAGATTATCCCTACCTTGTAGGATAAAACTCCATGAGAGAAAGAACGCTTCTCGTTTTATTCATTATTGTATCCCCAGGAACTGGTGTAATTCCTGGCATGTAGTTGGTGCTTGATAAATATTTATTGACTGAATAAATGGCATTCTGGATCAGGTATCTTGCACTAGAGTGGATTTATCAAGTGAGTCAGATCCTCACATTATCACTGAGGAGTGTAGGACTGAAAGACGGTTTAGAGTAGTCTTAGGGTCTTTTAATTTGGAAAGGATTAGGGGAAGTTGACACTTCAGAGGTTAGGAGAAGGAGGTCCAGGTTGTTAGTTAGTTTCTTTCCTCCCTCCCTCTCCCTTCCTCCCTCCTTCTTTCTTTCTTCCTTTCTTCCTTTCCTGTCCCGTCTCCTCTCCTCTCTTCTCTCCTCTCCCCTCCCTTCTCCTTCTTTCTTTTATAAAGAAAGCAAACTTATCCAAAGCCAACACATTATTCAAATAAACATGTACAATACATTTATGATGTTATATATTAATGTTAAATGTAAATGTAAACCATCTTCCAATTTGTTTAGCAATTTAAACATGTTAGGGTTTTTTTTTTAATGGAGATGAAATTCATATAACATAAAATTAGCCATTTTAAAGTGAACAATTCAGTGGTCTGAGTGTATTCACTGTGTATAATCACCACCTTTGTCTAGTTTCAAAATGTTTTCATCACCCCAAACCGATTAAGCAATTGCAGCTTGTTTTCCCTATCCTGCTTCAGCCCCTGACAACCACCAATCTGCTTTCTTTCTCTAAGGATTTATCTATTGTGAATATTTCATTTAAATGTGCCCTTTTGTTCTGGCTTCTTTTACTTAGCTTAGTGTTTTCGAAGTGCATCCACATTGTAGCATGTGTCAGTACTTTATTTTTTATGGCTGAATAATATTCCACTGTATGTATGTACCATACTTTATTTATCCATTCATCTGAGGTTTTTTTAAAGATTTTATTTATTTGAGAGAGAGAGAGAGAGGGAGAGGAAGCATGAGCAGGGGGGAGGCAGAGGAAGAAGCAGACTCCCCACTGAGCAGGGAACTTGACTGGAGGCTTGATCCCAGGCCCCCGGGATCATGACCCGAGCTGAAGGCAGATGCTTAACCAGCTGAGCCACCCAGGTGCTCTCCATTCATCTGTTGATAGACATTTGGGTTGTCTCAACCTTTTGGCCGTTGTGAATAGTATCATTACGAACATTCCTGTATATATATTTGTTTGAGTACTAGTTTTCAGTTATTTTGAATATATACCTAGGAATGGAATTGCTGGGTCATATGGTAATTTTGTCTTTAAGCTTTTTTTTTTTTTAACTTTTTGAGGAACTAAATATTTTTTTCCACAGAAGCTGCACCATTTTACATTCTCACTATCAAAGTCCAAGAGCTCCAATTTCTTCACATCCTTGCCAATGCTGTTGTTTCCTTTTTTTTTTTTTTAATTATAGCCATACTAGTGAGTGTGAAGTGGTACCTCATTGTGGTTTTAATTTGCATTTCTTAGTGACTAGTGATGATGACATTGAACATGTCTTTTCATATATGGCCATTTATATATCCTTTTTGAGAAATGCCTGTTTAAGTTCTTTGCCCATGTTTAAATTGGGTTGTTTTTTTGTTGTTGAGCTGTAAGAGTTATTTATATATTCTGGACACTAGACCCTTATCAGATGTGTGATTTGCAAATATTTTCTCCCATTTTGTAGGTTGTCATTTCACTTTCTTAATAATATTCTTTAATGAACAAAATTTTTAATTTTGATGAAGTCTATCATTTTTCCTCTTATTTCTTTACTTTTGATATTGTACTTAATGATCCATTGCTAAACCAACAGTCATGAAGATTTACCCATATGGTTTTATGGTTTTAACTCATACTTAAGTTCTTGACCTATTTTGAGTAAATTTTTATGTATGGTGTGAGGTAGGGGTCCAACTTCATTTTTTTTTTTTTTTTTGCATGTGAATATGCAGTTGTCCTGAAGTTGTTTCTTAATGAGACATGAACCACTGTGGCGTTGGCAGCAGTTGAAACAAACGTCTTCCAGTAGTTACTTTCACATTCTACAGTCTCAAAGCAGTTTTTTGTTTGTTTGTTTAAAGATTGATTTTAGAGACAGCGCACATGCAGAGGGGGACAGGGTGGGAGAGAGTCTTAAGCAGACTCCATGCTGAGTACGGAGCCTGATTCAGGGCTCCATCTCATGCCCATGAGATCACGACCTGAGCTGAAACCAAAAGTTGGACACTCAACCAACTGTGCCACCCAGGTGCCCCTTCATAGTACTTATATATGTGTGTGTGTATAAATATATATGAATAATTATTCAAGTATAATTAACATACAGTGTTATATCAGTTTCACGTGTGCAATATAATGATTCAACAATTCTGTACATTTCTCGGTGATCAAGATAAGTGTACTCTTAATCCCCTTTATCTGTTTCACCCATCCCCCCCCAATCCACCTCCCCTCTAACAACCACCAGTTTGTTCTCTATATTTAAGAGTCTGGTTTGTTTGTCTCTTTTTTTCTTTGCCTGTTCATTTGTTTCTTAAATTCCATGCATGAGTAAAATCATATGTTGTTTTCTTTCTCTAACTGACTTATTTCACTTAGCATTATACCCTTTAGGTCCATCTATGTTGTTGCAGTTGCAAAGATTTCATTCTTTTTTATGGCTGAATAATATTCCTGTATGTTTGTGTGTGTGAACATGTAGATGAATGGATACTTGATGCTGCAATAAACATAGGGCTTCATATATCTTTTTGAATTAGCGTTTTCATTTTCTTTGGGTAAATACCCAGTAATGGAATTACTGTATCATATGGTAATTCTATTTATAATTTTTTTGAAGACCCTCCATATGATTTTTCACAGTGGCTGCACCAATTTGCATTCCCCCCAACAGTGTATGAGGGTTCCTTTTACTTCACATCATTACCAACACTTGTTATTTCTTGTGTTTTTGATTTTAGCCATTCTGACAGGTATAAAGTGATGTCTCATTGTGGTTTTAATTTGAATTTCCTTGATGATGAATGATGTTGAGCATCTTTTCATGTGTCTTTTGGCCATCTGTATGTCTTTGGGAAAATGTCTATTCAGCTGTGCTGCCCATTTTTAATTGGATCATTTGTTTTGTGTGTGTGTTGAGTTTATAAGTTCTTTATATATTTTGGATATTAACCCTTTATTGGATATATCGTTTGCAAATACCTTTTCCCACTCAGGTTGCCTTTTTGTTTTGTTGATGTCTCCTTTTCTGTGTAAAAGCTTTTTATTTTGATGTGTCCTAATAGTTGAATTTGCTTTTGTTTCCCTTGCCAGAGGAGACATATCTAGGAAAATGTTTCTATGGCTGATGTCAAAGAAATTACTGCCTCTGTTTTCTTCCAGTAATTTTATGGTTTCAGGTCTCACATTTAGGTCTTTAATCTATTTTGAGTTTATTTTTGTGTGTAATTAAAGAAAATGGTCCAGTTTCATTCTTTTGCATGTAACTGTTCAGTTCCCCCAGTACCATTTGTTGAAAATACTGTCTCTTTCCCGTTGTATATTCTCGAGTTCTTGGTTGTAGATTAATTGACCGTAAACATTTAGGTTTATTCCTGGGCTTTCTGTTCTGTTCCATTGATATATGTGTCTATTTTTACACCAGTACCATACTATTTTACTGTTTTGATTACTATAGCTTTGTAGTATCATATTTTTTATATTTTTATTTTCTACTGTGTCTTTGTATTATCCCATTGTTGGGTATTTGAATTTTTTTTTTTTCCTTCTCATACAGAGTAGTGTCCTCTTTATATAAATTGGAACTTTCCCCTTCCATCAGCTTACCTTTGGGTTATATTTGCTCGTTGTGCTTAGAGCAAAAGTAGATTTATTGTTACGAACTTCTGATATCACTTGGATACATTTAAAAGCTAAGAGGGTGTTCTCAATTAAAACAGAAGCTTTCATAGATGGCACTTGAACAAGGTTGGTCAAGAGAGGCAGTATAGAACAGTGGTTAGAAGCATAGATTACAACAAGACGGAACCCACATCTTGGTTCCATTTTGTGCGTGACCAGAGGAATTTATTGAACCTCTATGCAGTAACTTTCTCATTTGTCAGATGGTGGTAATAACAGTATCCTCTTGTAGGGTTGTCGTAAGGATAAATGATGCAAAATGATTAGCACAACCGCTGGTGCAGATAACACTGGCTCTATTGCCATAGCTACTAAGAATGTTTCCTTTCCTTCTTGCCTTGGCTGCCTTTTCTCCCTCCTCCCCCCTTTTCCTTCCCCTGACAACCTTTGTTTGTGTTTCCATTTTCCTAGTCTTTCTCTGGAATTTTTATTTTTGAGTTCTCATTCTTAGGGCCAGCAGTCCAGGATTTGGGTGGGTTAGGATGACCTGGCTAGAAGAGGAAGTGTGGTATGGGCATAATCACTCCATGCAGAAGACTCTTGGCAAGCCACCCTTGTTTCCTTTCCTTTGTGTAGAACTGTTGATTTTCATTTTCATCAAGAATTAGTGACATCACAGGGAAGAACGTCTGAATTTACTTTCAGGACGGATAGCTGTGATATCGCTACCTCAGCATCAGAAGATATGGGAAATAGTGATTTGTTAGGGTCGTGTTGATTCTTGGGATAGGTTATATGCGTTAGGAATGACATTGATAATTTTAGAGAAAGGAGAAATTTAATACTGAAATTTTTTTTCATCAGTAAAATGTATCATAAAAGTGACAAAGAATATTTGTGAGGAAAAAGAAGCTCCCAGTTTGTTATCTTTTTAGCCTTTTCCTACAGGTTTAGTGGTCATTAGAAAGAAGTGTTTGTTACCGGTGCTCTTTTGTAAGAGTTTATCTAGCATGGTTTTTCAATCTAGTTTTAAAAATATTTCTTTCCAGTTAACAGAAGATGAAATTGCAACTATTCTTAAATCTACTTTGAAAGGACTAGAATATTTGCACTTTATGAGAAAAATACACAGAGATATAAAAGCTGGAAATATTCTCCTCAATACAGAAGGACATGCAAAATTGGCCGATTTTGGAGTGGCTGGTCAGTTAACAGTAAGTGTAATAATTTTGGAAACACTTGTGGCCTATATGTCCAGGTCTGATTGTGACTGAACATTGATAACTTTTTGGAGGGGTGATGGGAAGAAATACATAACTATCTTGTTCTTGGGGAGAGGGAGCCATAATTTCAGTATTATCTATTATTTTTATTTACGATTTAAGAGACATTCAATAGGAAGAAAAATATTGTCATTGAAATGCTTTAAAAAAAGAAAGCTACATTGATCCATTTCTGTAGCTTTTATTGTTACAGTACTATTTTTAATGACTATCTTTAATGAAGGTGGAGATAAGTTACTTGTGGACTCTTGCTTTTTACAGAATTCAGAATTCCTAAATATGTCATGTCAGTTGAAATTGTAGGAAAATAGTCAATTTTTGATATAATCTGTAGTATTTGAGGGTTTCACTGTGCAGTGTAATGAATATGTTGGCAAACAGAGTCCCTTAGTGTTTTTGTAGTAGTATTTATGTCAGTGTAATGTTTTTGCAGGATACAATGGCAAAACGCAATACTGTGATAGGAACTCCGTTTTGGATGGCTCCTGAGGTAATTCAAGAAATAGGCTATAACTGTGTGGCTGACATCTGGTCCCTTGGCATTACTTCTATAGAAATGGCTGAAGGAAAACCTCCTTATGCTGATATACATCCCATGAGGGTAAGAAAATGATGGTTTGCTAAAAACGTTGATGTTATACAAGTTGCAGTTTTGTAATGTCAGTGTAAATAAATAAATGCAAAGTAAATTAAAGAAGTTGATTTGAACTTAGGTTCTGTGCAAAAAATAGTAAAATTATGTCAGAGGTTAGTGATATTAACTTTTTTCCTCGAACCACATCCTCAATTGTGAGAAAAGAAGTGAAGACTATATTTCTCTTTGAAGTCACTGTTTTCCTCCCCCAAAAATATACCTGTAAAATTTCCACTTGCTTTTCAGTAGACTAAAGGATTGGTAAAGTCACTGTATTCTTCAATTTATCCATCATTTTCTCAGTGTCGCCATGGAGGCCTTGGAAAAAATCAATTTTCACTTTTCTACCCACTCTGCAAATTCCACTTTTCTGTGTTTTTGTTTTCCTTTTTTTCTTCTCTCATCGGAAGCTAATATTTAAAAAGCCTGACTTCTAACATTGCTACATATATGTAGGCAAATGAATCTTATTTCTTCAGTTGGTGCTTAGTGAGAAAATAGAATTCCTTTTTTGAACATTATTATATACTTCTATGAACTCCTTTTTCCAGGATGAATTTTTTTAGTTTGAAGTATGTGCCTTGCATATTCAAGTCTAATTGCCTCTGCTTCAGGGTTTGTGATGGTAGAGTTTATAGGTTTCTTAGTGTGTGAATCTCAATTCGTTATAGATAAGGACATCTGTCTTTGTGAACTTATTGCCCTCTAGTGGCTGGAGCCACCTCAAGAAGAAAAGAGAAGAATGAAGAGAGAAGAGAGGAAAGAGAGACAGAAAGGGAGAAAGAGAATGGTAGTGTGTGTGTGTGTGTGTGTGTGTGTAGGAGAGAAAATGGTGTCAGGGCGACTGGAGAAATGTGTGAAGTAAATAGATGGGAGGAAAGAGAATGCAGTATTTTGGAACATCTGAAGAAGAATAAATTGGAATTATTTCTGATAATACAATGCCATTGTGGATTGAATTTCAGTAATATAAGTAACAGTGTACTCTACTGAAAATATTTAAAAATCTGCCTGCCACTTTAAAGAGAAATTCTGAGTAATACAGTTGTGTATAATAAGTATCATCTTCCTTGTGTATATAAATTACTTTTGCTAAAGTGAAAAATAAAAATGGCATGAATTGTTTGTTTGCAAAATTACATGAAAAATCATAAGGTCAACATAAAACCAGCAACACAAACTCTCATTTCTTCTCTGATTATTACTTATCTTTGGTATTTTTAGTTAAAATATTTTAAGGTGATCCTCAAATTAGGTGTATTTGAGTTTGAATTAGTGAGGTTAACTGAATTATCCAAGGCATCTTAGCCAAATGCCAGAGCTCGGATTTAACTCAGAATTTAGATTATTACTCTTCTGCCTCCTCCTTGTGTGTAGATCTTATTTTTCCAACCACATAGATCAACATATTAAATTTGACCCTGAGGTAGTCTCCCAAGTAGGTAGTAAAGAATTGTAGTATATGGTTCCCAACTTCCAGGATCTTAAAGTAGCACTTGACAGTTTGAATTCACACATATGAAATAGTAAAAATATACTTGAAGATAGTATTTTTCTTTAAAATTTTTTCTATTTATCTCTATGTATCTATCTATCTATCCATCTATCTATCTATGAGTCAATCAGTCATCTATCTCACTTTTTTCTATCAGTCTAAATCCTACTCATTCAAGTCTCAGGTGAGATATTATTTCTATATAGAGCTTTCCTTGGTCGCCACCACCTAAGTAAATTTCTTTTTTAAATATTTAATTTACTTATTTATTTAGAGAGTGAGAGGGGGAAGGGACAGAGGGAGATGGAGAGAAGCTCAAGCAGATTCTGCGCTGAGCGCAGAGCCCAATGTGGGGCTCCATCTCATGACTGTGAGATCATAACCTGAGCGGAAATCAAGAGTCAGACGCTTAACCCACTGAGCCACCCAGGCGCCCCTAAGTAAATTTCTTTCTTTCCTCACAACTTGTATATAGGCAGTTCTTAGCCCTGTAGTTTTTTGGACAGTTTATCAAATGTTGCCTTGTGCATTTCCAAACACAGCAAGGTTTTAAGTTGCTATTTAAATTATGTTATCATTATTTACCCGTTCTCATGTTTGTGAACTGTGAGTATGGGGAAACTCTTGAGATCGTGTGACAGATACAAGTTTTCCAAAATTGGAATTTTCACTTGAAAGCTCATACTTTATCATCGGCAACAAATATGACAGTTTTCCTTGAAACGACAGATTCACTCGGTTCATTTTTGAGAGAATGTCACTCAAATGCCCAAGTCTGAATAACTGTAGTTTTTCTGTCGGTTATTCCTTCAGGTGAAAATGGTGTTCCTTGAAAAAAGACTTGAGCTTGTTTATCTTGCCATTCAGTCACACGAGTGCTTTTCCTGGAGATAATCCTTGTTCTTCTGTATGCAGGGCGAATGCTTTGTGTGTATTTCTCATTTTGTCATAGAGAATATTAAAAAGATAGGCATTCAAGGGTGGAATTTTAATAAAATGAATAATATTTCCTGCTTCACCACGGTTTAGATTAGTTTGGTGGGAGGTGAGCTGGGAGGATAAAAGAAAGAGCTGTCCAAGAGAGAAGAAGAGATTGTTGAGGACTCATCTCAAGTTGAAGAGCGAGAATTGTGTTGTCACCAGTGCGATTCTTTGCTCTAGCCTGGCTTTAGCCACGCACGACAGCAGGGTGCAGTGCATGACAGCCTTGCCCTCAGAGTTTGGGTTTAATGAGTGAGTGTCTTGGAACGACAGCGTGACAGGGCATTGAAGGATGCTGTTGAGAGACTTGTTCAGGTGGTTACCAAGGGGGTATAGCCTGTGAAGAGAGGAGAGGGTGTAAGGAAATGGAGAGATCAGGGAGCAAGACGACGTTCTTCACCCTTGCTGCATAGCAGTTACCTGGAGAGCTTGGAAAAAATGCTGGTGCCAGAGCCGTACCCCCCACCAATTACTTCAGAATCTCAGTCTTTTCAGTGAGGTTAGAGAGCCAGTAAAGTTGTAATTAGGATATGAAAGAGCTGGTAGTATATGAAAGTCTGATTAGTGAGTGAAATAGTGAAGTTTTCTTTTTTTATTAATAATTTTCTTACTTTAACCACTCTGTGAAATAAATATTACAATCTCCATTTTAATGAGTGGATTGGGTGGAATGGATATTTATGTTTTTTATTAAGATGACACAACTTATAAGTGGCAGAACTGAGATATGAACTTGTGCTAGTCCATTTCTTGCCTTGACAAAAAAGAAATATCTTTTGTGTTTATACGTCAACTGTATGCAAATGGATCTGCAGACATTTTAATCTCATAATTATAATTATTAATTTAAAATACAAACAAATTTTTCAGTGGGAAGAAATATGGACGAATTTTATTTCATTTTTTTAGAGAGAGAGTGTGTGCATGCCTGAGTTGGCAGGGGGAAAGGGGCAGAGGGAGAGAGAGAGAGAGAGGGAATCTTAGCAGGCTCTACACCCAGCACGGAGCCCAGGGCAGGGCTCCAGCTCATAACCCTGAGATCATGAGCTGAGCTGAAATCAAAGTCGAATGCTTAACCAACTGAGCCACCCATGTGCCCCAATATGGTAAATTTTTTAATGTTCCACTCCTTTTTTGGGGGGGCCGTGTAGCTTATGAGATGACCAATAGTTTACGAAGCTGTCAAAGTGGCCTGAAGATAGGCATGATGGAAAGACCAGTACAACAGATGGAGGCAAAGAATGCTAGTTCTTTTAAGTAAAAGGTATTATATAATTTACTGCATATTGATGGCTATCTGGAACAGGAGGCTAAGTTAGGATGTGGTGAGCCAGCTTCGCCAGGCTTTACATCCTAGTCCTCCTGAAATTCTCTTTGGCCATTGTTACAAGGTTATAGCCCTTCTCACTATGCCTGCCCTCTAGATGTATGTAATAGAAACAACCCCAGAACAATGAAGCTGACTCCTAGACTGAGTGAACCAGGGGTTGGTTTCCTAGTCATATTCTCAGATATACCATCTTTTTAGTATGCCCAGGCTCCAGGCCTGCTCCAGACTTATGCTTGCTTAGGCCAGCAAGAATTAGGGTCAAGAAGAGATGCATCAGGCTTGGATAATTTAGAATGGGGTTTCTCCTGCCTAAATAGTCACAAATTAATATTGTGGTTTTCACTGATTAAGCTTTTTGTAGGACATATTTTTGAGTGTCATTAGAAAATGAAAGTGATTAAATTGAAATTTGGCAGTGAATTGAAAATGGGTCTTTTGAAAGCGTTAAGGCTGAGGTCGTTTGTTTTAGTTTATCATTTATCAAAGATTGATACTTTCTTTAATCATTCCTCAAAGAGAGTAAGAGGTATTTGAAATATAGATATTCAAGGAGGCATTTCCTTTTTTTTTTTTTTTTTTAAAGATTTTATTTATTTATTCTACAGAGATAGAGACAGCCAGCGAGAGAGGGAACACAAGCAGGGGGAGTGGGAGAGGAAGAAGCAGGCTCATAGCAGAGGAGCCTGATGCGGGGCTCGATCCCATAACGCCGGGATCACGCCCTGAGCCGAAGGCAGACGCTTAACCGCTGTGCCACCCAGGCGCCCCAAGGAGGAATTTCCTAATAAAAACAGCTATTAAAAACACTGGATTTGTTTGATGCCAAGGGATAAACTAAATTTTATAGTTATTATACAGCTTTCCTTCTCTCTCTCTCTTTTTTTTTTTTAGGAGAAACTTGTAGAGTGTGCAAACTCTGTCTTTGCTGTAGTGAGAGTAATAATTATCTGTCTAGTAAAAGGCAATGATGAAATACACATTAAAACATGTAAAGCTTTGTAAACAGGAGAGGGAAGAAAATGTGCTTATAAATTTACATACAGCTAGAAGATCAAAATAGATTAAGGAGTAACGACAAATAGATTAATGAATAATGACAAATGGAAATAAATCTGTGCAAAATGTTAAATGAAACAAGTTTTATCAAAACCCAATTTATTTTAAAAGGTAAAATATGGAGATACCAAATTAGTTTTAGTCAGTTAAATATAAATACAATTTTGAATTCAGTTAACCACACACTTTTTTGGAGAACTGTCTCTTTCTCAGCTCTGTAGGAAATAAAATTACCAAAAAAAAAAAAAATCAGGAAATGAGTGAATAGTATCATTTTTCTAAATGTCTATCCCTGTACCCTGCCATCAAACCCAGACACGTTGTTTCTTAGACATCACTAAGACCCTAGATTTTATTTCTTTACTTGAGAGAGAGACAGAGATAGCGAGAGAGAGAGAGAGGAGAAGCAGGCTCCCTGCTAAGCAGGGAACCGCACATGGGGCTCGATCCCAGGACCCTGAGATCATGACCTGAGCCAAAGGCAGACGCTTAACCAGCTGAGCCACCCAGGCGCCCCAACCCTATTGATTCTTTTAAATACAATTTTTGTTTTGTTCTCTTTTGTTTTACAAGCTTTTGTGTTTGACTACACATTGCCTGGCGTGGTGAAAGGGGTAAGGACAGAAGTGTTTGAGTCAGACTAAGGACTGTTTGAGATAGCTGGCACTGTGATCAGTGATTGCTTGGCATCAACCGAAGGAAAGAAAATAAAAATGAGACTAGGAATTTTACTTCTGTACAATATAATATGAATGTTTATTGCCTTTTAAAAATAAGATGTAGAAATACATTGTATGTTTTGGGAAGATTCATGTCAAATGTGACTTAAGGAGACAATTGGAGGCGTGTAAATGGCAGTTTTCTGGAAATTCAACTTATATATAGCTTGACAGCCTCTGTTTAAGAGTAAATTAGGAGTTCCTTTACACTAAAAAAAGATCTCTGTCTGTCTCTCTCTCTGTATATATCCTCACATCACTTACTTATGAAGGAAAGAACCCTATAGATATTTTCATCATGGAAAAGATATTTTTGATGAATGTTTTTGAAAATGATGTTATCTTTCTTTCCTGATGAACTTTCTCCTTAACCTTGCTGTTTTTTTCCATCTAGCCTCTTCACCCCCATCCCTTTTGGGGAAACAGTGCATTTTAATAAGTGAAATAAATGCTCCAGTACATGCAAAGTAAACACAGACATTAGAAAAAAAAATTCCTCTTTATACTGCATATTAAAAAAACATACAGATTTCCCCTATCTCAAATCACATGGCGCTGCTCCTTTCACAACCAAGCGTATTCCGAATCCAACAAGATTTCTTAAAAAAAAAAAAATAATGAAGTATAAAAAGAAGACATTATTCCCATGTCTAAGGAGTGAAAACTGAGTTATCCATTTTTTATTAAATAAAACTGAATCCATGACCTCCTTCCTACCCAATTAATGATAAGATTTGGTTGAGAAATTCTGGAAGACTGGGCTTGAGTAGAGGTGGTAGTTGAGTAATACCACACTCAGCATGTTTACACATCTTCCATCTCCCTTTCCCTACTGTGTATGGCTTGGTAGACACCTGGCCTGTCTGTGCGTGTGTGCATGCACTGCCTCTTGGAAGATTCCTCACAGGCATTTAATATGTAGGGCAAAAGACAAGTATCTTTATTTTGTCTGGGAGTAGATGAGGGAATATGTGGGTATTAATTCACAGAATTAATATTTACTTGTAGGAACATCATGGATGAAAGCCTCTTTCTTAGAGCCTGAGACAGCAGGGTACAGCCTTTCTCTGTGGTCTGACCCTGTGGACTTGCTGGCCCAGATTCCCCATTCACTGGGCCAGGAGTCTGTAGGCCAGCCTCACTCCTGCCCTGTCCTGGATGGGCGGGGTGGGGAGGTGGGGTGGGAGGAGGCTTCAGCACTTGGCCCTCAGCACTCGTGTTCATGGACATCATGTGGCCAGGGACTGCTGTGGCTTAGTGGTGAAGGCCAGGTATCCTTTTTCTCTTGGTTTTCATAGCCAAGTTTTGGCTTGAATAACATCTTCTATGATTATAAGGCCTACTTCCTTACTTTTTATTTTATGTTTTTACCCCCACAATAGATTCTTAGGGTTGTTGTAACAAATTACCACAAATTTGGTAGCTTAATTTAAACAACAGAAATTTATTCTGCCACAATTTTGGAGGCCAGAAGTCTGAAATCAAGGTATTGATGGGGTTGCACTCCCTCCTGAGGAGAATCCATTCTGTGCCTCTTCCAGCTTTTGGTGGCTGCTGGCAATCCTTGACATTCCTTGGATCACAGCTGCATTATTCCATCTCTGCCTATATCTTCACATTACCTTCTCAAATTTTCCTCTGCCTTTCTCTTAAAAGGATACTTGTCATTGGTTTTAGGTACCACATGGATAATCCAGGGTGATACCCTCCTTTCAAGATCCTTGACTTAATTACATCTGCAAAGACTTTTTTTTCTCCCCCCAAATAAGGTCACATTCAGAAGTTCTGGGGCTTAGGACATGGATACATCTTTTGGGGGGCTGCCTTTCAGCCATTATACTTTCCATAATCTATTCTGTCCTTTTAAATGAAGGAGGGCACGTGATGTGATGAGCACTGGGTGTTATATACAACTGATGAATTATTGAACACTACATCTGAAACTAATGATGAACTCTATGTTGGCTAATTGAATTTAAATAAAAAAATACATTATATATAGTTTAAGATTAATAGTGACTAATATTAAGACATACCTCTTTCTGTTCTCATTTTTTTATTGTGGTAAAATATGCAGAACATAAAATTTGTCATCTTAACCATTTTTAAGTATACAATTCGGTGGCATTAAGTACACTCACGTTGCTGTGCAACCATCACACTATCCATTTCCAAAAATTTTTATCATCCCAAACTGAAACTCTGTGCCCATTAAACAATAATTCTTCATTATTTCCTCCCCACGTTTCGTAACCACCTTTCTACTTTCAGTCTGTATGAGTTTGACTATTCTAAGCACCTCGTATATGTGGAGTAATACAATATTTGTCCTTCTGTGTCTCACTTCTTTCACTTAGCATAATGTTTTAAAGGTTCATTCATGTTGTGCCATATGTCAGAATTTCTTTTTAAAGCTGAATAATATTCTATTGTATGTATATACCTCACTTTGTTTATCTGTTCATCCATTGACTGATGCTTGGGTTGCTTCCCCATTTGGCTATTAAATATAATGCTACTGTGAACATGGGTGTGCAGTTATTTCTTTGAGACTCTGCTTTTTTTTTTTTTTTTAAGATTTTATTTATTTATTCTAGAGAGAGAGAGAAAACAGGGGGAAGAGCAGAGGGAGAGGGATAAGCAGACTCCACGCTGACCTCGGAGCCTGACATGGAATTTGATGTCAGAACCCTGAGATCATGACCTGAGCGGAAACCAAGAGTTGGACACTTTAACTGAGCCACCGAGGTGCCCCGAGACTCTGCTTTTAATTCTTATGGGTATATACCCCAGGACTGGGATTGCTGGATCATATTGTTTATGTGTAATTTTGGGGGGAATCTCCATACTGTTTTTTCACAGTAGTTGTACCATTTTACATTCCTACCATCAGTTCACACAGTTCCAGTTTCTCCGCATTCTTCCCAACACTTATTTTCTGTCTTTGGTAACAGTCATCCTGATCGGTGTGAATGGCTATCTCGTTACAGTTTTGATTTGCATTTCCTGAACAACTAGTGATGTTGAACATCTTCCATTGGTATATCTTTGAAGAAATGTTTACTAATTTGGTTGGGTTTTTTTGTTGTTGAGTTTCTTTTCTCATTTCTATTGACTTTTCTCTAGTTAAATGATTGTGCTTTTTTTCTATTTGCTGACTGAGATCTCCTGGTCCTTTGACTTTTTATTGCCTCTGTTTATTATTCTTCCGGCTGTCCCCCATCATTCTTTGCACCCCAAATCTAAAACTCTAAGTCCCTGTGTAATTCTTCCTTTATAATTAGTCTATTGGGAGGTCTTTGAGTCAAAATGGTTTTCACTTCCTATTTATATGCCAGTGACTTGCTAGTTTGCAAGTAGACGATTGCTTATTTGTATTTAATTATATATTACTTTGCTTTATGCAGTAGGCGTGTTCTGAAGAAGGTGTGTAAATATTTAATAGGTGCAAAGCAGCATTTAAAATTCTCTGAGTTTTTTTAAAAATAATTTTTAATGATTCCTTTAGTAAAGAGAATAACACATCAAATTTATCTGCCATGCAATTGTATATATTTTTATGGTGGGACATACCCATTTTAGCAGTAATACAAAATTTAATCGTTAATATTAAAATATTTTTCGTTTGGCGTTAATGTTAAGGTATAAGAGATGCATGTTCTAATGTGGAGACAGGGAATTTGTCTTTCAGATCAGTTGGACAGTATATCTGCTATACTACATTGCTTATTTTGTGTCAGAGGAACTAAGTGTCATCTAAGTATGGGTGTTTGATTTTTGAAGAAAAGTATCCTGGGATTTTCTTCCTGTATTCTTTTATTTCTGTTCCCCTTTCCTTTATTTCCTTCTACAGATATTTAGTGCACATTTACCATTTACTGGTTGAACATCTAGAGTATAAGACCATACACTGTAACAACTTTATTCACTTGTATGTATGGATATTACAAATTATATAGGATCATATGACTATAAATAAGAGTTTTATTGTCATTACATAGATTGCTCCTTTTCTCCTTTGAACTCATCCTCATCTTCCTTTTTTTCTCACTGTTGCCTTTACTTCCTTTGACTGTTTTCATTCCCTGACAGTACATGCACTTGAATGCTCACACAATCCCCTCCCCACCTCTGCTTTGCTTTTCCTTGTGCTTTGCTTTCTTTTTACATTGCCTTACTTCCTCCCTGCCTGTTCCCTACATTTTTCTGCCTGATTATGTGATACTTTATTCTATGAACCATACTTTCAGATCAGAAATAGCCAAGGATCTGGAGGAGTGGGGCAAACTGGATCATTGGAGAGTTTCAGTCCTACTTCCAGGACATATGGTTTTTCACTCTGTTTGAAAGTTTGAGTGCTTCTGCCCTGTGGTCCTATCCATGTGGGAGTACCAGGCATTCCAGACCCTAAACTGGGGATTAAGGTTTATTACAGTGACACTTGCAACATATTTCTGTCCAGTCAGAGTTATTATTCTTGAAGAGATGAACAAGCAAGGAGAACAGAATAAACAGATCTCAGCTTCTCTTGGTTGGGCCTGCTGGGATCATCCCTGAGGGCTTCACAGGGAAGACAAATTCCCGCTGTTAATTTAAATTCAAATCTTGCTGTCGGTGTTGTGTTGCCAAGTGCTCTGTAAACACGAAGGGTTCTGTAACTGTTGAGGAAGCGATCATCATTTTCCTACTGACATATGAATTACATGAATATGAATTGTAGTTTTGGGGACATGTTTACATTAAGCGTTGCTCAGAGAAGGAATCATTGAGAAAGAATTATACTGGAAAGAATTATTGAGAAAGAATTATGTGAGAATCCATCATTTTAACATTTTAATATAGGATACTGACAAAGGCAGTATTTCTCTGTATTTGTATAGGAGTGTTTACAGTACACAATTTAAATTGATTTATTGATAATTAAAAGATGACATTTACATTTGACACTTTTTTGACTGTGATCCATAGTATAAAATGCATTTTGCATTGTGACCCATTTTGTACATGCATAGGTAAGTACTGGTTTAGGTATGATTTGTTTCAGTTGTATGGGTCTTCTCTTCTACTTCCTCCTTTCATTAAAAAAAAAAGAATGAGTAGTCCAAATCCATTACATTGATTTTATGACCCAGAATTGGATTGTAACTTGTATTTATAGAGCAAGAGTCACTGTACCAGGTTTTGGAAATATGAATTCTTCCAATGTCATAGTGCTTCTGTTGTTGCCACATAGTAGTGGGTGTGACCTTGTGTTCGAGACTCGTGAGTCCTGATGAGTTTTGTTGTCTACCATTAGTTGTAATGGACTCTCATCTGTCCACTTCACAGTTATTGTGAAGATCAGATAAGATAATGTAAATGAGCAGTACATGTAAAAATTAAATACTATAGAAATATTAGGTAGAATTATTAAATTAACTTTCAAGTCTCATATTGAGACTTACAAGTTCAAGTTCTGCAGAAGGGTGCTGTTTAATGATATTTACCATTGTAAATGGTTACTTAAGGGAAGAGCTTTTGGCTGTGGAAAGGCTCAGACAGTTACTTTATCATCACCTGGCTTTATTTTAGGGTATCTAGTAGGGTTGAAGGTATTGGGGGTCTTACACAGTACCCAAAGGAGTTTATTGCCAGCCAGGGGGTTCCAGAAAGCTTTTAAGCCCTTGCTACGATGACCTTTGCAGCCTCTACTGGAAACCATATAGATGTAACGAGCCCGTGAGGGAGAAGTACATGTGGATCCTCTTTTCTTTCTTTCTTTTTTTTTTTTAATAATTTTTATTTTGTTGTATTAGTCACCATACAGTGCATCCCCAGTTTTTGAGGCAATGTTCCATGATTCATTATTTGCGTATAACACCCAGTGTGGATACTCTTTTCTATCCTCAGGGTAGACTGATGTTTTCTACTTCATTTTCACTATCTACTAGCTCAGTCATGTAAACCATGATTTGTAAGAGCATAGAATGAGCTTTTTTTCTGGGGCAGGGAATCATAGCATCGGTGGACCCCCTGAAATTGCACTTAAATATTGGTGTTTGTTCACATGTGCGTTTTCTGATGCAAGCTCATAATTTTCAAGTGACCCAAAAAGATTCAGAACTGTGGCTCTCAATAGTAATATCAATGCCTCTCAAACAAATTTCTTGTTATATTGTATGTTTATGATATGATTTTGTTTACTGTTTATCACAGCGTATCACTGTTCTGTATTTTAATCTGGAACCAATAAACGGATCTGTATATGATTCCTCCCCCCACCATATTCCTTTATTTCTAGAAAGATTAGTTTTAGGTATGTCCAGTTACTGTCCACATTTCCTCATCACTGACTAAAAAAATCTTTTATTTCTCTGAATTCTCATATCACCTTTTCTATAACCTTCTTATGGTACTTTTTAACTTACTATGTATTATAGTTATTATGTAATTGTCTTATTCCCTCTACTAGATCTCAGTTTTATTTTTATTTATTTATTTTTTAATTTTTTATTATGTTATGTTAGTCATCATACAGTACAACCTTAATTTTTTTAAATAATTTTTATTTTGTTATATTAGTCACCATATAGTACATCCTCAGTTTTCGATGCAATGTTCCATGATTCATTATTTGCGTATAACACCCAGTGCACCATGCAATATGTGCCCTCCTTAATACCCATCACCGGCCTATCCCAATCCCCCACCCCCCTCCCCTCTGAGGCCCTCAGTTTGTTTCCCAGAGTCCATAGTCTCTCATGGTTCATTCCCCCTCCTGTTTCCCCCCTTCATTCTTCCCTTCCTTCTCCTACCGATTAGATCTCAGTTTTAAATGTAAGTATGTTTCATCTTTGTGTGTCTAATTGAACCTAGCAGAATGACTTACACTAGAGCATCAGATAAATATTTTTGTTGAATATGTGCTCGATTCCATTTCCTATCTCAGAGATGCTTCTGTGGTGTGAATACTGAAATCTGGCAGGATCGGATCCTACTGTCTTATAATAATAAATGTTGTACTTATAACTTAGAATAAGAGAGAAATAAATTAAAAAATGAAACTAAGTAAATGCTAATCAAATAAAAAATGAAACTAAGTAAATGCTAATCAAATACAACTTGAAAGGCTTATCATTACTTATAGCTTGCCTTTTCAACTTTTACTAAGCACAGTTTATTTATTTAAAATTTAAATTTTAAATTGTTGTATTTTTTTTGGTACTTTAGATCCTGTTTCTTTGTTGCAGGAGATCAGAAAGACTTACTGTGCACTCTTAGCATTGGCTTCTGGACAGTAGTTTTGGTTTGCTAATAGGAACATAATTGCCAAGCCTTATTGAAGACTTATGTCTTAAAAGCAATTGTATAGTCATACTATATTCGTCATTGTAAGTTTTGTTTTGTTTTGAAACCAGTCAGAGAAACCAGTTAGGCCAGACACCTAAGCTAGCATTAATTTTAGAAGACATAAATATGTAGGGGTGTGTGTGTGTGTGTGTGTGTGTGTGTGTGTGTGTGTTGAGAGGTTGGGAGATACCAGAAGGCAGGTGTTGACTCTGTAATTCAAGTGTATAATACTTAAAAGTTCATATTTTTGGAGGAAATGCTATCTGTAGCAAATTTGACTTTCAAAAATTATGGCTGGAGAGACATATTCTAAAAAATGAAGATAGATAAGTTATAATTGACTTAAAATATATGTATTCCAGTTAAATTCCTGCAGACTAGAATTCTTCAGCTATCCTAGATGACTATATTGATTACAAATTAGGTTTTTGTACTAACTTTGTTTTCAGTTAACTTTTACATAAATAGAATCATCTTCATTACATCTGGGATCATTTAAATAGCATAATTACATGTAGTTGTGCTATATATTGAAAGGTAAGGGATAAATGATCAGAGGTGATTTTATAAGCATTGTAGTAAGTGACTTATAAACTGAAGGTCACCATTTTAATTGGAAGGTTTGTGAATCTCTTAAATTCTGTGATCAAATGAGTGGTATCAAAGGAAGAAGCAATTTAACATAACAATTGTGGCTTACATTGAACATATGGTCCCGTTAATAGGTTGCATTATGGTCTTTAAGGACTTGTATGTAGTTAGTACATTTTGGTTCATTTGATACCCACAGTTTTTCTTAATTTTTATTAGTGAGTTGTTACAGTGGTTAACAAGAAATACACAGATTTAAGTTGCAATAGTTTTCCCAGGGTTATATGATCTAACTTCACAAGCTTCCTGGACATATGTAGATGCTTTTCTATTTTGCTTTAGTTATGACATACAATTGATATAGGCAAGCATGAAAGCTTGGGCAAATTTTCATTGCTTTTTCTGGATCTTGCTCAGGTTCTGTGGTATTTATGTAAAGCACAATTTTGTTACTTGGGAATGCATGTTGAAATTATCATGTGCACTATTTTGCTGTAGGCCCGTTGGCACTGCCACAAAGGTAATACACTGCCAGTAGGCCATTTCCTTGTCGGCTGCATTTACAGTTTAATAGAAATATTACATGACTTTTTAAACAAGTGTTCTGGCAGGGAGGAAATGGCAGATTCCATACAAACAAGCATAGCTTCCTTTCCTTAACCACACTCCAGCTACTCAAGAAATTGTACTTGGTTTCAGGTTTGGGGGTTTGGGGGTAGAATGGGAAGTCAGGTTGAAACAGGAATGACATTGATATTTACTATAAAGTAGTTATGTATTTTTAACTGCTGGATTTTATTACTCTGTAGTTTCAGTGAGTGGCAACCAATATATTTCTGAATTAGAGCTGAGGTTATTTTTATGTAGTTCACCTGGCTGGGAATGTCTGGTTTTGATTGGTTGAAAAGATCAGGACCACCAGATAGGCTCTAAGATGTTAGTATTGCCTTTTATAGGTTTTTATAGGTTTGGGTTTGCTGTGTAAATTGGTCCTTTATGACATTTGCATAAGCGCTACTTTTTATATCGTCTATGGTTGTGTCCTATAGATGAGTCAGTTTGAGGGTTAGAGAATATGGAAAGAAAATTTGGGAGACTTCTTAGCACTGTTTTCGCACATCTTTTGGTCCATTTGTTTTAGTTCTATGTTATGCATTTCAAACTTGAAAGGTCAGGTTTATAATTTTTTAAACTTGTTATTCCATCCTATTATTTTTTTTAACATACTACTCCACTCTTATTTTATTTAGTTTTTTGGATTTTAAATCACTTATAGTTTTGGATAAAATGCTGACCTCTTTAATTCTGAAGTATTTTATACTTTTGGAAACTGTCTATAGCAAAAACAATTAGTTAAAAAATTTATACTTTTCCACCTTTATTAAGTGGCCACATTCTATATTCTATGTAGATCCCAGCTCTTTTTCTGTAGGGAAAGAATAGTTTATAGTTAGGCCTTTCCCCTTTTCTTATTGCTTCTGACTTCTTAGCCAGCTTACCTGGCAGCTGTAGTAAGTTATGCTGCTATGGTGTGGTAGAGACTGGCATTGGGTGTGTTCTTATAGCCATCACAGCATTGGCTTTTGTTATTTTCCATGTTTCAGTTTGTTGGTAATGGACATATGGACATCATATGTTCCACAGAGTACTGTACGAAGCCAATTTGAACTGTTTCCATTTGCCTCAAGTCCAATCATGATATTTATTTTTCCATGGCACTTACCCAGATTATCCATACCTCCTGCTTAGCTTGTGTCACTGCCACCACTGTATTTCTTCTGATTGCCTCCATTTTTTCACAGTATCTAATTGCCTAGTCCCTCTTAGCTTTCTTTGCACAGCATTGATTGATGTTTATAAAATACCCAAGATCTTTTAGATAATAGATACTCAGGTGCATAGTAGTACGATATTCAGCTTTTTTTTGTTTAAACATAAGGAAAGTTTTATATGCAGCCTCATAGACTGGAATTGAATATTCTAGTGGAAAACTTAGAAGAGTAACAGTATGGTTTCAGACAATATTGCTTACTTTTTTTTTTTTTGTATCAACAATAACAGCAATGTGATCTCCCTGAGTCCCTTCAAGATTATTAAATTAGGCCATAATTTTATTCCTAAATTTTCAAGGGAAGATCCTAGATGGTTGCTTTTAGGCTTGAGAAAATATGACTACATTATTGTTTACCATAGCTGTTCTTCAGCTCTCTAACCCTCTGTAAAGTTATTTTAGGTGTTGATTTTCAGAGTATGAATAAATGAGTTGCTGTCATTCATGACATTTGGCACACCAACTATTACTGTGACTGGGAAGCTTTGCTTTTTTACGGGCGTGCATTTGTTCATTCATTCAGCAGATATTTACAGAGCACCTACCATGCTGAGGATGTAGCAATAAGAAAAAGATGAAAATCTCTCTTTATTGAGCTTATATTCTAATGAGGGAGAGAGATAATAAGGAAGAGAAATAAATACATCATCTATTATGTTAGATAGCAAGAAGTCGTACAGTAGAAAAAATAGAGCAGGGAAGTGAGATAGGAAATCTCAAGGGTGGGGTGAAGTGGTAGATGTGTCATTGTTAGGTTTCCTCATTGAGAAGATGACACGTGAATAAAAACTTGAAGGAAATGAGGATATCTGGGTGCAGAATATACCAGGTAGAGGCAACTAACTGCAAAGTCAGTGGTCCTGAAGTGGAAGTGTGCCAGGCAACTCATGGCACAGATCATAGAGGCTTGAAGTTTCCAGTAAATACTTAGGCTTTCTTCTGAATGAGATGAGAAGTCACTGAGGGTTTCTGTGTAGGGGAGGGACATAAGGATACCCTGGAGAGTTTAGTAGACTTGTATAAACCAAGAAGTGATGGTGGCTGGGATGAGGATGGTAGAAGGAGTGAAGATAGTAAGAAGTCATTGGTTTCTGGTATATTTTGAAAGTGGATGAAGAAGATTTGTTGATAGATCAGGTATATGAGAACATTGATAGTGCTAAAAAGCCACTGTATTCAGTTTTTGAAAATGGCCCTTTTCCACTCTGTCGAAAAAGGCAGAAAATTGGATGGAATAGAGAGTTTATTCTTCCAGGAAGCCCAACTATAGCTGTAATTCACACGTTTGTTGTAGGAAGGACAGAAGAAAGAAGAAAGTAAAGCTCATTTGCGCTTGTTATACGTAGAGGTGTAAAGTTAACGTTTTGATATATGGTATTCCTCTTTGCTTTGCGTATATATATATGCCCATGAGAACATACTGTTTTTTAACTGAAATTGAAATCATGAGATCATGTTGCTTTATTATTTTCATTTTCCACTTAGTGCTGTGTCTTGATAACTTCCCCATATCCTTAAGTTTTTTGAACCTTAAAATATTAAAAAATTACTTAAATGAGGTACTTACTATGCATTCTGCTTTTATGATAAGGCTTTAAAATGAGTGCTTTCTTTTTTTAAGGCAAAAGGGAGCAACTTAGGTAAAGAAGCCGTTGCCAGTCAACAGTCCCAAAGTGGGTAAAAATGTCCTTGGTTTAAATTTTTCATACTAATAAATTATTATCATTAAGTATCATATATTATACTTTTAAAGAATGTATTATGGCAACTTTTAAATTGAAGTATAACATATCAATTCTCCATGGATTTTGTTTTTGTTTTTTTCCTACAAGTACGATTTCTTTATAGAAATTTTAAAACTCTTTTAGAGGAAATTATTTTTGAGCTTAAGAAGCTGATATTTATATTGCAATTTATAATACTGTCTTTAATTTTGTATTAGTAAGCAGTCTTAACCAGCTGGATGATTGCATCAAGCCTAAATAATTAACCATATCAGAAAACATGCAATTAATAATGAACAGATTGTTAGATACTTCCTTCTAGCAGTACAATCATTTAAAAAAGAAAACATTCTAAATGTTTTTTTCATTTAAAATGTATTTTACCTGCCAAAAAATACAAATGTGGTTTTCTTAACCTTGAACACTGATCCATGCATGTGCAGTAGGGAAGCATTACTCTTATTGCCAGCTAATTAGTTCTTGAGGTAAGTGGAATTGTTTTCCAACTACCTGACTCCTGGTATCTTTTGTGTTCTTGGTGTTCTGCATTTATAAAATATTTTGCAAAGTTTCAAGAAGAAAAGTTTTGAAAAGTTCTGAGGAGAGAGGATAAAAAAGTTGAAGGACAGAATAACAAGTACCTATACTTGGGGATTTGGGGGAGGAGGGTAAAAGGGAAGCCAGAGAATAAGAGAAGAGTTAGGAGTTTATGGTATTTCAGGTAAGGGAGAAAGTTTTAAGAAGGAGGGGATTGATGACCTTTTACAAATTTTTGTCTTCTTTTTGCTGGTAGGTTGGGTAGCGTGAAGAGGTTATTAGATTGGAGGTCATGGTTAACTTTCAGGAATGTAGCTCAGTGGAGTGGTGGGGCAGAAGCCAGTTTCTGAGAGGTCAGAGAATGAATGGGCTGTACAGAAGCGGCAGCAGCACCAGTAAACTCTCTTTGAGGTATTTGGGGGTGAAGGGGACGAGAGAAATTAGAGAAGATGTTTAAAGGTATCAGGGTTGAAGAACGTTTTAATAGGATGAGGGGACTTAATCTGATTTCAGGATGAGATGGAGGATCCAGGGAGAGTATTAAAGATGTAAAGAGTGGGGCCAAGGATGATAAACAATGAAACAAGACCCTAGTTCAGATAGAAGGGAATGTGATTGAGGGTGTAAAAGCAGCCATTAGCCATGGGGAACATGGATTTGAAGTATATTCTGTTTAAACATGCTCAAGCCTTGACCATCAAGTGCTGTATTTTTAACAGTGCATCACTTACTGCTGCAGAAGCATTATCAGCATTTTGTAAGGTTGCCAGACTTAGGCAAAGCCAGTAGGCTGAAGGGCAGTAATATTTCTGCTAAGCATGCTTGCTTTACCTGTAGTAGGGGTTTAGTGGCTTACAGAATATTCAGAAACCTCTTAGCAGCTGTATTCTGACCTGCTGTAAAAGTTGCTCAGAGTGAAACCAATTTCTGAAGGACATCTCCCAACTTTTTAAAGAACGATTATTGGAGAATATATATAACATAAAATTTACCATTTTAACCATTCTTAAGGGTACGGTTCAATAACATATATATTTACCTTGTTGTACAACCATTATCACCATCCATTTCCAGAACTTTATTTTCAAGTTTGTCTCACTTTTTATATTGTAAAATACATGTAACATAAAATTCAGCATTTTAACTGTTAAAAAAAATTATTTTTTTATTTAAGTAGGCTCCACGCCCAGCGTGGGGCCAGGTGTGGGGCTTGAACTCACAACCCTGAGATCAAGACCTGTGCTGAGATCAAGAGTTGGACGCTTAACCAACTGATCCACCTAGGCACCCCTCATTTTAACCATTTTTAAATGGCATTAAATCCATTCACATTATTCTGCAGCCACCACCACTGTTCGCCTCTAGAACTTTTCATCATCCCAAACTGAAGCACTATAACTCCATGTTAACTTTCTTTCATCAGCCCCAGGTAACCACCATTCTGCTTTCTGTTTCTATGAATTTGACTATTCTAAACACCTCAAAAAAGTGGAATGCTACATATAATATTGCCTTTTGCATCTGGCTTCTTTCACATAATAGGATGTCTTCTTCAAGTTTCATCCATGTTGTAGCATGTGTCCAAATTTCATTCTTTTTTAAGGTTGAATAATATTTCATTCTATATGTATACCACATTTTGTTTATTCGTCTGTTTATGAACACTTGGTGTATTTCCACCATTTGGCTATTGTAAAATAATTGTGCTGTGACCTGTGAACATGGGTGTAGAAATATGTTTGACTTTCTGTTTTTAATTCTTCCAAATATACCTAAAGTGCAATTACTAGATCATATGGAAATTAATTCTCTATTTAATTTGTTAATACTGTTTTCCACAACTAACCCAACTCTTTTAATATTAGACATACAGTTTGGAAGGCATGCAGAATGTATAATTTTTTATTCAAATTTTATGGAACTCATGAAATGTAAGAAAATTACATCTCTGTGTTTAGGGTAAATCATATTTAAATAATTACAGGAAGTTAGCTATCTTTTCTTAAAGATAGCATTTAAAAAATAATAATCTTTATAGTTGTAAAGTTCTTGCTCATAGCACATGCAGTGTAATGCTGTTAACAATGTTGATGTGTGATGCAGAATGTAGAATGCTTTATTTCCCACAAACCTTGTCCGTTTGAAGTATTTTTATTCATAAAGCACTTAATACATATTTTTCTTCATTTGTTAAACATTGGCTGTTTAAAAAAAGCTTGACCTAAGCTCTTGCTTTTGAACCAGTAAAGGTCACATGTGTGATGTCCCAATTCTTTGACCGATCTCAACATATAATATTTGAAAGTTTATTCCAATAATTTAATTTCATGTCAAAATTATTAATGGCAGTTTTCTTTTTTGTTTATAAATGTATGTTTGAAATATAGTTATCATTCTCAACAGGAACCTTTTGTAACACATTCAATGGAAATTTATAAGATAAACATTAGGCATGACAAAGAAAACAAAAAGACAGCCTTCTAATAGTAAAAAAATACGTGAGGCAAAGAAATGGAAAATCGGAACTGTTCTCTTGCTTTTGAAATATTTCGTGGTTTTTCTTTAGAGATACAGTATAAAGTGCCTCCTAGTTTCTTCTAGTAGCTTTTTATTTGAGATGAAGTGTTTTCAGACTTAATGTCTTGCTGCTACTATAATTGATAGTTTGGGAGCTGACTCTAATCTCATTTATTGACATAGTCTCCCTAAACTATAGGATAGATGTTTGGAACATAAAATGCTTTTTTTCTACTCATATCTTTTGGTTTTTTTGCCTTAAAACAAGAACATGAATTAGTGATCTCCGATTACTGCAAAATATAGCCTTATGATTTTATGTCTTTTTTAAATTTGCTTTCCCTGGACTGATCTAGTTTTTAATTCCCATTTTGTCTTCCATTATGAAGAGTTTTTCTGATTTATTACAAATTGAACCTTTCATTGAGTTTGTAAATAAATGTGTGAGTCCCTTAGTGGTATTTTACATACAGTATTATTTTAATATATTGGGTATAACAATATAAATTTTAATTCATGGGCTTAAATTTATAGAATAGTTTTTCAGTTGTCATTTTGTGTGTATTTTCTTATTAATTTAGCTCCTTTTTCCCCAAATAGTTAAACATCTAAGAACTGTATGTCAAAATTACACTTAACAACTTGGATAACATGGAACAATACATATCCATAGTAATATTTTAGTTTCCATTTTTTATATATATTTTCTGTATGAGTATATTTTTTGGGAGCAATGAGTATCCTGGTAGATGACTTACATAATTTCATGCTGAATTTTAAAAAATTGTGACAGTGAATACTTAAAAATAAACATAAAACTCTAAACCAATGTATATAATTTGAATTTTTGGAATATAGCATAGTATTCTATATATTTACTAATTTTTGTGGTATGGATAGTTATTATAGCAGACATTTGTTGAACTTCTCTGTGCCTACCAGTTTTAAATATTTTTTAAAAGTATTAATAAATAGTTTATCTTTTTAAATATAAATTTATTGAGATGAAATCCATGTACCAGAAAATTAACCATTCTAAAGTGAACAGTTCAGTGGTGTTTAGTACAGTCACAATGTTGTGAAACTACCACCTGTGTGTACTTCTAAAGGGGAGGGGGGTGGGGGGATGGTTAGCCCCGTGAGGGGTTTATTAAGGAGGGCACATATTGCGTGGAGCACTGGGTATTATACGTAAACAATGAATCATGGAACACTACATCAAAAACTAGTGATGTACCGTGTGGTGACAAACATAATTAATATTTTCATCACTCCAAAATAGTACTCATTAAACATCTTATCCTCATATACCCCTTCCTCCAGACCTTGGCAACCACCAGTCTGCATTCTATTTCTATGGACTTACCTATTCTGGACATTCCACATGAATAGAATTGTGCAATATATGTGGTGTTTTGTGACTGGTTTCTTTCACTTAGCATAACGTTTTCAAGGTTCATCCATGTTGTAGCATGTATCAGTACTTTCTTTCTTATTATGGTTGTGTTCTACGTACTTTGTATGCACTAACATTTAATCCCCACAACAACCCTATGAAGTAAGTGTTATTGTTACCTACAGTTTATAGATGATACCAGTAAGGCATAGAAAGATTAAATAACTAGTAATTGGAAGAACTAGGATTAGAATCCAGGGAGTGGACTCCAGGTCCTTAACCTAGATGTTAGATAATACTGTATTCATCCTTGCATGAAGTATTTATAGAACCAAACTGCAAAGGGAATTCTGTGACAATTGGAAAGATTTAAGTGGTCTAACTGAATGTGTGGGCAATGAGAAAGTTTAGAAGCCATACATAAAATTCAAACTTTCATTATGGATATTATCTTTTTGATACTTTGGTATTTTTGGAGCTAAATAATACCCAAATTCAATAATGTGTTGTGGTTTTTTTATTTGTTTTTTGTTTTGTTTTGTTTTGTTTTGTTTTTAAGAAACACTGCAAAGTGTGGTAGCTGCCTCTTGGAGGTCTGAAGCATTTCACAACAATTATATGGCTTCTCTTTATGTAAAATTTAAACCTGCATCAAAAGTTCTCCAGAAATGTATCCCTCGCCCCCCACCCCACAGCAGTAATAGTTTGATGATCAGAATGTGCCAGAATTTGGCGGTTTCCTGAAATTCTGATCACTAACCTTGTTACCACCTAGCTTTCCACTTCTTTGTTTGAGAAAAGGTCTAATCATCATAAATAACCTTTTACTCTTGAATTATATGGTTTGGTTAATAGAGAAAGCATTCTTTTGATTTACTGAAGCAATTGCTTTGAAACCTTTGGGGAAATAAAGATTTCTTTTATAGGCCTTTACTCTTAGCTGAACTTTGAGTACAAGAAAACAAAACACAACTCAAATCTTTTTCTTTTCTAAATCTGCTAGAGCCTGTGGAAGAGATGGTGACATTGTCTAAGTAATTAGCTTTTTTTCCCCCAGATGGATTTAGACAATAGTTCTAGGTACAAAGTCTCCACGTAAAGAGTTAGCCCTCGTATTCATATAGACTGTCCTCTTATTTCTCAGGTAATGTTTCTGAAAGTCAGACAGTTGACAGAAATGTTTTAAGAGATGGTTCCCATTCCAGATAACTTTAGTATACATTTTCTAATTTCATTTGCCTTCTTAATAATATATTTTATCATTTTGTACATATTCTTTAATATTGACTGATTTTTTCACATATTTAAACACAATGTTGACTGGCTTAGATTTAGTAAGCTTCTAATTGAGGCTAAGTATTTGACATTAAATCTAATGATTTCTATTTGCATCTAGATTGTTACTTCTTATCACAAGTCAGTACTTTTTGTTTTTCCTTTTCCATTCATTTTTTATACATTGCAGTAAATGCTAAGTTTCAAATATTTGTCAACATGAGACCCTTGAAAACGGTTGAAACGTTATCTGTAAAAACAGTTATCTACTAGAGATATAGATGGAAGGACTTACGGTTAAAGGATGCTGGGATCTAGAGCCTTCTCTGAGCATCTGTTTCATCAGTGAGTTATTTCTTCTCTCATGTGAAAGGCATCCTGAATCTTTTCTGTCTTCAAATGTTTTTGAAGGGCTAAGCCATAAAAAGAACAGTGTATGAGGAGGGAGGTAAGTGAAGGAAGGGAAGGAGGGGGAGATTTATTTGATTCATGTGTTACCGGGAGTGGTACTGAGTTAACTTTCAGTTGTGCAGACATGTTGCCTGATTCTGTTGTAGGTTCTGTTTTCCCTTATTCATTAATTTTGGGGGTAGTTCCACTTGATTATTTGTGTGAAACACCCTAAGAAGACATGGTAGAAAGTTATAAATGTGTTCTAAAATTTCTACCATCAATTTTTGGAAGATTGCTGGTTTTTAGAAAAACAAGTATTTTAGTGGAATTTATTTCCTTTACTTTCCTACTCTTTGAAAGGATGTACAAGGAGTGTTAGCATATACAAAGGACAAGTCTTCCTGCATTTGAACCAACCAAATACACACATCTGAAACTTAGCTAAGGGTATTTTGTGGATTTGACATTATGGTCATTTAGTATTAAAGAAGTATTTCCTGGATCACAGAACTTCAGGGTACTTTATGATTGGGTTGCTATTACATACCCTAGTTCTAGAAGGAAGAATTACTTCTAACTCTTTTGGGAAAGAAATTCAAATTAGAAATCTAGGCCAATAGATTTGTTGTGCTTTCATGAAGTAGTAGAGAATATAGGGAAAAACGAGGTAAAAAAATTAGATTTCTGGGGGCGCCTGGGTGGCACAGCGGTTGGGCGTCTGCCTTCGGCTCAGGGCGTGATCCCGGTGTTATGGGATCGAGCCCCACATCAGGCTCCTCCGCTATGAGCCTGCTTCTTCCTCTCCCACTCCCCCTGCTTGTGTTCTCTCTTTTGCTCGCTGTCTCTATCTCTGTCAAATAAATAAATAAAATCTTTAAAAAAAAATTAGATTTCTGAAATTTGAAGAATAAAGTTGAAGTATTTTTCTTATATAATGCATTGCTTAAGAGAGAAATAAACCATTAATAAATTGAAGCTAATTTGTTTATGGTTAATTTTTTTGTTAATGAACTCTTTGATTTAGAATAAGACGTAAAATACTGTATACCAACTAGATAATCAAATATCCAAGTCTTGATTTTAAGTATTTTTATATGACTCATAAGGAAAGATTAATTTAGCACGTGTAATCAAGTAGCAGAAACAGTTTGAAAGCTGGACGCAATTGAAATATAATTGGAATTAAATAGAAAACATTTATTTCGTATTTCTAAATGAGGTTTTAATTAAAGTAAAACTGGCTCATCTTTTTTTGACGTTTCTTTGAGAAGGAAATTTGAAACACACTTCAGTTGATGGTTGGCTTTCTCTGACTTTGATTAATCACTTTCAAAGTAAGCAGTAGACCAGTACAGTAATTTTATAATTATACACAAGTGAGATTATTTGAAACTTTAGCTAACATAACTGTAAAGGAAGTTTTACATTGGTCAACTTTATATAATACTGTGTATTTTTCTTTTACAATTCAAATACTTACAAGTGCTAATCTGAAAAAAGATTCTATTATTTTTGCATATAATTTCATGGGGGAGAATTTTAAACTAGAAATATTAGTTTCAAACACATTTAACTATTAATACTGAAAACTTTCAGTTTTTCAGAAAACTAGCTGATAGAACACTCAGTGTGGTTAAATATTGGAAAGCATCCAACTAAACAAGCTCACTGTAAGCTGTGCTTACACACTAATGAACCAATTTATGTTTCTGCAGAGCAGTGCTAAAAATAAAACTTTCTAGTGTCCGAAAGATTTGAAATGACAATGGAATCCGATTTATATATAATCATAATAAAAGAACTCTCATCCATGCATGATGAAATGCCCTTACAAGTTTGAAAACTTTTCAAGTGTTAAGACTGATACAAAGATAAATTACTTTCTACTTAATACTGTAGTCTATGGCCATACCACCCTGAACGCACCTGATCTCGTCTACTTAATACTGCAGAATGTGTATCTCATCTTAACTGTATGTCGAGAATCATCTTTGAGAACAGAACGCTTAACTCTTTCTGAAAGACTTAGTGATTCTTTTCAAGCACATCAACCTGTATGCAATATCACTGATCTAAAAATTTCTTACAAGCTCATTTCTTAGAATAAAACTATTAGCAAAGTAGGGGCACCTGGCTGTTTCATTTGGTTAAGCGTCAGACTCTTGATTTTGGCTCAGGTCATGATCTCAGGAATGTGAGATTGAGCCCTGCGAGCCCTGCATCGGGCTCCGTGCTGGGTGTGGACCCTACTTAAGATTCTCTCTCTTTCCCTCTCCCTCTGCCTTCCCCTCCTGTGTTAAAAAAAAACTTTCAATAAAATAAAGTATGTGTTGTTACTGATACGGTATGAAACAAGTAAAAAAACTTCTAATACTATAATGTATTTTAAAAACAACTTTTATATTGAGACACTTGCTTTATTTCTTTTAAGAGTGAAAAAAATATGATTTAATGGCAGAAAACATGTACTTACATTCTTTTCAATACTAAAATAACTTCTCCCATTCCGTCTGTTGCCTTTAAGTTTTGTTGATTGTTTTCTTCACTGTGCAGAAGCTTCACTGTGCAGAACCTTAGATGAGGTTCCAGTATTTGCAAAGAACATATCAGATAAAGAGTTAGTACCCAAAATCTATAAAGAACTTATCAGTGGCTCAGTCAGTTAAGTATCTGCCTTTAGCTTAGGTCATGATCCCAGGGTCCTGGGATTGAGTTCTGCATCAGGCTCCCTGCTCAGCAGGGAGACTGCTTCTCCCTCTCCCGCTGCCCCTCCCCCCTGCTTGTGTGTGCTCTCTCTCTTTCTCTCTCAAATAAATAAATAAAATCTTTTATTTTTTTTTTATTTATTTATTTTTTACAGATTTTATTTTTATTTATTCGACAGAGATAGAGACAGCCAGTGAGAGAGGGAACACAAGCAGGGGGAGTGGGAGAGGAAGAAGCAGGCTCATAGCGGAGGAGCCTGATGTGGGGCTCGATCCCATAACGCTGGGATCACGCACTGAGCCGAAGGCAGACACTTAACTGCTGTGCCACCCAGGCGCCCCAAATAAAATCTTTTAAAAAAATTAAAAATAAAAAGAACTTATCAAATGCAACACCCAAAAAAACAAATAACCCAGTTAAGAAATGGGCAGAAGACATGAATAGACACTTTCCCAAAAAAGACATCCAGATGGCTAACAGACATATGAAAAGATGCTCAATGTCACTTATCATCAGGGAAATACAAATCAAAGCCACAATGAGATACCACCTCACCTGTCAGAATGGCTAAAGTTAACAACTCAGGAAACAACAGATGTTGGTGAGTATGCAGAGAAAGGGAAACCCTTTTGCACTGTTGGAGGGAATGCAAACTGGTGCAGCCACTCTGGCAAACAGAATGGAGGTTCCTCAAAAAATTAGAAAGTAGAACTACTCTATGACCTAGCAATTGCACTACTAGGTATTTACCCAAAGTATACAAAAATGCTGATTTGAAGGGGCACATGCACCCCAATGTTTATACCAGCACTATGAACAATAGCCAAATTATGGAAAGAGCCCAAATGTCCATTGAGTGATAAATGGATAAAAAGATGGGGTATATATATAAAATGGATTATTACTCAGCCATCAAAAAGAATGAAATCTTGCCATTTGGAACGACGTGGATGGAACTAGAGTGTATTATGCTAAGTGAAGTAAGTCAGAGAAAGACAAATATCATATGATTTCACTTGTATGTGGAATTTAAGAAACAAAACAGAAAAACATATGGGAAGGGAAGGAAAATAAGATAAAAACAGGGAGCAAACCATAAGAGACTCTTAAATATAGAGAACAAACTGAGGGTTGCTGGAGGGGCTGTGTGTGGGGGAATGGGCTAAATGGGTGATGGGTATTAAGAAGAGCACTTGTTGGGATGAGCATTGGGTGTTATATGTAAGGAGTGAATCACTAAATTCTCCTGAAAGCAATCTACGCTATATGTTAACTAACTTGAATTTAAATTATAAATAAAAAATAAATAAATATATAAATGTTACTGGATTTTTTGCAGAGAAAAACTTCATTCAGTTCTTAACAATAAAGCTTATACCACAATTAGGTTTATGAGGAAAAGTTAAGCTTTTCATAATTTTATTAATTATAAGGCTTTTTTCTTGTATGTTATGAATTTAAATTTTTTGTGCTTAATTTTTAGTTTTTAAAACTGAGTAGATTTGAAACAAGGTAAAATCTTTCAGAAGAGACTATCCAAGTTTATACTTTCTCTGTTTCCTTATTTTGACTTGCCTTTTATTATATATTTATTCCATTTTTTTAAATGATGCTGCATATTTAATGAAAGAATTTTTTTTAAAAGGAAGTGTTGCCAATCAGTCTAAATTTGTTACAGTTAAAATTTGATGGTCTACAGACAATTTATAATCCTTTTCTTGTTATAATATATTGTCAAATTTATAGTAGTATCAGTTAGAAAGTTTATGGAAACATTGTTTAAGGTGGTTTAAAATAGAACTAAATCTTTAATTTGAATTTGATGGCACCTGTTTTCATTTTGTTCCCCCGGCAACACCACGGGTACCAGAATTGCCCAAAGACCACCCTGGTTTTTGAGAAGAATGAAATCATTCTGAGTTTTTTTTTTTATTTCATCTTTTTACTGACTAAATATTTAAACAGAGTTATAAAACATCTGTCAGAGTTTGTGAACTCACTTTGGAGTAAAAGAGTTTAGGACACACAATTGGAAGTTTTGCGTAAAAATCCCTGAGTAATTTTAGTTTGTCTTTCTTAGTTATGCTAAAATTTTTATTAGAATTAGAATTAGAAATTAGAAAAGTAATTGACAGCAACAAGAAAAGAAGTTTCTGGACTTAGAAAATCATCTTGGAAAGCTATTCCTCCTTTCGTTTATTTACTGACAGTTGAGTTTTGTTTTTGTTTTTGTTTTTTAAAGGCAGCATGATCTTTTTTTTCTGGTAAGTTCTGAGGAGTCGAGGTATGTGCATTAAGATTTATACTATTGAGACTCCTGTGGGAGAGAGGTAAAGCTGACACAAATGTTACCTTTTCTAATAGGGTCTGCATTACTTTTTTCCCCTGCTGTATCGTTAATTCATGTGTTTTGGGACATCATGAAATGTCATTATTCTGTCTGTTTTGGTTGTGGGTAATTGAGACATACATGCAGTGAAACAAGTGGCTGAAAGTAATTAATTTTCTATGTCCAGAGAGCAGAATTGAGTGTCTTATAAACCAGCTATGTTAGATTAACATGTATTCTTTTGGCAGTTTCCTTAATCAAGTGGGATTTATTTCTATATTTTCTGAAGGAAAATTCATATGGGAAAATTTTGGTTTACTTTGAAAGAATTGGGTGTACAGACCGGAGAATCTTTGTTTTATTTAAATTTGCCTTCCTTTTTTTTTTTTTTAATAGGTTCTATCCGGCCTTGGAAAGAATAGAATTTCATAATAATTATAGTAATAATAAATAGACTTTTTACTAGTGCGAAGCATGAATTCTAGTCCTTTCAGCAGTCTTACGAAGGGGAGGTATGATTGTGTGCTGTATTTTGTATGTCAGGAAAAATTGGATCTGAAGGAGAAAGTACTACAGACTATGGGACCTTTCTCCAACCTTAGAAATACAACCAGGGATATTGCACATTATACATTTTTAGGTCTGCTGGAAATTTTGTGATTTTGAGGCCTTTTTAACATATTCGCAGGCTATTAATAACTGAGTGTTATCTCAGCTTTACTTTTTCAGTTTAAAAAATTCAGGTTTTCACTTTTTAATCTATAGCTTAAAAAAATCCCTTGAATATTGTTAATTCGTCCCATAAGATAATAAAAGTTTAGTGTCTCTCTCTTTTCTACATATGGAGTAGAGGTGTACATATGAATCATAGGTCTTGCTGTTTAATGTACTGCAAAGTTACTTGTGGATTCCAGGTCAGAATTTGAAAGAAACTCATTTTTTGATTGTAAAACTTTTGGAACCAGTCTCCATATTTTCACTGGGTCCCGCTTTATTGTAATAGAAGAAACTATTTTGAAGAACAAGCTACAAAAATTAAGAACTGTATTATATTGTTATTTCCTTGTTTTTACTAAAGATTAATGTTGGTATTTCAGTTTTCTTAGATTATTAATTCAGATATTTGATTTGGCTATAGAAAATACAAAATTGAGCGGCTTCTCCATAGTCTGTTACTGTACAATGTGCTTCATCCTTTGATGCGTTTTTCACACATTTATTAACCACCACCTGCCTACTCCATGCCAGGCACAATGTGTAAACGGAGGGATAAAAAGAATGAAAAAACAATCCTTGTGCTTGTGTAGGAGTGGTTGTAGGTATAGACATGGGTCCTGAGGGAAAGGAAGTCTTTGCTGGAGTAGAGATGAGGTGGTAGTATAATATAAAGTTTTTCTAATCGGAGAAAAGTAGCATGTGTAAAAGGAAACATAGAACATTTCAGGGTCCTGAATAGCTCCCAAGGGCTATAGCATAGTGTATGGGTATAGATCATTTATATATGTGCTGGTGCTAATGCTGGAGAGAAAAATAGTGATCATGTCATGAATTTTATCATGGGAACTGGAATTTTATCCTGGAATATTAATTTCTTTTTCCTGAATATTATGAGGAGCCATTGGAAAAATTAAAGCAGAGTGATGGGATCTAAGGTGGGTTTTTGTTTGTTTGGTTGGGTTTTTTTGTTTTGTTTTGTTTTGTTTTGGTTATATCACTAATGGCAGAAGTATAGGAAATGGATTAGGGTGGAATGGGACCAGATTTAGGAAGACCTAGTTAACTAGGAAGCTCCTGATAGTCAAGGTGAGAAATAACAACTGAGGTTAAGTTATTAGCGGTGGTAATAGAAAGGGACAGATTCAAGAGTTGTAAAATGAACAAGATAAGGTTAGTGTTTTAAAACCACATTGAGTCAAGGGGCATCTTGGTGGTTCAGTCGGTTAAGTGTCTGTCTTCGGCTCAGGTCATGATCTCGGGGTCTGGGATCAAGCCCTGCATCAGGCTCCCTGCTCAGCGTGGAGTCTGCTTCTCCCTCTCCCTTCGCAGCTTCCCCCTGCTCCTGCTCTCTGTCTCTCAAATAAATAAATAAAATTCTAAAAAAAAAACACCCCACATTCATCCAAAATATCAAATTCTAAGTGTAACTATCTGTCTGTGATATGTGACACATAGAAGTATATTTCATCCACCACATGTTTTGAAGCATTTTATTTTCAAAGATGTCTTTATTATATTTTGTTTATCTCTTCATTGTCTCCATTTTAGAAGTGAAGTGGAAAACCCACTTTTTAAATATAAGTATAATTAATGTCAATGTTATATTAGTTTCAGGTGTACAACATCGTGATTTGACAGTTCTACACATTACTCAGTGCTCATCCCGATAAATGTAGTCACCATCTGTCACTGTACAACATTATTACAATATTATTGACTGTATTCCCTATGCTGTACTTTCCATTTTCATGACATTTATTTTATAACTGGAAGTTCATTGCTTTTTAGATTCCACATATAAGTGAATCATATGTCATTTGTCTTTCTCTGACTTATTTCACTTAGCACAATACTCTCTAGGTCCATCCATGTTGTCTCAAATGGCAAAATCTCATTCTTTTTTATGGCTGGGTAATATTTCAATGAGTATATATCACACCATCTTTATCTGTTTGTGTATTAGTGGACACTTGGGTTGCTTCCGTATCTTGTCTATTGTAATTAATGCTGCAGTAAACACAGGGGTACATACATCTTTTTGAATTGGTGTTTTTGTTTTTTTTGGGTAAATACCCAGTAGGGGAATCATTTTTAGAAATACTCTTTTCCACAGTAGCTGCACCAGTTTACATTCCCACCAACAGTGCATGAGGGTTCTTCTCCATATCCCCTCCAACACTTGTTATTTCTTGTCTTTTTTGACACTAGCTATTTTGACTAGTGTAAGCATAATATCTCATTGTAGTCTTGATTTGCATATCCCTGACGATTGGTGAAGTTGAGCATCTTTTCATGTGTCTTTTGGCCCTCTGTATGTCTTCTTTGGATGAATGTCTTTCCTTCTCACCCACTAATTTTCTTTATCTCTATGTTTTAGCTTATTTAGGGCTATAAAGCATTTGTCTTCTTTGTTCTTTGGAAGTCGCATTAATGGTTATATTTTATAACTGTTTTGCTGCTATATTGCTATATTATACATTTAGAGATCTTTAAATTATTAGTTTCTTTAGATATTCAACTGATTGGATATTTTTAAAAAACCTGGCACTTTACCAGTTTAGTAATTACCAATAATGAGGCCAATAAATTATTTTCCAATAGCGTCTAAACTGCACTGTACCGGTTTAGATTATAGCACCTAACGTTGCCTCAGGGCTTGTGACATTATAACTTTTCAACTGAGCAATGCTTAATTTGTTATGAAAGTGAAAGAAAAGTTAACTAATTCCATCAAAATGTGCTGCTGACATCTGTTTCTGATACAATTTTAGTAATATGATAAGAATTAAAAGCATTGTGTGATTACTGGTTTCTGATTCCCATGATAGTAAACTGTCAATGACTTGTCCTTCCTTTGTAAATCATTTATATATGTGAGGTGTTATTCAGTCCAGATGGAAAAGAAATATAGTGCTAAGGGACACTAAAGCAATAACTGAGTTTCTTTCTGACATTAATTTTCTTAGATTACTTGTTAAATTCGTTAAATAAGCTATATTTCATTCCTTGAATTTTATAAAATAATTAAAAATTGGAAGAATTTTTAATATTTTATTTATGACTTTTTTTTTGTAAAACCACATAATATTTTAACATATATAGGTCAGTATTTTCATCCATTTTTCACTCTATATCATATGCTGAGTTGCTTAAATCTTCATTAAGTTACTGGTATTGGAAGAAGAGATATATGGCCTTTGAGATCAAAATTTATTTGGAGGTAATAAAGATAGAGATGAATATTCTGGAAACCAACCAAGTTCTGAAGAAGAAGAAAGCAATTCAAAAGGAGATACTTGATTAAGGTGATGGAAAAAAGAAGAGTGGTATTAGGGAATGACATGAAAGAAAAAGAGTCAAATAGAAAGGGAAGAAAAATGGGTGAGGTGCTTAACAGAGGGTGAAGGTAATTTCTATTGAGAAAGGAGAAGAGAATGGGAGCCTAGAAGGAGTTACGGTTCTCAGCTTCTTACATAGGTGAGATGGTTGCCTTTGATCTCTCAGAACCAGGAATAGCTGTTTGATCAGGTATTTTAGGATCGCTTTAGATTGCTATTGTTGCTGAGCAACTTTGTCATTGCCGTGTCCACTAGGGTTATCGTAAATGTCACCCCGTAGACACTGATCTCAGCAACACATGCTTTTCAGTTAACTCCTTAGGTTAGTCTCCTTGACTTGAATCAAACATATTTGGCCCCAAAGCCCATTTTCTTTTCATTGCCCAGTCCAGCTTGATAGGAAAGCACTTTTCTAGATTTATCTTATATCCTACAGTTCTGCTGGATTCATATATTATCTGTTCTAAGTTTGTGTTTGTGGCTGTGTCAGTTTATGATTATGCCGTTTGTACAAATTTATGTTTTTATTTCTTCCCCCTTTTTTCCTGTTGTGACTTTAGGTAAGATATTCTCTTAAACTTCACTTTCCTCAGATACAAAGTGGACATAATAGACTTACTGGAATCACAGGCTTACTGGACGAATTCAGTGAGAGATTGTGTATAAAGGATCTAGTAAGATGTTGATACAGTGGGGCAATATACAGACATTTTAGTCTTATTTCTATTTATATTTCTGGTTTTTTTTTAAAGATTTATTTATTTATTTGAGAGAGAGAGAGCATGAGTGGGGTGGGGTGGGGTTGTGGGAGAGGGAGAGAGAATCCAAACCAGACTCTGTGCTGAGTGCGGAGCCCAACATGGGGCTTGATCTCCTGACCCTGAGATCATGACCAAAGCTGAAACCAAGAGTCAGATGCTTAACCCACTGCGCCACCGAGGCACCCTTTGTTTCTATTTTTATTGAGAATGTGTCTGTTTCTGCATTTTGTATAATTCTGGTGGTTGGTTTTAGAAGTCTTTTAAAATCACATTGACATATTCACGGTATCTTTTTTTAGCATTTTAATTCTAAACACTTTATCAATTCTTAACATTTTAATTAAAACATTTTTCTATCGATGTGTGGAATTGTTTCAGCCACATAATCTAAGGTTGACTCTATGGATATAATACAATTTTTATTTTAATTCTAACAATCTCATAGAGTTGTTTAAGATTGGATGAGTTGATATATGTTCAGTTGTTAGCACAGTACCTGGCACTTAGAAAGCATTGTATGTGGATTAATTACTGTCACCATCATTATTTTGCCATCATCATTAGAGGTCCTTCCTGACTACTGTCTTATCTATGTGAGTGCATGTGTGTGTGTGTGTGTGTGTGTGTGTATACACACACATGAAATAGCACTTCTTCTATTTCACCATCATTTTCCTTTCCCTGCCTTATTGTTTTTTCTTAGTTCTTAATAACTTTATTTATTTATTTATTTATTTATTTATTTATTTATTTATGTGTTTATTTTCTGTCTTCCTCAACTGTAATATATATTCTTTAAGGCAAGGACTCTGTTTTTTCCATGGTTTATCTCTAATACCGACAATAGGGCATGTTACATAGTGTAAATTTTGACGAATGAGTAAGTGAGCCAACCAATATCCCATTCACCTGTCAGAGTGGTTGATATTTCAGAGATTCACAGAACATATTCTCATACTCCACTTGAAGAAAATACTTCAGGAAATTTTACTAGAGAGCAAATGAATCAGAACTGAGGCCTCAAAAGAATATTATAAAGAAAAGAGGAAACAGTTATAAGCAATGAACATTTCAGTATATATTACCAAATTCAAATGACTATTGATAAGGTGACTGAAGTTATGCTAAGTAAGAATCCTTGAAATGCAAAGGACATACTAATTAATAGCCTTTAAATAATTAACCATGAGTGAGTGAAAAGGAGATTCATCAGATTGAAATCGTAAGATTCATCAAATTGAAAAAAGAAAGTTATATCAATAGATGCTGACAAAATGTTTGATAAAATTCAACAGCTTCTGGCACCTGGGTGGCTCAGTCCATTAAGCGTCTGCCTTCCGCTCAGGTCATGATTCTGGGGTCCTGGAATTGAGCCCCACATCAGGCTCCCTGCTCAGCGGAGAACCTGCTTCCTCCTCTCCCTCTGCCCCTCCCCCTGCTTATGCTCCATCTCTCTGTGTCAAATAAATAAAATCTTAAAAAGACATTTCAACTTTCCCAAAGTACATAAATGTAATAAAGTACATAAAAAAACAAAGAAAAAAAGCAAACATTATTTTAACATTTAGTTAAATGCTGAAGCCATCTCTAATAACAGTTATGCCCTCTATAATTATTATCCAATGTTTTGTGTGTTCTAGCATGTTCAGTAAGACAAAAAATAGGATAATTAGTATAAATTAGAAAATAAGAGAAAAAATGCATTTTGCTTTATTGGCATTATTGTATGCCTAGAAAATCCAAAAGATACTAGTAAAAGATTAACAAAATTCATAAGAGGATTTGGTAAACAGCTATATAAGATACACAGGAATTAGTAGTCTTTCTCAGTACTGATAATGTAATGACAGAAAATTGGAAAAGATAAGTCAGAGTAGTTTTAGAAACTAGAAAATACTTAAGAATGAATTTAATAAAGGAAGTATAGTTCTATATGAAGAAAGCTATAAAATCACATTGGAAATCTTATCCTTGCTGTCACATGTATTGTCTTTTTAATTTTGGCCACTCTAACATGGGAGTGGTAGTGTCTCACTATGGTTTTAATTTGTAACTGAAATAAAGAAAAAAAAAACTTGCTGGTTTTATAAAATACATTCCCAATTCCTTTTTATCCTTTTTATGTCATAATTCCTCTTTATCTAAAATTAGTAGAAAAACATTTATCGTACTTCTAATAGAAATTTCATCAGAGTTTATGTAGGAATTGATTAAAATAACGTTAATGTTTGTTGACCAAAAAAATTAAGAACAAAAAGGGATAAGGAGTAAATCTCCATTCCAGATATGAAAAGATACTGTAAAGTCACTATAACCAAAATAGTATGGCACTGGCATATGTCTTATGAATATAGAGGTCAGAAAAAGATTCTGGTATAAATGGGAATTTAATTGGTAAAGGTAAAAATTTTAATTCACTGGGAAGATGATAATCATACTGTTAAGACATATGTATGCAAGAGAAAATGGAATCTTTGGTCTGTTTTAAGACCTAAATAAATTTTAGATATACCAAATACTTAAAACAAATGAAAAATAAAAATTCTATACCATATGTATAATTTAGAAGTTGGGAAGAAATTTCTAATTAACACAGGAAAACCAGAAGTTACAAAGAAAAGATAAGTCTAATCACGTAATAATTAGAAACTTTTGTGTGGGATCCTGTAAACAAAATCAATAAACAAACAGTAGGTTGGGAAAGAACATTTGTACCTCAAATGACAGACAAATGGTTGATATTTAAGGTATAGGAAAATTTACAAATTAATAACAAAAAGATAATCCAGTATAAACAAAAAACAGATAAGAGATATGAATAGATAGTTCACAGAACAGCAAATCCACATAGCCAAAAAACACATGATCAATAGTAGTTAAGGAAATTCAGATTGAAGTAACAATGAGATATCATGTTATCCAAGTTAAAAAGACAGGACATTCAGTGCTGGTGAGAAATCAGAGAAATGGGCATTGGCGGAAGAAATGTGAAGTTTACAACTTTTTTTTTTTTTAAGCAATTTGGCATTTTCACTCCTGAAAATCTATCTCATAGAAATGCACCAATATGTAAGGATATATGTATATTTTTATGTTAGGATCTTTTTGCAGTATTGTCAGTAGTGGTAAAAAACTGGAAACAAAGAGGGAAAAGTTGAATACTTTTTTTTTTTATGTTAGGATCTTTTTGCAGTATTGTCAGTAGTGGTAAAAAACTGGAAACAAAGAGGGAAAAGTTGAATACTTTTTTTTTTTTTAAGATTTTATTTATTTATTCGACAGAGATACAGACAGCCAGCAAGAGAGAACACAAGCAGGGGGAGTGGGAGAGGAAGAAGCAGGCTCATAGCGGAGGAGCCTGATGTGGGGCTCAATCCCATAACGCCGGGATCACGCCCTGAGCCGAAGGCAGACGCTTAACCGCTGTGCCACCCAGGCGCCCCTAAAAGTTGAATACTTTTGATAACATTTCAGCCATGTAACATTATGCAGCCATTAAAAAGACTGAAGTTCTGTCTATACTAGCTGATGTGGTTGTATTCCACTGCCTGCTATGAAATGAGAAAAATACAATGTAGAGAATTGTATGTGACCTTATCCCCCAAGAAACAAAACAAAATCTTCAAACTTCTGTGTGTGTTTGTGATTATACAAGGAAGGAAAATAAGGTATGGAGCAGTACACCTAGCGTTGTGGGATGGGCTAGGAGAAAGATTTGAAAATGGAAAAGTAGGAGCCGAGGACAAGACTCACTTAGTTTCAGGCTCATCTTTGAACAAGGGCTCAATTAGAATACTACCAGTGCAGTAATAAAAAGGCTGAGGCAAAGAGCAGACCTCCTGATACACACTGGGTGTACGGGACGCACATAAAAGGTTTGGAATTGCATATGCCTTTTCTAAGAATGTTAGCCATAGTTTATTACAGGTTATTAACAATTTATTAGGAAGAAAGCATTAGAAAAGGATATCAGAATGTACCCGTGTTCATTTTGAAGGTGCTGTGGGAGGGAACCACACATAGACCTAGGGAGACCATTCCAGACAGAAGGAATAGTCAGTAGAAAACTTGTTGTGTTTGGGAAATAGCAAGAAGGCCACTGAAGCTAGAGCAGAGTGGTGGAGAGGGAAAGAAGCAGGAGATGAGATCTGAGAAGTAAGGGAGGTGTTGGTGATAGTAGGTTCAGATGAGGAGGAGCGCCTTGTAGACGATTTTAGGCCCTTGCCAGTTATTGCAGCAAAATGATAAGATCTGACCATGTTTCAAAAGGATAACCCTAGTTTGGTGGAGAACACACTGTGGCTGGGGATGGGCAAGGGTAGAAGTGAAGAGACCCGTTGGGAGGCTAGTGCAGGAATCCAGGTGAGGGACGACGGTGGCACACACTTTACTTTTCAGCATTACCGTGCCATCTACCTTTCTTCTGTCAGTATTTACTGAGTATCAGGTCTTTCTTCAAGCAGTGGTAATTCAAAGATGAATGAATCAGACACACTGTCAGGCCTAAAGTAGCTCACAGTTTGTAAGTATGACATTATTATATTGGTGCTTGCAAATATTCATTTGAAGTTTATTTTTTATTTATTTTTTATTTTTTTATTATTTTTTTAAATAATTTTTATTTTGTTATATTAGTCACCATACAGTACATCCTGTTTTTGATGTAATGTTCCATGATTCATTACTTGCCTATAATACCCAGTGCACCATGCAATATGTGCCCTCCTTAATACCCATCACCGGCCTATCCCAGTCCCCCACCTCCCCTCCCCTCTGAAGCCCTCAGTTTGTTTCCCAGAGTCCACAGTTTCTCATGGTTCATTTCCCCTTCTTTTTACCCCCCCTTCATTCTTCCCTTCCTTCTCCTACTGATCTTCCTATTTCTTATGTTCCATAAATGAGTGTCTTTGCTATAGTTTAATGTGTAATTTAGTATTTAGCAAGAAAATGCTTCTCGTGCATTGTATATATATATATCATTTAGCCTGTAACAGCTTTATACACTTGAAAAATGCTCTTATTTACTCTGTAGTATCTGACATACGCAATTATTTCTTAGACCTTATGTGTTCCTCTAAGCTGAAAGACTAGGTTTAACATTTTTTTGTGAGGTACAATATTTTTTATCAACATATTTTTGTATAATCTAAAAATGTTTTGCCCCTAATACCACCATTTTCCCAGAATCCCTACATCTTTAAAGGTCTCTTTAATGAGCAAGAGGGTGGCCACCCTGCTAAGACATTAGTGGTGATTTTTGATTAGAAGTTGATATTTAAATCTCTGCATCTGGTTCTGTTGTATAAATGAGACTCTCTGGTTCAGTAGAGCAAAACAAAAATTGAAATGTTTTGAATAATCTCAGTACCTGTAATTGTCTATAAACAATCAATTCCAATTTTATGAACTCCCAAATCTTTGGTACACTGAGGGTTGTACTAATAACTGTTGTAATTGGTCTTTGTGGCTGTGTGTTTAAATGTTGGAAATGGGACTTTAATATGAACATGCAGTAAATCTTAACCACAGAGGCACACACAGGTTCCAGTATAATAGAGAGCAGGAAAGAGACACATGTAAACAGACATATTCCTCATCTTAATATGTGGAGCCATACTTCCATAGAATTGCATTCAGTGTTTACATAGAAAGAGCTGGCAATGAAAAACTGCTGTTCCTATGGTTTTACTGTGTATTTTGATCTCTAGGTTATTTACTTTTTCCAAATGTGTAGGGGTGATATTAAAAGATGCTGGTATCAGTTAATTATTTAATTGAAGTAATAAAAAGTTATATAATTGGGGGGGGTGGCACAGGCCTTTGTTTATATTAGGAGAAAAAGGTTATTGTTGAAAAAGAAGATTTTAAAATAATAAATAATTTTGGATAAGAGATTGTTAAACGTGAAAGAATGAAAGACATGGATAGTTTAAAGCTTAAGTATGATGTGATATTGTAATTTCTATTGCATTTGGGACACTTGAGCCATATGAATGTCTTATAGTATTTGGTGATAGCACATTTCTGTACAGCACAGGGAGCTCAGTTTTCTCAGAAGCTTTTCTAATGATTTAGAAATTTTAAACACATTCAATGTAATGGATGTTGATGCCCGTTTAATATAAAGAATGCCACAAAACATCAAAATTTTTATTTTATTTCTTAGTCTATGAATTTTTCTCTCAAAAATATGTGTTTATTAGTAGCAGTTTATAGAAGTGAGAGCTAATAGATGTGTGTATACAGGTTTTCAGTTTTATTCAAACTTTGACTTCTAAAATCAGAGTTTTTGATTTCTCTTCATGTTAAGCTTCTAAAAAGTAATAAAAAGACGATTATTGACCAGAATAAGGAAGTAGATATTTTACAAGATGGGGAGGTTTAATTTATGTGAAATAATCTGGAACTATACTTTTGAAGAAACATTAATTGAATTCCTTAGCAGTAATAAAATCTAACTCATATTCTCTCCAGGTTCTAAATAATAAGTTTATTTATTCAGTCAATAAATAGTTATTGAGTGCTGGGCCCTGTTCTATGGGCAGGAGATATAGCACTTAGTAAAACAAAAATTCTTGTCTTCATGGTGTTTGTATGCCAGTTGGAATTAGGCAGATAATAAATGAAACAAGTACAGTATGTAGTATTAGATGGTGAAGTGCTTTGGAAAATGCTAATGAGGGATGTCAAGATCTGGTTGCACTTTTAAATACCATAGGGGAGGTCATGTAAGAAGGAGACATTTAAAGAAAGGTCTGAAGGACACAAAGGAGTGAGCCATCTGGATATCTGGGGGAAGAACTCTTTGGTTAGAGAGTACAAAATCTAGGAGATGGGGATATGCCTGGCTCTTAGAGGCTTATCTTGGAGGCCAGTGTGGCTGAAGTGAGCCAGGGGAACAGTAATAGGAGATGAGATAATTGAGGTAATAAAGTTGTTATGAAGATCTCAAGATATGCTTATTTTTTCCTTAATTGTGCTTTTTGAAATATTGTCAAATAGTTCTTATACTTGCCACTCGAGACTGATAAGAATACTGCAGAGTATGTTTAAACAATTTTGGATAACCTTATACCTGAGATTTTGTTCTTTCATTCCTCTCTCTCTTATTTTCAACAAGGACATTAACTGTGTTAGATCATTTCAAATATGTATCTATAGGATGGTTAAAATAACCGTAAGAGGAGAATTAGTAGTCCTCAATACTATATTCTCTGTGGGAGTGAAAGGCTATGAAATATAGTCAAAGATCCCTAATATCCTGTTCAGAACCCTGTGTTCAGATAGATTTGGTTTATGTTCCAGCCCAGACTCTGTACCACCTTGGGGAAATTATATAATCTCAGTTTTCATATGTACAAAATAGGGGAATAAAAATATCTACTTTACAGGGCACTTTGGGGCGTCAGTCGGTTAAGCGTCTGCCTTTGGCTCAGGTTGTGATCCCAGGGTCCTGGGATCAAGTCCCACATCAGGCTCCTTTGTTCAGTAGGGAGCCTGCTTCTTCTCCTCTGCCTGTTGCTCCCCCTGCTTGTGCTCTCTCTCTCTCTGAGATAGATAGATAGATAGATAGATAGATAGATAGATAGATAGATAGATAAAATCTTAAAAACAAATAGCTACATTCCAAAGATGTAACCCTTAGAAATAATCTATGTAAAGGGTCTTCATAGTTCCACTCCCGCTGGGGACACTTCGTAAGTGATCACTAATGTCTTCGTATGAATAAGAGATAAGGATGGTATGGGTTAATGAGGCCCATTTAACCTAGAAATTTTACAGAGTTGTTTCCGTTGTCATCCTGAGAGAACCTTTTTCTTGACTACTAACAGTTGGCAAAATGGAGATATTTGAATTTTCCCACCCTTTTCATTTACCGTTGAAGATGCTAACGGGACACAGATTATGAAGGTAGGGTAAGGTAGCACCTTGATTAACCTCTAGAAGAGCTGTCATGGAGTTGGATGTAAAATTTTGTTGTTGTCCTAGGGATTCCTGTTCTCAAGATCGAACACTTATATTTGGTCAATGTAAGCAGAAAGAATTGTAGTCTTTGCGGTGGTGTACCCAGTAACATCTGCACAGAGATGCTTTCCTCTCTATTCCCATAGCACTTTGTAATGCTTTTGCTACCATTTACATTTGTGTATTGCAGCATTGCGTGATCATTTGTATTGAGGATTTGTTGTTGCTGCCATAATTAGATTGAATATTCTTTAAGGAAAGGATAATGTCTTCATCTTTGTTTTCTTGGCGTGAGGCCCAGGGATGGTAAAGTAGTACTACCTATTACCACCTAGTGAAAGCTCCATGAGAGCAGGAAATTTTTATTTCTTTCATTCATTAATGCGTGTTAACACTAGAACAGTGCTTGACGCATAGTAGGTACTTAATAGATATTTGTTAAATGAATAAATATTATATACCAAAGGTAGAACCTTTAATATTTAAGAATATTTTTTCTGGTATTAGACTGGTTCAGCATTTGACAAAGTGGCCTAGAATGGATGCTTAAATTAGTAGATAAGCTACAATAGAATTTGCAGTCAGCTGACAACTTTGCTTTAGAGTAGCTCCTGGTTTGGAGGGCAAAAACTTAACCAATTTGGATCTTTAGTTTAATAAGCAGTGAAGTGGTCAAAAGTTAATTCGCAGGAGAGAAAAATGAAAATGAAAGATCTAAATATTTTACAGATTCAATAACCAGTCTGTTATTAAATAATACTTAAACGTTTTGTGTAAGTATTCCCTAGTAAGGGAAATCCTCCTGTGCGAAAGTATAGTGCTGGGAAATTCATGAATTGTAAACTACAAGGTTAAAGTAGTAAGTGAAGGAAATTAGGAAAGTATTTGGAAAGTCATGTGACTAAATCTATAGTATTGCTCTTAAATATTTAAGATTAGTAAATAGTTTAATTGTCCTTTTTGTTTCATGTTTTTACAGTGAACTAGAAAATAGATTCTATAAACGTTAATTAAACACATATTTTCTGAGAATAAAGGTATTTTTAAAAGTTTGATAATAATACTACGTTTATACAGGAATTTGTTAGGTATAGTATATTTATAGAGATGGAAATATGAGCAATTGCCAAGAATAATTAACTGAAGTAAATTATATCAGAATATTCCTTTCAACGAGATGCTTTTGGGTTTTTTAATTTGATACTCTAATAAACTAATGAAGGTTTTTCAATTATGATGTTATTTATTGGCAACCATGAAAATGTCAAAAATAATATTTTATAAGGAAAATCGTATTATAAAATAGGTTGGGAATAAATCTAAATTTGTTGAAATTAATACTGGGAACCTTTCATTAGTACATCATTAAATGTTACATTTTATACAACACATTTGTTTCACTAAATTATAGAACTACAAAGAATTACCTTCTTTGAAAACTTGTCACAATTTTGAATAAATGGAATATGTAATAACGTAGGAAAATTTAAAAGAGGGAAGATTGTTAAGAATTTTTGAAGATTTGGAAGCCTTCAGCTGGGAGCATTCTTTCTTCTCTTAAATGAGGAACCAAAATTTGGAAATTGAAGAAATACAAATCCTACTTTATTTCTTGCTATGCAAAGTTAATAAAGCTTTAGCTAACATGGAAAAGCACTTAAAAAGCTATCAAAGATATCGGTGACCTTATATCAAACCTAATTATAGAAGCATAAATAATTATTATATACCATTTGGTTTTGAAAAGCAAATGAAGAAGCACAAAAGTATATTTTCTCCCAAAACATTAGCAGTCACGCAGCTGACCGAAAGTAGTAAACATATGAAAATTTATTATGTGGCAGTTAAAAAATTCTTTGTCTAGGGGCGCCTGGGTAGCGCAGTCGTTAAGCGTCTGCCTTCGGCTCAGGGCGTGATCCCGGCGTTCCCGGATTGAGTCCCATATCGGGCTCCTCCGCTGGGAGCCTGCTTCTTCCTCTCCCACTCCCCTGCTGTGTTCCCTCTCTCGCTGGCTATCTGTCTGTCACATAAATAAAATCTTAAAAAAACAAAATTCTTTGTCTAAATTAAGCATCCACAGTGCCATGTCATTTTCAAGAAAGGAAGGGCAAATTTTAGCTTTGAAACTGAGGCAATTAAAGTATTGTATTTTAAAACCCCATCTATTTTAGGCAAATTAATATCTGCATTGTAATTTTTAGAATATTGTTTCTACAGACTAGAGTAACTATTGCATTTGTATAGTTCTGTGCATCGATTTTATAACACTAACCCTTTCCCATAATATGTAGTGATATATTTTAGACCATAAACCTGTTTTGCCTATTGTTAGTTTTTATTTAATATTTAAAACATTTGCTGTTTTCTAAAAATATAATGACTGCTTTGAATATGATTTTTATGTAACCAGCATTTCATTGTATGTTATTTTTAAGTTTTTGAGACTAGTGCTTATTAATTTAATGATGAGCAAGGACTCTTTAAATATTTGAGTGAAACTGACATTTTTCGCTACCTCTTCTATGCTCCATGTGTTTAACTCTTTTGGCTATTTGATAAAGTTTAAAGTGTTTAGTTTGATAATGTATGTGTATTTTGCCTAATTTATCCATTCTGCTTTTCTATTTAGAAATACTTAACTGGGCTGTTCTCACACTGTAAAGTCATTACTGCCTCTCTGTCTTTGCTGGTGTTATTATCCTCCACCCCTTGTCTCTCGGTTATCTTCTTAGTATGAATAGCACAGTAAGTGCCTACTATGAACCACACTATTCTCTTGCCCCAGTGCCGGTATACACCCTGTTTTCCTGGTCTCGTTCATTATCTGCCTCTTTATGAAATCTTTCTGTCAGCTGTTGTAAGTAGATACATGAAGTAAGCTCTTGAGTTTCTGATTCTCTCAGAGGTTAAACATTTTCTATGAATGACTTGAAGAAAGCATATTTTTCATACTTGTAGATGTAAACAAGAAAGTAGGGATAGTAAGTATTATTAAATGGCACAATCAGGATATAGAAAAGTCTTGCAGGACTGGAGGAGATAATGCTAAGTGAAATAAGTCAAGCAGAGAAAGACAAATATCATATGATTTCTCTCATCTATGGAACATAAGAAATAGGATGATCGGTAGGGGAAGAAAGGGATAGAGAAAGGGGGGGTAAATAGAAGGGGGAATGAAACATGAGAGACTATGGACTATGAGAAACAAACTGAGGGCCTCAGAGGGGAGGGGGGTGGGGGAATGGGATAGACTGGTGATGGGTAGTAAGGAGGGCACGTATTGCATGGTGCACCGGGTGTTATACGCAACTAATGAATCATCGAACTTTATATCGGAAACCGGGGATGTACTGTATGGTGACTAACATAATATAATAAAAAATCATTTAAAAAAAAAGAAAAAGAAAAGTCTTGCAGGATGAATCAATAGGTGGTAAGTACAAGAAGATAAAATTAAATGTATATTAAATTGAATATTCTCATACCCTCACCTCCAGTAAATGAGGATAGTCAGGGAGGTCAGCCCTGGGCAGAGACCTGGATTAATAGCAGTAGACATAAAAAGCATTTAGGAATTTGGTTGACAGTGAATTCCATATGCAGAAAAGTTTATGTGATCTAGGGTTGCTCTAGATATATTGTATTTTTATGTGTGTGGATAATAATACAGAGTTGACTTAAGGATACAAAGTGAATGAATAAACATTTGGCCTATCTTGTGTTAATGTTTATGCCCCAAGGCACTTACAATTGCATTTTTTTTAGAGTAGGAAGCACTTATATGGAGGAAATTTCTGATAGTATACTCTGTTGTCAAGAGTAGAAAAAAGATAGAAGCTTCAGAGATAGGTTCTAGGATATAAATTCCTTTTCATTGTGCTTCTTTCTTGTGCGTTTCTAAGTTGGTAAGGTTGGGCTTCCTGATCTTCAGTTGGACTGGATGTTCCCCATCCCACTAACCCATACATGGGACCACACTTTTCTCCTATACCAACTAAACATCCATCACTTGGCTGAGCTCTTCCCTTGGGGTGGGCTTGGTCCCTTGCCTGCCTGTCATAGTTCTGTGCTAGAGATGGTGCCACTGTTTCTTCCTCCTTAATCACCAGCTAACTTCTGCAGGCTATTGGCTCTGCTAATTCTTTGCAGAGAATATCAACTTTGTTAAAGGAAACTTTATTTCAGGGAATTTGTTATTATTGAATTATTTTATACATATTTTTTCTGTATTATTCTATATATTGAATATAAGCTAGATAGTATCCAAAGTTGAACCTACATTACTGAATACCAAAGAGAGTAGGAAATACTCTTTAATCTATAGTTGATAGCTACTTTTGAACATGAGATGGTGATAGTCTCCTTTTTCATTTTATCTGTTGTTTAAAGAAGTCACCTATACTCACCAAGTGCCTTCTATTCCCATTCTGTTTCAGTAATGACTTTATTGATTGTGTCACCTGTGCAGTAGTTGAAAATGGATATGAGTACACAATTTCAGGACCTCCCTGCTTCCTTGTAGATCACTTGGCCGTATGTAAGTGATTTAACAGTCATGCAGTCAGGATTTTCAGAGTAAATAATTTCCATCTCCATTACTGTATCTTTGTATTCATGAACACTTGCAGGAACATAATATTCCTTAGTGAAATTTATACAAGTTAAAAATATCAGGCTAGAAATAAATAACAAAAATTTAAAAAATCAGGCTAATTTAAACATTTGGAGACTTGATTTTTGTAGTAATGGTGAATGGTTTTTGACTTAAAACACCAGCAGTTAATAAAAGGTAAATATAGTGAAGAATAATTTTTTTTTGTAGGAGTGCAATCTGATTTCAGATTATGATTTTATGTAAATTTTAACTTATATTACAACTTTTTAAAGATTTTTATTTTTTAACCAAAATACATATTAGTAAGCAGAGTTTAAAAGGAGTAGTAAACCACCTTTCTTTACACAATAGACTCCTAAGAAAATGTTGAGTGCCAGCTCCTGATAAGGTGTCAAGAAAATTATTGTTTCTTTAGTTATGAATATTTCTTCCTGTTACCCAGTTTATCATGTGCCTAATTACATGGTGATGTAGCTTGATTTCAGAATACAAATACTGATGTTTGAAGTTCAGACCATAATGTCTTTTTTTCTGTGTGTCAGCTAACTCAGCGGTGTTACTTACTCATTTATAATTGTGATAAAAAAACAATTGATTTTAAAAGAATCAGACATTTTTAGGCAATATGCAGGGTCCTTCTTAGTAGCACCAAAATAAGACATTTGAGTTTGAGGAAGGGAAAACCATTATCGTGCAGCAGTGCCGTGCTCACTTTTACCTGAGTATGTATTTGAATTAGAATTTCCAAATGTGAGAAATCTGAAAGGAATGAAAAAGGCTAGTCCTTAATGTTAGCGTATGGTTGCTGTTAGCCAGAATGAAGTTCAGGCCATGATGCTCTGTAGCCACTGTATGACCTACCCAAAGGCAGTCAGAGCGCTCTTTCTTTGTCCCTTTCTTTCCTTCTTTCTTTCTCTCTTTTCCTTTCTTTCTTTTTCTCTTTCTCTCTCTCTCTCTTTTTCTTTTTCTTTCTTTCTTTCTCTTTCTTTCCCCCTCTCTCTCTTTCTTTTTTCTTTCTTTTTTTCTCTTTTTTAAAACTAATTGGCCCATGTTTAGTTTACTGAATGTCATCTGGACTCAGTAAAAAGCAAGTGACCTGCATTGAATTAGTGTAATTGTAATACAAACAGAATATCGCATAGTTTTGGTCTTATACAGGAAAGGAGAAAGTTGGAAAGATTTTTCTGTTTGATAAATAGAAACTGAAGATATGGGGATCCAGACCTGGTTCATACTTGATTTTACCTTTCATGTCTTTTTGTAAGATCAGTATTTGGACTTTCAGGCATTTTTCCCCTATGAAAGAATATTGGTTTTCCCTTTGAAATGTACTATGAAGGAAATTTTTTTAAATTTTTTTAATCATACAAATGAAGTATATTAAGTCATGGATCTAATTCCTCTTTAATTTAAGAAAGTTAGCATTGTCCAAAACGGAAGTTCTTTTCCACACTACTAGGATTGTCAGGAACTTGGCATGTTATTTTATCTTTATCATGACTAATATTTGCAAAGCCCCTTCAGATGCCATTTTATTAGTTTTTTATGTTTATTATATTCTGTTTCAGAGAGGCAATAACTACATTTACCAAAGGAACAAACTTTGTGACTTTGATCTTTAATTAAATCACTCAATTTGATTTTGAAAGTGTCACTTTAAAATGTAGTTATTTGGCATTCTGGAAGTTATATTCTGCATAACTTATACCCTTGTAGTAGGACACTGAAGGTAAAGGACAGTATCTATAGATAAGTTAGATCTTCCTATTTTAATCTCTGAGAACCTTGTACTTTTTGTCATTAATGTTTATTTATGGAAATATTTATGTGATTTTGGGTTAATGTTTGTCTTCCCCATAGTATTGCATGTCTCAAAGGAGCAGGCACTGGGTTTTCCTTTTTTTTTTTTTTAATTTGATATTCCTTACTGTGTAATACAATGCCTGGCATGTAATAGGCAGTAAATATTAGGCAAGTAATGTAAAAATAAATAAGGAAATTATTGAGATTAGTATTTACAAAAATCTGTTATCTAAACAACATTCAAGTACTCGTTAGTATAGTTTAATTGCAATGGTAGAATCCTGGCTTTTCTCCTCGCTAGTTTTATCACCTAGGGCAAATTTGTTTCTTCCATATCTCATTTTTTTCCATATATAAAATGAGAATAATTATAGTCATTATCCTGAGTTCTTATGAGGATTAAGGGAAATAATTCATGTAAAACCCTTGTGAGATGCCCCACAAATGTTGATTGATAATATTATCATTGTTGTTCTCTTATTATTTTAGAGGTACTTTGGAATCATGGAAGGAATGTATGGCTTTATTGAGAGAATCGTATTAGGGAACCCTTCAGAGAATAGGTAATGTTCCAAAATCATATTCAACGATGAATAATTACACGATGGCTCATGGGCAAAGGGATCTATGTATGTGCCATGCCAAGAAGATTGTACCGCATTTTGCAAGTCATGGGGAAAGATGGGTTTGCAGTGGAAGTTGATATGCAGATTTACATTTTAGAAAGGCTGTTTGGCAAGCAGTATGCAGGAAAGACACCAGAGGTACATAGACCTGGCAGTCAGAATATCATGGTCTTAAAATGATGTCAATTTTGTATTGTCTTTGAATAAAAATTGATATAAAAATCTAAGTAATTATACAGATAATGCTAATCATATTTGCTGTTATTCAGAATGATTGCAAATACCACTACTGTCTACCATCTGCCAGGTGTTTTTATATTCATGTCACTTAACTCTTATATCGAGTTACTGTAATGAGGTAGTAGTTCTCAAAGTGTGGTCCCTAGACCGATAGCATTAATATCCTCTGAGCACTTGTTAGAAATGCAAATTCTTGGACCCCCATATCAGGCTTATTGAATCTGGAACTCGCTGAGTAGGGTTCAGCAATCTGCATTTTAACAAGCCCTCCAAGGAATTCTGATGCATAGTAAAATTTAAGAACCATTGCTTTATGTATATATTTATATAGGTGAGAAGACTGGGTTTAGTGATGTTAAGTAAGGGGTGAGATGTTTTTAAAAATACAGTGTAATTTCTCTAGGTTTTTAAAATTTAATATAGTAAGTGTAGTTTAGCAATTTTTTGACAGTAAACTCCTGTTTTCGTCTATTCTAAAATCAGAGATATTTCCTGATAGAAAATATGTTATCCTTAGGCTAATTTAGTGAACCAAAAGTATTCTCTATTTGTAGAGGCAGTATAGCTTATTGGTTCAAAACGTTGGCTTTGGAGCTATAGCGTCTGGGTTCATTGTCCAGCCCTGTCCTTTATTTGCTGAGTTTTCGAGGACAAGTTATTTAACCCCCCTATGCCCCAGTTTTTTGATGTATAAGGTGGAGTAATAATCCTTTATTGGGTTTTGGTGAGGATTGAAAGAAGTAATTTTTGTAAAGCCACTTAGTACATTTCCATACACATTGTCTATTTAGAGTAGATACAATACTAACAACGGTAATTATTACGACGTATAATATGTAAACATATCAAAATGTCCCTAACAAATTTTTGTTTAAAATAGTGCTAAGATAGCCTCAGCATGCCGGATGTTTATCATTTAAAAAATTTTTTTGCTTAAATGGCTATTTAAGTTCTTGAACTTTAAGGGCTTATTTCTCTCTTTTCTTGTTTAAGTAGAACGGCATGCTCCTTCCATTTTTGGCTTCCATCTTCTACCTGTTGCTTATCTCCTCTCTGTTATGGAACTTTACAGGCTCTGGTTCCTCTCATTTTAAGAAAGGAATGAACTTCCTTTGGGCTCATACTCTTCTTGACTTGCTGCTCTGTCTTACACTTTCCTTTCAGGGCCATGTGTGAAAAGATGTGCTGCCTCAATTTCCTCACTTTCCTCCCATTTACTCTGGAACAGACTTGGGCTGTTTTTCTCCACCACTCTACGAAAAATTTTCACAAACTTTTACTTCTATTTGGCATTGGTAACCATTTTCTTCTCCTTAAATCTCCATCCGATTTCTGTGTTATCTCTGTCCCCTGGCTTTCCCTTTATCTCTGTCTTGAGCTCTAGACTCCTTTCTAATTACCTACTTAGCTAATTCTTTTTCTGTACTGTCGTGAGAAACTTCAAATCCAATAGCTCCAAATCCGTCTTCACTGTTTTCTCATCATCCTGGTTTTACCTTTGTATTTTCTATCTTGGCTAATGGCACCACCATCTAACCAGTTGCCATGTTGAAAATCTGGAGAATGTGCTTCATCTGTCCAGTCTTCCACCATTAGGCAATCACCAAGGTTTATTGCTGCTGCCTCCTAAATTTCTTGCAATTCCTTTCCTTACTATTTAGTTACTTTGCCACCAAGCTAATTCAAGTCTCATTATTCACCAATATCCACCTGTGTTACTTCCTTAATGTGTCCCCTTCTTTCCATTTACATTTTATTTTTTTATTTCAGACCTCATAATTTTTCTTCTGGATTTCTACAATAGTCTCCTAGTGTTTGGTTTCACTCCCCTTTCCAGAGTGTTCTTCATGATACTGCTAGATTGATCATTCCAAAATGAAACACAGATCATATTACTCCCTTACTTAAAATCCTCCCATTAAAAAGCAATTTCTTTCATTTGTCTCTAGGTTAAGAGCCAAACTCTTAAGGGTGTTATGCAAAACTTTGGGGCTCTGCCTACCTCTTTATTTATGTGATATCCATTTTCCTTTAGCCATACTATTACTTGCAGATACTTTAGATTCTTACTGCTGCTTTCCACTAAATGTTACTTCTCTGTACCTGCATTTTCTCCCATCTCTCTTCTACAGTCCAACCTGGGAACCTTTCCTTTGGGCTTCCTTAGCATCCTGTATACCTCAAGATCATAGAATTTATCAGACTCTATTGTACTTTGTTTGACTATAAATTTATTGAGAGCAGCGTGGGTAACTTTCATCTCGTGACTTTAGTGTCTCCCTAGAATACAGTGCTTTGTGACATAGGAGGTATAAAATAAATGGTTAGTGCATATATATAAAAAGTTGAAGTACATAATTTTTATTTGCATTTTGATAAGTAGGAAGTTTGAGGTTGGCATGTATATATTGTATATCACCAAATCTGAATAAACTTTGAGAGGAAAGAAGAGAATTATCTCATCAGCTTGAGTGCTACCATGTGTTCAGACATGGGTGAGACACTGCATGAATGAAATCAAAAGAAGGAAGGACTGGTGTTATAATTTGCTTTTTCTTTGACAAAATGTTTCTTTAAATAAGCCATTTTATATTCATAATTCATCATATTTTATTTTTAAACCACTTTAGTTTTAGGGAAACAAAATACAAATCCTTTAGGTTAGTATCTAAAATGCTAATTTTGAACTTTACTGAGTATAGTATGGCACTAGTCCAACACAATCTGTTAAAAATTTTCCTCTGGGTCAGATCTAAGTTGAGAAGAATGAGGTAACTTTAATGTGAACCCAGATTGTACTTCAGTCTTTCTCTCCAGTGAGTTGCCAGATTCACAATTCCATTTGTATCTGGAATTGGGGAAGCTGAGTTTAATATGGATTTTTGCCAATGATAGCAAATCTTGGCAAGGTAGTCTTGTTCTCTGTGCTTAATTATATAGTTTTATTATAAAGTCTTTCACATGTTTATTTGGAGGTACCTCTCATATATACGTTACTCTTTTGGTAGTTAATCATTTACTGTCAAATCTTCCTTCTTTTCTTAGAAGGCCAGCTTACATTTTTATACATTACCGTTAGCTCTCTAGTTCTGTCTGTTTGCTAGATTTGTAGATTTTAAAGCTCTACAGGTGCCTTAGGGGTCATTACATCTAAATGCTACTTTTTAGAAATCCAAAATCTCAGTGAAGCTGCGAGAGACTGAGTTTGTTATATGTTAATCATTCAGGTGTTAGAATACAGCAGTGAGTGAATGAAACAAAGTTCCGGCCTTTTGGGTGTTCATATTGTAGTGGATAGAGACAATAAATTATACTCAAAAACTGTAATATATCAGGTGCAACTGTACAAGAAAAATATAGTAAGATAACAGGGATACAGAACGACAGGGGTGGTTGTGATACTGTATATATGATGATTGAGAAAGGCCTGTCTGATAAGGTGACTTTTAGTAGAGATCTAAAGGCAGTTAGTAAATGGGGAATGCAGATTTCTGGAGAAAGAGTGTTCTAGTCAGAGGAAATTGATGTGGCAGTATGTTTGGTGTTTAAGGAACAAGGTGGAGGTTTAGATGGCTGGAGCTAGCCAGGATGGGGAGAGAAGTAGGAGATGAGGTCAGAGAGAGAGCAGAGGAGCAGATCATTTAGAGTCTTAGTAAGCCATGGTGAGCTCTTTAGCTTTTACTCTGAGTGAGGCAGGAAGCCATTGGAGGGTTTTGAGTAGAGGATTGATGTGGTCTAACATATGGTTTAAAAGACTTATTCTTCTTTGTTGAGCTGGGATTGGAGCAGGGCAAGGGTGGAAGCAAGGTGAACAGTGAGGTTACTTCTTTTGTAGTGCAGCTAAGAGATGATGCTGGCTTGGACCAGGATGTAAAGATAGAGGTGTTGAGAAGTGGTCAGATTCTGGATATAGTCTGTATTTTGTGTGATATATGTGAATTATGTCTCAGTTAAGCCATTATATAATAACTAGTGAGTTAAGTTGAATGGGTTTTAAAAATAACAAAATGATACTACTATAACCTCTATTTTATGATGCAGACTTAAGACTTTAGTCTAAACCGGGGCGCCTGGGTGGCTCAGTCGTTAAGCGTCTGCCTTCGGCTCAGGGCGTGATCCCAGAGTCCTGGGATGGAGCCCCACATCGGGCTCCCTGCTCCACTGGGAGCCTGCTTCTTCCTCTCCCACTCCCCCTGCTCGTGTTCCCTTTCTCACTGGCAGTCTCTCTCTGTCAAATAAATAAATAAAATCTTAAAAAAAAAAAAAGAAGACTTTAGTCTAAACCACATAGCCATTGGAGGTAGAGCTGCTACTGTCCTTTAAGCCTTTTTTTTTTTTTAATTCTTATTGTCCTTCAGTAGGATTTTTGGAATGAAGTTGAGATAAATCAGTATGTTCAAATAACATATTTAACTGGAAGTCTTTATATCAGCACTCTCGCTATAAATTTAGGTTTTAACTTGAGGCATTGTATCTTTGCCTTTAAGTAGTTTCCATGTTATCCAGGGCATTTAGAATGAGTGTATAACTAACCGAGTACAAGTTCAAATATGGGAGGTACTGAAATTAAGGTATATGGAGTGATAATACTTGCCTTATATTTTATTTTCTAGAACATTAGAATTACTTGGGAGACAAAAAATACTGTGCCTGGTCCTTACTTCAAATCAAGTAAATCAGAATCCTTTATGGGTAGAGCTAAGTTCTCCATGTTCTGAACTTCTTTTGACATGACTCCATTGGTCTTTGGTTCCTTTCTTTAAGGGCCAATAAGATGCTTCAGGCTCACCTTGTAATTTCCCTGCCCCAGGCCTAAAACCAGTCATTTGCCCTCATAGACCTCCCTCATGTTTCAGACTTCACATCTTGAACATGCTGTTCTTTTTTCTATGACTCATTAACTCACTCATTCCTTAGGACTCAATTTCAGTCTCTCTTTTTTTTTTTAACATCAATTTGGGCTAAGTCATCTTGTAATGCCCAGTGTTCACATCTGTTTTAGCACGTACACTATTTTATTGAAATGATCTGGTGTGCATTTTCCTATCCTATCAGATTCTAAGCTTCTTGAGAAATTTTTTTTTTTTAAGAAATTCTTATAATGCAGGTATGGATACATTTTATGTGCTCAAAAATTGAACTGGTCACACACAGGAACTCTAATTTGGAAGACTGGGGAGAGAGTAGGGTGGTAAAGTTCCTTAAGTTTGACTTGTTCACTTCTGATTTTTTCCGTGGCTATATTTTATGAATACTTTTGCATTGTATTAAAGGGACATTATATTTCAGCCTCGAAAGATGGAAGCCATGAAAGGTGTTGGAGTTTAAATTATGCTTGTGTGAGGTGGTTGTAGAGGCAGATTGCAATAGGCTATAACTTCAGCAGTGGTTCTAAATGAAGCCTTGAATCAATTGCAAGTACAGTTTTTAAAAGTTGAATATATATTGGCCTTTATAATAAAAAATGTAAAAAGAATCTTACACAGTCTTGTAGCAGTTGCTGTTGTGAACTGATATTTTGAATTTTTGAGATTCTGTACCATCTTTCAGTCTTTATTGCTGCATGTCATTTTTGTGTGAAGGTAATTGTACAGTATAGACTGTTGTTTTATTTTCTCATTTTTCACTTTTTAAAAAAATAAAACTTTTCATTATGGTATTGTAATTCACACGTTTGTCATTTTTATGGCAATACGTTTCTCCATTTTATTGGTATATAGTAGTTCAGCCATTTCTTAATTGTCTGGCATTTTTTTGTTTGCAGTGTTCCACTATTACAGAAAGTGAACTAGAACCATCTTTATACAAATAGCTTTCCATTTTCTTTTCTGGAGACTGAATATGCATATTATAGAGGCTTTATCTTAAAACAGAATGATCTGTGGCTGATATTTAATAGAAATGTAGAGGCAATGTGAAGTAGCTAAGGAGCCGGGTAAACCTGAGTTTCAGTTTTGATAGCCAGTTCCTAGCTGTGTGACCTTGAGTGAGCTAGTTCACTCTTGCTCTCAGTGGTAATTTGGGGTTAACAAACTGGCTAGCATCATTGTACATTTCTACTGTGGTAGATGCTGTTGTACGTATTGTACATGTATTAACCCGTTTAAACTTTAAGAACAGCTCTGTGCGGTAGGTACTGTTACTCCCATTTTTAATACGTGAAAATAGGCATAGAGAAGTAAAATAGGTCAGATAGCTACTTATAATGGAAGTATTATTGTACCCAGTGCTATCTAGAGCTGCCTCAGACCTCTAGAGCTGGTTCTCTTATTCACTCTGTTCTGGGGACACCGGCCGCATCCCTTCCCTTAATTTGGTTCCTGTGCAGGCAAATTGGCCTTCATTGGACAGATTAATGATTATTGAAGTTCCTGCGACTGGAGTTGGAGTGATTTGTGGGTTCATGCTCACACTGCTTTAACCCTGTGCTTACTGCAGAAGCTGCACCCTAAGAGCAAAGTTCACTCTGGGTTTTAGTATTCTCTATTTCAAAGTTGCATTTGAGGGAGTGGTAATAAAAATGTGGATTTGTATTTTTGTATTACCATCTGGTAGGCTTTTTGTTATCCTTCCCTCTCCTTCCCCACTTCCATCTCCTTTGCTTACAGTACTTGTCTAGTGAGGATTTAACTCCTCGATTGCTAGGCAGTTAGAGTGCCAGTCTTTATGACCTGAAAAGGAACCTGAAAAATACCTAGTCCGGTACCCTCACTTATCTGAAGAAACTGAAGCTGCACGGTCAGTCAGAGGTCGATCGAGAGCTCAAGCCTGTTTTTCTGACTCAGGTCCAGTGTCGGTGTCATTCTGTTGTACTGTTTGCCATCTTATTTGTGTAGTCTTTTAAAAATTATTATTGCCGTATATCCATTTTAGAAGCTATCTAGTTTTATTTGACTTAGTAGCTTGCTGTCTGTGTATTATGTTTGCTATCAGGGAACAGCTATATTTGTTTAGTTCTTTGAAGTTTTATAAAGTGCTTTCTCATTCTTTATCTCATTTATTTGTTATGAAGATAACCTTTTGTTCCTGTACCCGAGGTTCTTGAGTAGTGGCCGAGATTTCTTTGTTATTCCAGCATGTCTGTTGCTTCTGTACGTTCACAAATCCAGCCAGCTTCACTTCAGGAGTGTTGACTCACTCCACTGAGATTATAAAGTGGAGGCATTGGAGTTTCTCGGCTCCAGCTCCTTCCACATCTGGGTGCTCCTGGAGTCTATTCCAAGCACGGAGACAATTAGTTGTTTTGAGGCATTTAACATTTCTTGGCTTCTTTAGACCATTTGTGATCAGGGAAGTTCTTTTTAAAACTTAATCAGAGGTTCAATATGTAGTTAAGCAACACATTGTGTAGAAACAAACACAAGGATAATCATATCATTTATTGTACTAACATTCTTCAATCAAAATGGTGTTAGAGATAAGATAAATTATATGGCTGTAATGTGTGTCCATGCAATTTGGTTGGTGGCAAGGAAGGGAGTGAATTGTTAGTCTAAGGCTAGCCACTGATTGCCAAAACTTTCTACAGCAGGGGCATATTACCTAATTAGCTCATACAAAACCTAGAGATTCTTAAGAGAATCTTTTATGATTCATGATTAGGTTAAATTAGTTGAACAAAGTTAAGTCTGTGAGAAAGTCCTCCCATTTGTTATTGATTATCTAACCTAAAGAAATGGAGGTAGAAATAAAAGGTATAGTGGTTTTCCTGGAGACTTTCAGAGCCTCTATGCTTGGTAGATCGTATAATAAGACTTACTTGTTTGAACTGTATGCAGTTAATTGCTTGTTTGAGAGTAGAATGTGAACATTTTAGGATCGTTTTATGATAGTACTGGGTAAATAAGAGTTAGCGTTAAGTTTTTTATCCTTGGGTTTCTAAATAGCTACTGCTGAGGTGAGCCTTATATGTTAAGATTATCTGAAGATAAGACTGCAACTCATTGGCTCAAAGTTCAAAGGAGAGCATTAGCTACAAGAACATAAATCACTAAGCTGTTATCCATCGATTTGTAGCAAGTGCAGATGAACAACATTTATCTACACAATCTAGTATCATTTACCTATAGTTTGAGGTCAGTCTATATAGGGGCTTATGTGGTGCTTTGAAATGTTTTTGCAAAGATGAGAGTTCAAATTTGTTTTTATTCTTTAATTTGAAGTAGGAGGTGGTTTGCGTGCCTTTTCCAGCAGCTGAGATTAACCCCATTTTGCCCATCCTTAAAGCCACATTAGGTTCTATTTCAACTATGGAGCTGAGATTAATTAGGTTATTTACAGAAGAACTTTATTATTTAGCACTTTATTGTTTGCTGTTTGTTTTATGTGTTAGTTTTCTACCCCTCAAGTTGACTGTGGGCTCTGTGGTTTGAGATATGTGTCTTACTTTGAAATCTGTAATAGCAGGGCACAAAGTTAGATACTGAAGGAACCATCAGGTAAAGTAGATAATTGAGCCAGGCTACTGAGGCCTGTGTGAAACGGAGAACATATATCCTGGGTAAAGTCAGCCTAATTCCAGCAGATGCTTACCTTGTGGAAAAGTGAACTTGATATGGCCTGAACAAAATATGTCCACTGATGTTATTTGGCCTGCGGCCTATCAGTTTTGTTACTTTATTAGACCATAGTTTTGAACACACAGAAAGTACTTGCTAAATGTCATATGATAGGTGCTTATTGTGTCATAAAACTGGCCACACTGCTTTTGAGGGACTATCTTAGATGTAAATACATGTAATATGATGTAAGATGTGTAAGAATGTTCTCTTCTATGAAAGGATTTTCCCTTTTTTGAAATAAGATGAATACACTAATAAAGAGATTAACTCTCACCCTAGAATCAACAGACTTGGATATTGAATCTTCACTGCTTTGTCAATGAAAGTCCTTTGGATCCCTTTCCAAGTTAGAAACCAGTGATAACACATTAGTAGCAATTTGCTGCGTATTGTAAGGGCTTTTAAAAGAATGATGTGGTGAATTGTTAGAATACCTGGGTAGCTTGCAAGTAAAGTATTGATTTTTTTATTTCTTAAATTCTAGAGTAATCTTTCGTTCTTCCTTTTTTCCACCCCTTCCAAACAGTGTTGTCAGGATATATTCTTGGTTCTTCCTTTGTAGTATCGCCTACCTTCTTTCTTCCATTTCATTCCTGAGGAAATCATCCTAGTTTGAACTCTTATCACTCACCTTGGGGCATCTCTCCTAGCCCCTAACTGCCTTTTCTATTCCACATTTAGAATGTCTCTAGGGTTTTTGTTCTTGTTTTTCTTTAATCTACTTCTTGGGTCATAAACAATACTTGAATCAAACACACACACACACACACACACACACACACGAGGAAAAAAAGAACTTCTTTTCAGATGTGTACTTTCTTGCTGACCAAACTTCATATCCTCCATTCCGCTTCTGATCTTCTCATTTCATTGTCCCTTACTGGATAGTCAGTTGTTCTCTGCTCCTCCTCGTGGCCTGTTCCATTCTCTTGCTTTTCCTTACACTATTTTTTCTTATTAGGAGAATGACCTCTCTTCTGTGTGCCTTATATCATTTCTCTTATTATTATACTATTTAATTCTTTCATTGTTTGTGCTTTCATTGCCAGACTAGGTTAGAGATTTGTTAAGGGTACTGGCTGTATTTTCTGCTGCTCCTTTGAGCTCCATTTAATGCTTAACACCATGCTTTGTGTGTGGCAGGCACTTAACAGATATTTCTGAACTTGATTACTACTTTATGTTTTCCTTCATCTGTGTTTTTTTTTATTGTAGTAAAATATACACGGCATAAAATTAACCGTTTGAAACATACAGTTCTGTGAAATCCAGTACATCCACATTGGTGTACAGCAATCACCATCATGCATCTCTAGAATTTTTTCATCTTTCCCAGTTGAAACTCTCTGTCCATTAAACGCTAACTCTCCATTCCGTCCTTCCCACAACTCCTGGCAACCACCATTTCACTCTCTGTCTCCAGGAATTTGACTACTCTAGGAACCCCATATTAGAAAAATCATATAATGTTTGTCCTTTCATGACTCAGCATAATGTTTTCAAGGTTTATTGGTATGTGTTGTAGCATGTGTCAAAATTTTTTTTTAGGGTTAAATAATATCCCATTTTGTGTGTATTTACAGTATAAACATGATGTTTTGTTTATCCATTCATCTGTGGATTGACACTTGGGTTGCTTCCATCTTTTGGCTGCTGTGAATAATGCTGCTGTGGATATACAAATATCGGTTCTGTTCCCTGCCTTTACTTCTTTTGGGTACATACTCAGAAGTGGAATTAGGGAATCATATAGTAACTCTATGTTTGATTTTTTGAGGAGTTGCCATACTGTTTTGCAAGCAACTGCACCATTTTCCAACTCCACCAACAGTGCACGAGGATTCCAATTGCTCCACATTCTTGCCACCATTTGTTATTTTCTGGCATTTTTAAAAAAATAATAGCCATGCTAATGGATGTGAGAGGTATCTCATTGTGGTTTTGATTTGAATTTCTCTAATGACTAGTGATGTTGAGTACCTTTTCATGTACTTATTGGCCGTTCGCATGTTCTTGAAGAAATATCTATTTGAGTTCTTTCCCTGTCTTTTAAGTTGGGTACTTCGGTTATTTTGTTGTTGAGTTATGGGAGTTCTTTATGTATCCCAGATATTAACCCCTTATCATACATACTATTTGCAAATTATTTTCTCCCATTTTGGGTTGCCTTTTCACTTTGTTGATAGTGCCCTCTGATGTACAAGTTTTAAATTTTGATGAACTCCAATTATCTGGGTTTTTTTTCTTTTGTTGCCTAGATTTTGGGTGTCACATCTAAGAAATTATTGCCAAATCCAATGTCTTGAAGCTTTCACCCTATTTTTTTCTTGTGTGTTTTATAGTTTTAGCTCTTACTATTATGGTCATTGATCTATTTTTAGTTAATTTTTTGTATATGGTATAACAAGAATCCAAATTAATTTCTTTGCATGTGTATATCCAGTCTTCTCAGCACCATTTGTGGAAGACTATATTTTCTTCGCTTAATCATCTTTCCCTCATTCATATTTCATTGAATGACCTTCAGCTTTATTGACCCTCACAGTTGTGATTGCAGTAGTAGTAGTGCTTGATACATTTGTTTTAACTTTATTATGTTTTCATTTTTTTTATCTTTTTTTAAAGAAAATGATGTCTTAATAATAATATTTTATCAGGAACTATTGTAGTATCCAAGAGAGGAGTTAATTCATTACAATGATTTCCTAAGAACATTAGGGATTGATTCTCTTGGTTGAAAAAGGATGACTGGATAGCTAGGAGAACATGGATGACAGGAAGACTTTTTAAAACTTTCGAATTTTGAACTATCTGAATGTATTTAATTAGTACTAAGATATTAATACTAAATTAAATCATTAGTAATAAATTTAAGTGTTATCTTAGCTTCAAAACTTTTTATTTGGAATCCTGACTCATGTATTTAGAAAAGTCTTGGCTCTATTAGTATTATCTAAAATCACAGTAGTAATTTTATTTATACTTAAATATTATGGATTGCAGAAGCAGATTGCACTGCTGCTATCCATTTTGAGCAGCAGTACTTATATAAAACTGAAATGGGAAGTAAATCTGGCATGCAATAGCAATATTAGGGAATACATCTGTTTAATTAGAGAATGTCCTTAGTTTGGTAAAAGGGTTAGAATTGCATTCTTTTTTGGAGACTGATTAAAAATAATAGATAAAATAAAGAATGATGTGCTCAATGAGCTACAATTCAAATAGAGGAAATTTAATGGGAAATGATTACATTAGTAGCAGATGGACTTGCTTCCTGAATTGCAATCTTACTGGAAATCCTAGAACAGCTTAAGTTTGTTTTTCAGATTTAGAGTCTGATAGAAAGATAGAGAGATTTGTTTATTTGGTGTGCTGTTGTGATTCTTACCGTGTCTTTTGGCTATTTCATTTTTGCTAGGCTATTTTTATGATTCCCACAAATCCACCACCAACATTCAGGAAGCCAGAACTTTGGTCTGATGATTTCACCGATTTTGTTAAAAAGTGCCTAGTGAAGAATCCTGAGCAGAGAGCTACTGCAACACAACTTTTACAGGTCAGTGCTTATGCATCTAAGGGAAAGATATTTTCTTTATACCTTGTAGCTGTCTCACATTGACCAGAATTGCTGTGGGTTTTATGAACTGATTTCTCAAGATATAAACCTCTGAGGAACTATGGATTGACAAAGACATACATACCATTCTTCTCCTACATGTTTTCTTTGTCTCATTTTTTCTTTTCTGTTTTCCAAATTCAGTCTTCTCTTTTCCCTTTTTCTGTTTCTTTGTTGTTGTGGTTTTCAACTCTTTCTCCAAAGTTGTTTAAAACAAAATTTCCAAAGTGTTCTCATTTCAGAAATGAGTTTATTTTCTCCACTATTACTATTTTTCCTGGTTTTTTTTCCCCCTGATGTGTTACTCCTTGACCCAGCATTTCTTCTTTGACTTTTTGATCTACCATAAGGTATATCAATACAAGATCCCTGAGCTTCTTGAAAAGATCTCATGTTGTGTATACATACTGGTTATAAGATTACCTAAATACTTTCAGTACTCCTGGTATGAGTAGGTTTTATAGCCAGAGTGTCAGAGGTTTTGGTTTTTGTTTTAAATCTGCCTTGGTATTTAATGCAGTTAGAAATAATTTAATACTTTTAATAAGTGTTTGTGTCTTTATTTTCCCAACAGAATTGGCTTAGACCTCTAAGCTAATAGTAAGTGTGTCTCATGTTAACAAAACTTAATATTTGGAAATTAATTCTTTTTTGACCCAGCAGTTACACTTCTAGAAATTTGTTCTACAGAAAAATTTAACCATGTGTGACATAACTTATGTGCAAAAGTATTCATAGTACATTATAGTGGCAAAAGATTGGAAACAACATAAATATCTGTCAACAAGTTGGAAGTAATCTCAGGTCCACTGAGAGGAGTGATTGGCAGAATACACACACCTACATGCACATATATGTATATATCATTGTAATATATATTATTGTATTCATTATAATATTCACTCAGTCGTATATATCCACCAATATGTTATATTAATATATAACAAATAATAATTATATAATACAATCATATATTTCATATAATGTCTTTCATATATAAATCATGCGTGTGTGCATGTGCCAGTGCTTGCAGTGGAGTAGCTCTGCAAAAATAATCAAGAAACTGACCTCCAGAGAAAGTAACTATGGCTGAGAAGCAGGAGTGGGATGGAGACATACATTTTTCTAAATGCTCTTTCTGAGCCTTTTGAGTTCCATGCTATATGCAAATATTGCCTTTCAAAAATTATTTAATTGAAACATTTATTTTGAAATATTGTCAGCATTTCAAAGGAATTTTGAACACATAAATCAAGGGCTGAATGGTATTGTTATCATATTGAGTATCTAAAGTATTCAACCCCAAGGAAGGCAAGAAAAGTGAAGGGGAAAAGACAAACAGAAAAAGTGGGACAGATAACACAAAAAATGATAGTGAAAATAAATCCAAATATATCTGGTAACTGATTTTTAGATAATGTAACCAGTATTTCTTTGTAGTCTTTCATAATCTTTTCTAATCTCAAGAAAAGAAATTCTGGGGTATTTTTTCACTTTGAATTTTTAGGATAAAAAAACATTTAAGAAATATTCTAGGGGCGCCTGGGTGGCCCAGTCCATTGAGCATCTAACTCTTGGTTTCATCTCTGGTTATGATCTCATGGATCATGAGATTGAGCTCTGGTTTCAGTGGGGAGTCTGCTGGAGAGTCTCTCCCTCTCCCTCTGACCCTCGCCCCACTCTCTCTCTCTCCCTCTCTCAAATAAATAAATCTTAAAAAAAAAAAAAAGAAAGAAATACTCTAGTATAATTCCTTAATTTTGTGGATGAAGGTCTCGAAGCCCAGAAAGGTTAAATGACTCACTGAAGATCACACAGTGAACGTGACTGTTGTAGGCTTATTCCATTTGCCCCGTAGCGCCACTCTGTTTTCTGCCCAAGAAGTTGACCTGTACGGGCTACATTAACAAGCTCTCTTACCCTCTAGCCTCTAGTTGGGTTTGGCTCAAACATCTTTTCTTTATAACAAGAGCAAACTATGCAACTAATTTTTTATAGTGCTTATGAACCAATATTTGCTTTCTTGTTTTTTTTCAATTGTGCTATTGTTGACCATTCAAGGCCTCTGTTATAATGTGCTCTTCCTTGTCTAGCTTCCTTTTTTTTTTTTTTTAAGATTTACTTATTTATTTGAGAGAGAGAGAGAGAGAGAGAGAGGGTGTGTGCATGTGAGCATGAGCAGCAGGGGCAGAGGGAAAGGGAGAGGAATCTCCAGCAGACCATGCTGAGCACAGAGCCTGAAGCAGGGTTTGATCTCATGATCCTGAGATCATGACCTGAGCGGAAACCAAGAGTCGGGTGCTTAACTGACTAACATGGTCTCAGGGTGGTGAGATTGAGCCCCCCACCTGGGCATTCCCCTGGTCTAGCTTCTTAACTGACCCCTTGCTACCTCCTTTCTTTTCTTGTATAAATTCTGAAATAATAGACTTGTAGTTTCTTATACAGACCATGCTTTTTCAATCCTCTGTACCTTTTCTCACACTGTTTCCCCTACCCCAACCTAGTTTAAAAAAACCCTTCACAAACAGGCTCCTTCTTACTCTTTGTCTAATTGTTTCTAATTCAAATTAGGTACTCCTCCAGGAAGCCTTCCTCTCATCCTTGTTTAGGTTAGTTGTCGGTGTTCCCATAAGTGCATATCATCTATTGGTATCCAGTGCTTAATACATGTGTATTAGGTAGAATAATTTTCTTGAGTCTCATTAGACTCATTTGAGTCTTATTTTGCCAGATGCCTAGTAGCCATTCTGTCTCTTAAAGGAGTTTTGCACATGTCTTATATATTATGAGTTGCATTATGACTCTTAGAGGACAGTCTTATTACCAACTATTAGTGGACACATCTATAGCCTACCTGTACAAATACCATGTTAATTCCCAGACCCTGAAAAAGAAACAGTTTTTAAAAGAGAAATTCATGCGGAATTGTTATGATGGTTTATTCTCTGTGGCACAACATAAATAATTGCTTAAATTTGAAAGAATCATAGACTGAAAGGATCCTTTGAAATTGTTAGTTTAACTCATAGTAGTTTTTAAAAGATGAGGAAATTGAAACCCTAAAGATATTAAAGGACAGGGTTCAAGTTCAGCCTCGTGGCACTAGAGTTTGTGGGCAGCCTCCAACCTAAAGTCAACTCCTGCCCTAGGATGTCCTTCTGTGAGCATGTGAGGTTGGCTGAGATCTGCCATTATTTGAATTGACCCCTGGGCGTGGCTGTAACAGACGGTGTCCTGGGTTACTCTGTGTACTCCTGTGGCATGTGACTTACTCTTCATTTCACCAGTTCAGCTGAGGAGTAGAAACTTTATCTACCTTGTTTTCTCTCCCATTTACAATAGTCAAAATACTTTCTCTTCATACATTGAAATCTGTATCAAACTGTGATAGTGTTTGCTTTAACCTTTAAATAATTGAGAAAACTCAAGTATAAGGGAAATCTATTGTATTTACACTATTTTTGCTCTTTCCATTGTTCTTTCTCCTAATGTTTCACAGTCTTTTCTTTCATTACTTCCTTTCTGTCTAGAGGACTTCCTGTAAGCCATTTTTTAAGGTAGGTCTGCAGTAACAAATTCTGATTTTTCCTTCATCTGAGAGTGTCTCAACTTCCCTTTCTTTCCTGAAGGAAATACTTTTATGTTCGGTTGATCTTTATTAAAAGAACTGTCTATTGACATATAATTATGAAAATTACGTTTTCAAGCTGTATTGCTACCTCAAAAGGTTATCTATCTCAAATTGTACTTGTAACCTGTCCCTCTACTTTCTCTCGCATTCCCCCAGCCCCCCTCAATAAAAAAGTCATTGAAGGGGCTCTGGGTGGCTCAGTCGGTTCAGCATCTGACTCTTGATTTCAGCTCAGGTCATGGTCTCAGGGTGGTGAGATTGAGCCCCACATCGGGCTCCACGCTAGGTGTGGAGCCTACTTAAGATCCTCTCTCCCTCTGCCTCTCCCCCTGCTGACTCGCATGCACACTGGTTCTCTCTCTCAAAAAAAAAAAAAGTCATTGGAAACCTCCATCTATTCTGGTGGTTTCCCTTCTGTTTATCAGAATTGTAGCACACTCAGATATTTTAGCTAGATCAGGATGATACAAAAAAAGAAGTTAAAAGTTTTATACATTGTATAGAAACGAGATAATATGTTCTGAAAAATATTTTTCTTTTATTGCTGTTATTTCTCCATTGGAGAGGATTATATTATTCAAAACATAATAAAGTAAAAAAAATGTAAAAGAAGTAACAAAGTAGTTGCCCTCCTTTTGACTACTGTCAGTTTATTAAGATTAATTAAAATTTGTATGAATTACCAAAATAATTTTATTTTTATATGTAATGTAATCACCAATCTCTTCCTTTTTATGAGAGTTTTTAATTCATTAATTTTTAATTTTTTAGAGTTTTTATTTAAACTCCAGTGAGTTAACATACAGTGTAATATTAGTTTCAGGTGTACAATATAGTGAATCAGCACTACTGCACCACACCCGGTGCTCATCACAACAAGTGCCCTCCTTAATCCCCATCACCCACCTCCGCTCTGGTAACTGAAAATCACCACTCTTTTGAAAAAAAATTTTTTTTTTATCTTTTTCACTATCTAATCTATACCTCCTTTGGACAATAATATTTTTGAGGGTAATGTAGTTTTATTAACAGGATTGCATTTTTTTGTGCATGCTTTAATGGTGTTCTAAAATCAAGTAAACCTAAAACCGAAATCTTTATTTCTAAAGCAGCTGAAATATTTTCTTTTCTTAATGTGTACATTTAATTCTGGTTGAAAGGAACAACCACTGAAGCCTAAGATCCTGGTTAGCATTATGCATTGTTTTAACATATTTTAGACATAATTCAGAGAAATCTTTTGAATTTATACCATTGAATTTTACTTTTCCAGCATACTTTTATCAAGAATGCAAAGCCTGTATCAATTTTAAGAGACCTGATCACAGAAGCTATGGAGATCAAAGCTAAAAGACATGAAGAGCAGCAGCGAGAATTGGAAGAGGAGGAAGAAAATTCGGTTCGTAAATACCCTCAGAAAGTTGCTTTTTTCTTCTGAGTCATTTTTCATAGCAAAATAGCATAATTATGTATCACATTTTATGATGTCTAATGCTTTTCTTCACTAATGATGTTTTCCTTGTTTTAAATTATCCATTTTTTTCTGGTTTAAGATCCAGAGGTGAATACCTCTTGGTATTCAGGTAGTTATAAAATCTGAAAACACAAATTTTTTTTTTTTTTATTGATTGAAAAGGCCAGCGATAGTACTGTATTTTCCCATAGAAGTTTGTTTTAATCTTATAGTTATACAAATAGTGTTATTTTGCTAATTTACACTTAGTTTTAATTTCAGAGATTGGTTATCCAATTGGGATTTCTTTTGAAATTCTTTTACCCTTTTCACCAACTATTAAACCTGTGTCATAAGGTATCCCAGGACAAGGACAAGTGTACATCTTTGCAGAGCTGATTTTTGATCATTTTTTAGATATATAATATATTAGTTAATCATTTAGCAGGGACTGTGGACTGCCTGGTGAGACAGATGTTTTAAACTTATTTTCTAGATGTAAGATTTTTACTAATGAATCCATCGTTCAGAATTTTAAATAACATCTTTATAAAGATGGTTTTATTTGTAGCTTTGGGATTGTGTATTAATTCTACAAAGTTAAATAAGTGATATGGAATGAGGTAAAGGCCTTGGTTCTTGCTTTCAAGGGGCTTTATAGTTCCCACTCTACGTTCCTGCATGTTGATAGATACAGTTATTGATTTCTCTCCAGTTAACATTTGTAAATGTTAATTTTTTTTAGATTTTTTTGTAGTTTTAAAAGCACTTTTATCATATATTATTTCATGTTATGTTTAAAAAAAGTAAGATTGGTCATGTATATATGTTATTTTATTATTCCATTTTGCAGATGAGTGTAATTAGGTTAGGAGAGAAGTGATTTACCAAAGTTTACAAAGCTAATGAGGAACCAAGAATAAAAGTAGGTCTTGTAAGCTCCCATGTTCGTTGATTAATATCTAATGCTCACTTTTCAGATGTTAACTAGTACTTTAAAAATAAACAACATTGGCTTATCAGAGTTACATAATTTCTGATAAGTTTATATTCACAAAAAAAGTCTAGTTTTTGCCCTTCTCTGGTGGTACCCATCTGCCTTGCTTTCACCTTATGCAAGCCTCATATGAGTTCTGGGCTGGTAAACTGCCTTCAACTAGCTGTCAGCGGACAGGTGATTGTTTTGCTTTGTTCTGTCTTCCCTACTTAATTATAGGCCAGTTTCCATTTTTGATGGATAAAGAACCATTGATTACTCCAGAGCTTGCCAGTTTTTACTAGTTTTAAGACCTTGCTATAGTCACTTTGGTGATTTTCTGCTGCTTCCGTGATCTTTCTTCACTATTTTCCTTTCCTCTCCTGAGCTCCAGCCACCTTGATCTTCTTTCAGATTTTTTATTTTTAATGTGCCAAAAACCTTTCCTCCCTCTGCTTGAAACACTTCTTCCTTAGTACTAGAGTCACTTAGTTCTTCTCATCTTTTGAGTCTCAGCTTTAAATATCACATGCTCCAAAACTTAGTGCTTAAAGCAGTACACATTTATTATGTCATGATATCTGTAGATCAGCTATTTCAGAAGTGGCTTAGTTGGATCATTTTCACGGTTTCTCAGGAGGTTGCAGTCTAAGTGTTGGTGAGAGCTGTGGTCATCTCGAAGGCTTGACAAGGACTGGAGTTCTAAGATAGCTCACTCATACGGTTTTTGGTGGGCTGCTTCCATTCCTTGCCATGTGGACTCTCTCTAGGGCTACTTGAGAGTTCACAGCATGACAACTGACTTCTCTTAGAGTCAGTGATCCAAGAGGAAATCTCAGTGCTTTTTATGACATAGTCTCAGGAGTTGCACACCGTCACTTCTGCCACATTGTATTTGTTAAAAGAAGTTACTGGTCATAGAAAGTGGTGGAGTAGGGAGCTCCAAGAATCTGTGCCTCCACAGATTTCATGCCTGCCACCCCCCCCCATTGTCTAGCTCACCAGCAGCCATGGGAGCAGCAGCAGAGAGAGGTGGTAGGGGAGAGCGGTAAGAATCTTGTTCTCAAAAGATGGTGGCTTTGCATTTTGTCCTGTCTGGTGGTTCCCTGAGGGACCAGCACAGAGGCTTCCCTTTGTTTTGGGCCCCATGAGCTAGAGCAGCTTCCTGGATGGTGTCTGTCAAAAACATCTAAATTTACTAGACCTAATAAACAATTCGGCATAGTTGCAGGGTATAAGATCAACATAAAAAATCAGTATGTTTTCATCAGAATAAATTTAAGCAAGAAGGTAAAAGACTTGTACAGTGAAAAGTACAAAACATTGCCGAAAGAAATTAAAGAGTACCTACATTAATGGAAGGACAGCCTGTATAAATGGATTGGAAGACTTAATAATGTTAAGATAACAATATTCTCCAAAGTGATTCACAGATTAATCTAATCCCTATCAAAATATCAGTGGTCTTTACTGCAAAATGGAAAAACCAACCCTCAAATACAAATGGATCGAGGGGGCCTCAAATAGCTAAAACGATACTGAAAAAGAAGAACAAAGCTGATGTACTCACCTCCCAATTTCAAAACTTAACATAGGGCTGTAGTAATCAAATGTGGTACTGTCATAAGGATAGCCATACAGACCAATGGAATAGAATTGAGAGTCAGGAAAAAACCCATACATCTATGGCCAGTTGATTTTCAACAAAGGTGTGGAGTCTTTTTGAAAAAACAGATGGTACTGGGACAACTGGATAGTCGCATGTAAAAGAGAGAACTTGGACTCCTACCTTTATCATATACAAAGGCCTTTTAATATAAGGTCTAATTGTATGGAACAAAAAACTAAATATAATGTTAAAACACTTAGGAGAAAACAAGTAATCTTCCTGACTTTGGATTTGGCAATGGATTCTTAGAAAATCAAAGCATGAGTAACAAAAGAAAAAAATAGAAAAAAATTTATTAAAATTTAAACTCTGTACATCAAAGGATATTATCAAGAAATGAAAAGACATCCTATGAAATGGAAGAAAATATTTACAGATTATATATCTCATAAGGGTCTAGTATCCAAAATATGTAAAGAACTCTGGCAACTCAACAACAGAAAGGCCTAATTGAAAAATAAGGAAAGGATTTAAGTAGATATTTTTCCAAAGGTATACAAATTGCCAACAAGCACATGAAAGGAGGCTCAGCAACATTAGTCATTAAGGAAATGCAAATCAAATCCACAGTGAGATATTACTTCACACGTACTAGGTGTGCTGTGATTAAACAAACAATACCAGGAAATAACAAGTGTTAATAAGGATGTGGAGAAATTGGAGCCCTTAGACATTGCTGATGGGAATGTAAAATGGTACAGCTGTCATGGGGTAGTTCCTTAAAATGTTAAACAGAATTACCGTATGATCTAACTTCTATGTTCCACTTCTAAGTATATACCCGGAAGAATTGAAAACAGTACTTAAATACTTACACGTAAATGTTCATAGCACTATTCATAATAGACCAAAGTAGATAAATTTTGGTATATACGTACAATGGAATATTATTCAGCCATAAAAAGAAATAGTGTTTCATGTTACAATGTGATAACCTTGTATCATGAAGTGAAAGAAGCCAGACATCAAAAGTCATATTGTGTAATATGAATTATCTGAAATAGGTAAATCGTCAGCACAAAAATCAGATTGGTGCTCGCCAGAGACTCCAGATGGGGAGTGACTGCTTGATGATTTCTTCTAGGGTGATGAAAATATTTTGATACTAGATCGAGGTGATGGTTGTATAACATTGTGAATGTACTGAATATCACTGTACACTTAAAAGTAATTTAATGTTACTTGAAGTTTACTTCAATTAAAAGTAAAAACAAGTCACACAGTCTGCATCACACTTAAGCAGAGGAGAGGTAGACTCTACCTTTTCAGGGAAAATTTCAAAGAATTTCTGGACATGTTTTAAAACTAACAAGAACTGTCCTATAGCTGCAAATTATTTACATTCCTTGCCCATGAACAGAGTGAGTATACTCACTACGTCTTAAGAACTGTCTCTTCTTTGCTCTTAAGTATTATCCCTTTACATTATCAGCTCCCAGTCCGGGATTTCATCTTCTAAATCACATTCGGAAAGAGATGAGAATCCTTCAGTCTTAGTTCATCTCCATTTGAAGACTTGTAAACTAAAGATTAGTTGCCTGCCCCCCACATACCTAATATACAGTGGTGGGTCAGGCATAGATCATCACTGTACATAGTTCTGTTAAAAAAGAATGTTATATGCAAGTAATGAATCATGGAACATTACATCAAAAACTAGGGATGTACTGTATGATGACTAACATAACATAATAAAAAATTATATAAAAAAAGAATAAAGACAGGAGGCACGTTAATTAGTAGTCCATGGCAATTTTGGAATCCAGCCAAGCAAGTGGTAGGAGTTCCTTGATTATTTCAATTCTATTCCTGCCCTGTTTCTCTACGACTCTTTACTCTATGCCCTCTGAGTTCTTGATTCTGCTGTCATTCTTCCTTTTTCATGTAAGCTGTTCTGTGTTTTGAACTAAATCATTTTCTCAGCCTGCTTCCTACCTGTAGAAGTTTGAGGGTCCAACGTCCTCTTTTCATCTTGTGCTGTCTCTGTCCTACTGAGACTATGCTAGTGGTGTTTTGGACAAAAAAAAACCTTTGTGGGTGTCCTATAAATCTTATTGTGGTTCATCATGGGAACAGGCAATACTCATACATTTTGTCGAAATAATTGCTTCTCTGCCTTGGGCTCCCACTAAGACTGCTATGGGCAATGCCTTTAAGCTTCTGAAAAGCCCTATTACTTATCTTGGCTTTTTCTGAAGTCTTAGCGAAGGACTTTACAGTCACCTCTGAAGCTTGATTTTTAAACACTGTTTTCTGAATGTGCTTTGGATTTGATGTTTGCTTAGAAGCTTTTTCATAATTGTGGCGTTGTTTGCTGTCTTAGAGGCTAAGAATTTACAAAACCAGCAAGTCCTGATTCCTTTTTTAATGATTCTTTCTTAAGCTTTTCCCTCTCCTTTTGCATTTTGTTATAAGCAGTAGGAAGAAACTGGGCATCACCTTAAACACTCTGCCTGGAAATCTCCTTAGCTGGACTACCCAGTTTAATAGGTACATGTTTACTTCCCTGGTTATTATACACAATGTCCTAAATTTTCAGCCAGAGCATAATAAGAATATCCTTTCTTCAAACTTCCCATGTAGTTCTTAAACTCTAATTAGCCAATGATTTTTAAAAGGCTAGTTTTTAGTTAGCTGGTGTGGTTTATTGAAATACTATACAGGCACTTCAGTGAATGTTTAAATATTTATACAGTAAAAGAGTTAGTGCTTATTGTTTTTAAGTAAAAGAACAAGGCAAACATTCCACATGTGGTATGTTGGATGATTACTTAAAAGCAAAATGGATGGTGTTAATAAGTTGAATTTATGAGATAAGGCACCGAATGCACCATTGACAAGCAGTTATTTTTAAAGTAGATTAAAAGATTGATACAGAGTTTACAAGAGTCGCTTTGTCACTGGAGTTTAGGCATTTCCCGTGCAGATCACAGTGTTAAGTAAAATACCAGGAGTTGAACGGATGTAGAAGAATGTTACATTAAGTGAAACGTTGAGTAAAAAAGTAGGATACTTCTTGATGTTATATGCATGTATATATAAGCACATATATATTATATGCATGTATCAGACCCTTTATATTCACTTCCATCTAAAGAAAGTTGCTGTTTGATTTCATAGTAGTTTAGTAATGACTCAAAGAAGAAGATTTTGCGTATTAATTGGCCTGAGACTATGTCTTAGAGGTTCTGTTTTTTAGAATAGAAATGGGGACTTTCTGGTGATTTCTTTATGGTTCGAACTCTAAGCTTCTCAGGCTGTGGTCCTTAATGTCTTGGGGTGACATATCCCCATTAAATGACTCACTGAAGCAGTAATTCTCAGCATGGGCATGGGGAGAAGTGCAGGGATGCTTTGAAAAATTCACTCCCCTGCAGATGATGATATAGCCTCCGTATGAGCATTTCTCAGAACCTTCCTCCTTCTCCTGCCCCTGTTTAATAATGGAACTTCAAATCGGTCTACCTGGTGAGAACCTTTTGAACGAGGTAGAGAATAGAACAGCAGAATCAACTTCAGTCAGTCCCGAAGCCTGCATTGTATTTAGTTGGTTAAATGGGGTGGGTAGAATTGATCTAAGAGCAGGAGAAACTGCTTGAAGTTAAGTCCTCATTGTGTTCCTATACAACTGTGTCTTTGGGCATGTTGCTAACCAAATCACTTTCACCATTTGTAAAAAGGGAATTAATGATAGACTAGGGTTCCTGTGGGAATATAATTTTTGAAAATATATCTAAGCACTTAGAACAGTGTATTATGCATAGTATGCTCAATAAAGTTTGCTTTCATGTTTATTAATACTACTACTTGTACCAGCAATATTGCCATTAGCTACAACATTTTGGCCAGGTTTTTTTGTTTTCGTTGCTTGGTTTGTTTAGTTTTTGGTACCTTAGGTAGTAATTGTTGCTGCTCCTAGTTTTGCTACTCAAAGGGCCACCAAGATGATGTCACTGATCAGATTTGAACCAATATTTATATTCACAATTTCTTTTTAAGTATTTTAAGACATATTTTAAGTGGCCAAATGTGTTTGGAAGAATTGGTAGAGATTTTTGGAAACCTGATTTAAGCTTATAAAAAATATATTTGAGGAAAAACAGTAAAGAAAATTTATTCTCATTCCTTTACTTCCTAAAAGTAAATTAGGTTTAGTAAGGAACATTTATATTTGACATAAAATTATTGATCAAAATTAAAGCTCTTTAAAATAATTGATTACTTGTTATTTCTTATTTTCCCCATACAGTTAAATCACAATTTTAAAACTACTCAGTGTTTATATACTCATGACTGTATAAATATTGTTTGCAGAGAAACATTATAATATATTTTGGTTATATGTTCTTTCTTTTTGTGATTTCTAGAACTAATGGTTGTCTCAGTTTTTGTTACTGTTGTTTGTTGTTGTTGTTAATTTTTCTATGGACCTATCGCTAATTTTTCTCAAATGCTACATTCCTACACTCTCTGTAGGAGCAGTAGACTCTGTGTATGTTCAAACACAGACCATTTATTAGTTTCATACTTTTTTCGACTATTCTTTCTCTGGCCCTCTCTCCTCCTCTAACCTGTACTGACTGCTTTCCTTTTTTTTTTTTTTTTCCCCAAGAGTTTGTTCATTTATTTGAGAGAAAGGGAGAGAGCACAAGCAGGGGGAGCAGCAGGCAGAGGGAGAAGCAGGCTCCCACCAGCAGGAAGCCTGATGCGGGACTTGATCCTAGGACCCTGGAATCATGACCCGAGCTGAAGGCAGACGTTTAACCGACTGAGCCACCCAGGCACCCCAGATCTGTACTGACTGCTTTCTAGAGTCTTGAGCAGCAGTCACCATGCGACCTCCCTTCAACATCATCCTGGGAAGTTCCTTTTGTTCTGTTCTGTAATGGATTCTCTGTTCCCTGTATCTTGTGTTTCTTGTTTTACTTACTCATTCTGATGGGCCCTATCTCCCAGGAGCTTCCAGACATTAGCGGGTTTTTTGTTTTGTTTTGTTCTTTTTTTCAGACCTTGCTTATCTGACCGTGTCTTTATTCTACCTTTGCCCTTGAGAGATTGAATATAAAATTTTGGATCGGAAATAATGTTCCCTTAAAATTTTGAAGGCTTTGTTCTGTTTCCTAACTCAGCAGAAGACAGATGACAATCTGATACCTGACCTTTTAAATGTTGTATGGAAGATTTTTAGACTTTCACTTTTCTCTGTTATTTAAAACTTTCTTGATAATGTGCCTTGTAGATCTTTTTTCATTCGTTGTGTGGAGTGTCTTTGGCCCTTTCAGTTTGGAAATACTGTTAAGTGCTGTGTAATTTTATGATTGCTTTTTCATGGTACTTGTATCTCTTCACTTCTCTCTGCTCTTGTATATCCTCTCTCTCTCTCTCTGGCACTCCTTTTATTCGATTATTGGACTTCTTAGATTTATCATTCAATGATTTTTTGTTTTTTTCTCTGTTTTGTCTTGGAGTTCTCATCAAGTTTATCTTCTAAACCTTCCGTTTTTTTCCTGTGTGAAATATTTAATTTCCAACATGTCCTCCTCTTCCTCATTGTTATTATATTATCACTTTGAAGAAAGTCCATAAAGTAAAAAGTGAGAGATCAAAACAAAGGAAAGAGACAAGGCAGGAAGCAAAAGAAAATTCAAAGGTCTAGTGATTGTATTATAAGCACTAAAATTACCTACTGGACACTCTGTAAGTAAGAGTAGAGTCAGTTGACTTGAGAACCTCACTATAAAAGATGTTAGGATCTACTGCTCTGAGGCCTGAATTTGCTTGCTTCTTGTGACTTCTCTCCTTGCAAGCTTAAGTTTTAGATTTCTTTGGTCTGGTGAGTTAGCTGCTACTTATAGATTTATCTGCTTTCTAGCTTCCAAATTTTTGCACATCTCCTGTTTGCTGTTTTCTCCTCTCTCATGATTTCTGTCTTTATGAGTTATTCCTTTTTTGCGCCTTTATAATTTCGGAAGAGTTTTGAGAGGGATAGGCATAAACCATGTGCTCAATCCTCCATTTTAATGGAAATTCTTACCATTTGTCGTTTCTTGGCTGTTCTGAAATCATAATTTGAAATATTGAGTTTTTAATATGATGATATTTAATATAGATAAATCTGTAAAACTTCATATATTATAATGGTTATAAAATCCTTGAGTACTCATAAATTAGCACAATTCAAAAAAAATTATAGTCTGTTCAGTTCTGGTTTATTCTGGACAGTTTGTAATAGTGACCTAAGAAGGGAAAGAAAGCTTCTAAAAAGTAACATTACACAAAATCAGGACAATTTAAGGCAAATTAGTAGTTGATAAGAATAGAAGAAGTAAATGGATATTTCTCTTTTTTTGAACCACTATGTCTGTTATAACTAATTTTCTTTAGATGGTGGACTAAAGAAAGGTATACTCTTGGACCCTCCAGCCCCCAGCATTTGAGAATAATTATAGAATAATGAACCATTATGTGACTGATGCTACATTTGTCTTAACATTTATATCTGTGATGTCAAGGTTGTTGCTTTGTAACCTCTTCTTATTTTCATTTGTAACTCACCTTGGTTACCTTTGGCTCATGAAACTTGCTGAATTTTTTTTTTTTTAATTTGCTCCAATTTGGGAGATTCATTTGGCCAGTATCTGTTAGTTATAGTTCTGGAGACTGGTTACCTTTTAGGGTATGCCAGGAGTTTTTGGATGGATATTTTGATATCCTAGTTGTTTTCATTGAGGTTTTTCCCCATTCGTTTTTCTTCTTTTTGATTATTTCAAAGATGAATTTTTTTTTCAGCATGGAGGGAGATTTATACTCTCAAGTTTTATTTCTGCATTTATTTTTATCCTGGAGGACTGTATTCTTTGACAGTCTTTATAGTAGCTATCTTTAGCCCTGACCCTGAACTGGTCCTTATCCAGTGAATGGGCCAGTAGGACACTGAGCCATGTTGGCCCTGGACCATTGGAAAATTTTATAAAGCTAAATTTTGAGGTAATATGATTGAATTCTTTTCCTGATTCTAAAAACCTAGAGCTATGAAATTCACAGTATTGAGTTGCTACATTGTAAGAGGCATTTATATTTGATATTCAGTATTAATACTTGAGCTCATTGTGGATCCGGCTTTTTCCATTCTCAGTGAGTGCAATTTCCTGAGAATTTATGAGTTATACCAATATCAACTTATAATTTTTCCAAATTTAATTTTCTTCTACATGGTTCAGCTTACTACAGATGGAGAAAAATCTGTGGCCTAAAATTAAATAGATATTTCCATCAGTTCTCAATGTGACTTTTGAAAAGGAAACAGTTTATGATAACCATTTCAAGATATGTTGTTTTTAAAAATTTTAGTTCTGTACACCTGTGTTCTGGGTAACTATTATAAACAAATCGCCTTAAATATTTTTTTATTCAAGAAAGGTATGAGACATGAGTGGAAATAGTGCCTTATGAATTTGATTTTTATACCTATTACAGAAAAAGCTAGTCTGATGAGAATACATCCTGACAAATTGACATGTTTTGATAGGTGTTGAGGTAATTGTACAGATTTTAAAAATTAAACAAATTGCAAACAGAGATTTCTGCAGCAGGTTAATCCCAATATCAAGGTTTTTGTGTTAGTTTAAGCATTGCTAAACATGACAAAGGTTTTTTTTTTTTTGGTGGGTTTTTTTTTTTTTTTTGGCATTTCTGAGCATGTGATATAAATTTGGTGCTGAGATGGGTCAACTGTATAACATAGTAAGAAAGAATTTGTTTCCTAGATGTTAGTGGAAGATATTCCCAAGTCTGTAGTGTGAGATGATTAAATAACATAACTATATTTGCTCATATTTACTGTAAATACTTAAATTGCCTATAGAAAATCCATTTTTCAAAGAGTATCTGCTAATAGAATTGCTCTTTCTATTCAGTAAAACTTTAAAAATACAGTATTTTTTTGTCACCAAGGAGCATGAATAGCAGAGTAAAAAGCAAAGGTATGTGGATTGTTTCTGCCATATAAGTTTAAAAAATCTTATCCAGTAAAGGATGCCATTTTAAAAATAAGACAGGCTTCTGTGCGTTCTTTTTATTTTTTTTTTAAAAGCATGTACAGGGGCGCCTGGGTAGCGCAGTCATTAAGCGTCTGCCTTCAACTCAGGGCGTGATCCCGGTGTTCTGGGATCGAGCCCCACATCAGGCTCCTCCGCTGGGAGCCTGCTTCTTCCTCTCCCACTCCCCTGCTGTGTTCCCTCTCTCGCTGTCTGTCTCTCTGTCACATAAATAAATAAAAATCTTTAAAAAAAAAGCATGTACATATTGGAGTTTGCTAAATATGTATTTCTTGTTATGTCACAATATCACAAATATATTCTGTCAACATGACTTATTACTGTCGATATTACCTATGATCACCTGGCTGAGGTAGTATTTATCAGGTTTCCTCACAATAATATTATTCTTTTCCCCTTTCCATACTTCACACTTTCGAAAGAAATCACACTATACAGCCCACACTTAAGGAGTGGAGAGTTATGCCCCTCCTGTTTGAGGGCAGAGTATCTATATAAAGTATATAGAATTTTTCTGCACAGGGGATTTGTCTATTCTTCCCATTTATTCAATCATTTATGTCAGTATTGATTCATGATTGTTTAATTTACACTTTTCATTTGAATTTAATACTGCTTTATTTTGTTGTCAAAGTGTTCTAGCTTTGACCATTGGGAGAACTTTTCTAGTTGGCACCTTTGCCTCTTTGACATACTCCCATCATTGTGGGTTTTTTAGGGGTTTTGTTTTTAGTATGTTCTCACTCTCTGACACTGTAAGATACTTATATATCTTGTGTATTTCCTGCCATGATCCTAGGATCCTAGGAGCCTAGTTCCTTTAATTAGAGAATGGCATTCAAACCCAAGACCTGGACGTGGTGTGCTTATTGCTACTGTGGGGTGGACCCTCTCAGCTGACAAAAGCAAATGTGTTTATACTAACCTGTGTAATACACAAACACATACCTATAAACTATACATCTATATGTGTATATATCTGTATCTGTCTATATATCTCCATCTGTATCAGTATTAAGCTGAACATGAATTCATACTGATATCTCTGACTCTAACCCATTACCGCATGGATCATTCCTCATGCCTCCCCTTGCTTGTTTATAACCTCCCACTGCAATGGTGAGAAATCTAGTTCCCATTATCTGCTACTCCTTTGCTAAATATTTCAATTCCTGTGTACATGTATCGTGGTTTCAGAATTATTAAATCAGTAGTCTCATGGGAAACAACTCTATCAGCTAGAACACAGTTCTTATGTACAGTTCTTTTTATTTTTAGTCTTACAGACTTGACTCACTTCCAGGGTTATTCAGGTTAGTTAGTATGTTTTCTACCTACCTCCTTCAGTAAAGTTCTTTTACACATTTTTAACACAATTAGATTTTTGTGTTTGTGTATGTCACACTCTGCATCCCATTCTGGGATCTCCTGATCTCTTAAGTGATTTTTAAAAATTTGTGTACATTTGTGTTCAGTCTTTATGGTGTAGATTTCTGTGGGTTTTGACAGATGTGTGGTGGTACATATCTGCCATTGCAGTGTCATACAGAATAGTTTCACCACCCTAAAAAATCCCCATGCTTCACCTATTCAACTCTCCCTCTACCCCTGAACCCTTCGTAATCACCCATCTGTTAACTATCTGTAGTTTTGCCTTTTCCATAATGACATATAGCCTTTTCAGACTGGTTTCTTTTACTTAACCAAATGCATTTATGATTCATCCATGTCTTTTTGTCAGCTCATGTTTTCACCGAATAGTATTCCGTTGTGTGAAGGTACCGCAGTTCGTTTACCCATTCACCTACTGAAGGACATCTTGATTACTTCTAGTTTTTGGCAACTACGAATAAAGCTGCTGTATACATTTGCATCCTGACTTTTATGTGGATGTAAGTTTTCAGATTAGTTGGGTAAATACCTAGGGCCATAATTGCTGAATTTTATGGTATGTTTAGTTTTCTAAATTGTCAAACTGTCCATTTTGTATTCTCACCAACAATGAATGAGAGTTTATGGTGCTATGTGTGTTCACCAGCAATTCATAGGAGTTAGTGTTTTTGCATTTTAATCATTCTAATAAGTGTTTAAGGCTATTTCAGTGTTAATTTGCAATTCCTAATGATAGAGATGTTCGGCATTTTTATATGCTTATTTGCCAATTATATATCTTCTTTGGTAAAGTGTCTGTTCAGTACTTTCCCCTGTTTTAAACTTTATTTTATGTTGTTTGTTCTTATTGTTGATTTGAAGAGTTCTTTGTATATATTTGGACGCAAGTCTTGTATAATATATGTGTTCTGCAAATATTTTCTCCCACCTATGGTTTTTCTTTTTATTCTCTTAACAATGTCTTTCACAGGGGAGAAATTTTTAGTTTTAATATCCCCATCAGTTTTTTTTTCATGTATCTTGCTTTTAGTATTTTATCTGTAAACGCATTGCTAAACTCCAAATCATATAGATTTTTCTCCTGTTTTCTTCCAGAAGTTTTCTGGGTTTGCATGTTATATTAAGGGTCTGTGATCTATTTTGAGTAAATTTTTGTGAGAGCCATGAGGTCTGTGTCTTGGTCCTTTTTTTGGCATGTAGTTGTCCAGTTGTTCCAGCACCCTTTATTCAAAAGATTATCCTTTCTGTATTGAGTTGCCTCTTGTGTCTTTTCACAGATCAGTTGACTATTTTTGTGGGTCTGTTTCAGGGCTCTTTATTCTGTTCCATTGATTTATCAGTGATATATGTGTCTATTTTTTGTTGAAATTATACTGTCTTGGTTATAGTAGTTTTATTAAAGTCTTAAAATTGGATACTGTGAGTCTTCCAACTTTATTTTTCTTACTTAGTATGGTGTTGACTGTTTTAGGTCTTTGCCTTTCCATGTAAACTTTAGAATCACTTTGCCAACATTTACACATTAGCTTGCTGGAATTTTCATTGGGATTTAATTGAATCTATACACTAAGTTAGGAAGAAATGAGATCTTAACAGTATTGAATCTTTTAATCCACAAACATGGAATGTCTATCAGCTTATTTAGAACTTTGATTTCTTTCATCATTGCACAGAGATTCTGTATATATTTTGTTAGATCTAAGTGGTTTTAGGTAGGTTTTTGTTTTGTTTTGTTTTTTTGGTACTATTAAAAATGTTTGTTTTTGTATCCCTGGAATAAATTCCACTTGATTACAGCATATGGTCTTCCTAATATATTGTTGAATTCAGTGTGCTAATATTTTGTTGAGGATTTTGCATTTGTTCATCAGGGATATTGGCCTGTAATTTTCTTTTTTTGTGGCATCCTTGTTTGGTTTTGGTATCAAGGTAATGCTGGCCTTGTACAATGTGTTTGGAAGAGTTCCTCCCTCTTCTGTTTTTTGGAAGAATTTGAGAAGGACTGGTATTAATTCTTCTTTGAATGTTTTGTAGAATTTACCAGTGAAGCCTTCTGGGCCTGGAAATTTGTTTATTGGTTTTTGAGTATTGAATCAATCTCCTTGCCAGTATTTGATCTGATATTCAGATTTTCTATTTTTATTTTTCTATTTCATCATGATATATTTCTGGTAGGATGTATGTTTCTAGGAATTTATCCATTTCTTCTAGGTTGTTCAGTTTGTTGGTGTATAATTGTTCATAGTAGTTTCTTATGACCCTTTGTATGTCTGTGTTACCAGTTGTAACATCTCCTCTTTCATTTCTGATTTGAGTCCTCTCACTTTTTTTTAGGGAGTCTAACTACAGGGTTGTGAATTTTGTTTATCTTTTCAAAGAACCAGCTCTTAATTTCATTGATTTTTCTATTGTCTTTTTAGTCTCTGTTTCATTTATTTCTGCTCTAATCTTTGTTATTTTCTTCTACTAACTTTGGGCTTCATTTGTTCTTTTTCTAGTTCCTTGAGGTGTAAAGTTAGGTTGTTTATTTGAGCCTTCTCTTGTTTCTTGAGGTAGATATTTATTGCTATGAACTTCCCTCTCAGAGTTGCTTTTGCTGCATCCCATAAATTTTGGTATGTTATTTTTCTATTTTTGTTTGTCTCAAGGTATTTTTTATATTTCTGTCCTGATTTCTTTGTTGACCCATTGGTTGTTCATTAACATGTTGTTTAATCTCCACATACTTAAAATTTTTCTAGTTTTCTTTTTATAACTAATTTCTAGTTTTATACATTTGTGGTTCAATACCCACAAATCAGTCTATGTGATACACCACATTAACAAAATGAAGGATGAAAATCATCTGATCATCTCGGGGTGCCTGAGTGGCTCATTTAGTTAACTGTCCAACTCTTGATTTCAGTTCAGGTCATTATCTCAGGGTTGTGGGATTGAGCCCCTCATCAGACTCACATGCTAGGTGTGGAACCTGCTGAAGATTCTCTCTCTCCCTCTGTCTCTACCCCCCTCCCCCATCATACAATCATCTCAATAGATGCAGAAAAAGCATTTGACAAAATTCAACATTCATTTATGATAAAAACTCTCAACAAAGCAGGTATAGAGGGAGTGTACCTCAACATAATAAAGACGATATATGACAAGCCCACAATTAACATCATACTTAACTGTGAAAAGCTCTGGAAGCTTTTCCTCTAAGATCGGAAATAAGACAAAGATATCCATTGTCACCACTTTTATTCAACACAGTATTGGAAGTCCTAACCAGACATTTAGGCAAGAAAAGGAAATAAAAGCCTTCCAGATTGGAAAGGGAGAAGTAAAACTGTCACTATTTGTAGATGATATGATATTATATAAAGAAAACCCTGAAGATTCCATCAAAAAACTATTAGAACTAATAAATGAATTCAGTAAAGTTTCAGGATACAATATCAGTATACAGAAATCTGTTGCATTTCTTTACACTAATAATGAACTATCAGAAATAGAAATTAATAAAAGTTCCATTTACAATTGCATCAGAAAGAATAAAACGTCTATGAATATATACAACCAAGGAGGTGAAAGATCTGTATATTGAAAACTACAAGACATTAATGAAAGAAATTGAAGAAGACACAAACAAATGGAAAGATTTTCCATTTTTTTGGATTAAAAGAATTTATATTGTAAAATGTCCATACTATCCAAAGCAATCTACAGCTTCAGTGCAATCCCTATCAAAATTCCAATGGCATTTTTCACAGAAATAAAAGAAATAAGCCTAAAATTTGTATGTAACTACAAAAGACCCTGAATAGCTAAAACAATCTTGAGAAAGAACAAAGCCAGAGGCACCACACTCCCTGACTTCAAACTGTATTACAAAGCTATAGTAATCAAAACCATATCATATTGGCATAAAAATAGACACATAGATCAATGGAACAGAATAGAGATCCCAGAAATAAGCCCACCCTTATGTGGTCAATTAATTTACAACAAAAGAGCTAAGAATATACAATGGAGAAAGGACACTTTCCTCAATAAATGGTATTGGGAAAACTGGACTGCTACATACCAGAGAATGAAACAGGATGGGGCACCTGGGTCGCTCAGTCGTTTGAGTGTCTGATTCTTGATCTCAGCTTAGGTCTTGATTTCAGGGTCATGCGTTCAAGCCCTGTGTTGGGCTCCATGCCCAAAAAAGAATGAAACAGGATCAATCTTACACCATACACAAAAACTAACTAAAAATGGGTTAAAAGCTTGAACATAAGACCTGAAGCCATAAAACTCCATAGACAGCTCCTTGACATTGGTTTTGGCAATGATTTTTGGAACCTGATACCAAAAGCAAAGGCAACAAAAACAAAAATAAATGGGACTATATCAAGCTAAAAAACTTATGCACAGGAGAGAAAACCGTCAAAATGAAAGGACAACCTACTGAATGGTAGAAAATAATTATAAATCATATATCTGATAAGAGGCTAATAACCAATATATAGAGAGAACTCACACTACTTAATAGCAAAAACCAAACAATCCAATTAAAAAGTGGGCAGAAGGTCTGAATAGACTTTATTTAAAAGAAGATACACAATGGCCAACAGGTACATGAAAGATGCTCAACATCATTAATCAATAGGGGAATGCCAGTGGAATTAAGAAGGTGGAGTAGTAGGGGGACCCGGAGCTTGCTTTGTCCCTCAAACAGAGCTAGATCAACATCGAATCATTTTCAACAACTAGGAAATCCATCCGAGGATTAAGAAAACAGTCTGCAAAATTGGAGGGAGAGAATGTGGCAGATGGAAGGTTCAGAGCTGTGAATTGGGGGAGAGAAAAGCCATGGTGCCATGAAGGGGAGGGAGCCCTTTTCATGGAGTGAAGTCAGGGAGAAAGGGAGAGAGCAGGAGAGAGTGGCATGTGTGGTTTGCACAATGTGGATGCCCTGGGTTGCACTGGGAGAGATTGCTCCCCTTCTTGGAGTACATTTGGAAGAGGGTATTTTGCCTCTCCAAGGACAAAGGGCTCCCCAGGAGACATTGAATGGTTCAGCAGCAGGGGACAGAGGCACACAAAAAGGGCAGATAACCTGGTCGCAGCTTTTCACTGTGTGTCACAGTAGATTCCTGCCACCATGTGCACCTTGCACCTGCTTTTCTGGGACAGAATAGTGCCAGGTGTGCCGAGAGGCTCTCTTCTGGGGGAGGGGAACGGGTCTGCACCTTGCTGGGCCCTTTAAGGTCTGGAGTTTTGAATCCCAGCCACCAGCCAGAGATAAAACAGAACTGTGGTACCGGCATGCCACTGGTGGGGCACAGACAGGTTGAGGGCAGCGATCTGATGAAAGCCTGGGACACGGGAAATGAGATTGTTCACTTTTCTGTGAGGGCCTCCTGAACAGTGGTGGCCATGAGTTCCCGTCCCCAGAGACCAGAAGGTGGGCCTTCCCCCATTCCCACCAGCACAGATGGACTCTAGAGAGAAACACCACCGGTGGAGACTGGAGTTACTTAAACCAACCCTCCCCCCCGCCCCACACCTGGTAGGGGCATCTTTGCAAGAGCAGGTCTGACTGTGAGCCAGTCCGGTGGGCCTCTCCCGCAGAAGACCAACACAGGCACCCGCCCCCATGTACCAGGTCTGCTGATCATAGAGTGCTCCAAAGGGTCAGCTTCAGTTCTGGTGGAAATAGGACCAGGCTTTCTTTTATTCTTTTTTCTTTTATTTTTTTATTGCTTACAAGAGACTCATTTTATTTATTTATTTTATTTTAACTTTTTAAAGTTTTTATTTATTTGTTTATTTGACAGAGAGAGAGACAGCCAGTGAGAAAGGGAACACAAGCAGGAGGAGTGGGAGAGGAAGAAGCAGACTCCCAGTGGAGCAGGGAGCCCGATGCGGGGATCGATCCCAGGACACTGGGATTACACCCTGAGCCAAAGGCAGACGCTTAACGACTGAGCCACCCAGGCGCCCCATGAAGACTCATTTTAGATCCAAAGACACCGCCAGATTGAAAGTGAGGGGGTGGAGAACCATCTGTCATGCTAATGGACATCAAAAGAAAGCCAGAATATTTATATCAGACAAACTAGATTTTAAACCAAAAACTATAATAGGAGATGAAGAACACTATATCATAATAAAGGGGTCTGTCCCGCAAGAAGATCTAACAATTGTAAATATTTATGCCTCCCAACTTGGGAGCAACCAAATATGTAAATCAGTTAATAACAAACTTAAAGAAACTCATTGATAATAATACAATAATAGTAGGGGACTTTAACATTCCACTCACAGCAATGGACAGATGATATAAGCAACAGGTTAACAAGAAAACAAGGTCTTTGAATGACACACTGGACCAGATGGACTTAACAGACATATTCAGAGCATTTCATCCTAAAGCAGCAGAATACACATTCTTTTCGAGTGCACATGGAACATTCTCCAGAATAGATCACATACTGGGTCACCAATCAGGCCCCAACCAGTACAAAAAGATTGAGATCATACCATGCATATTTTCAGACCACAACGCTATGAAACTTGAAGTCAAAAGCAAGAAAAAATTTGGAAAGACCACAAATACATGGAGGTTAAAGAACGACATAGTAGAGAATGAATGGCTTCACCAGGAAATTAAAGAAGAAATTTAAAAAAAAATACATGGAAGCAAATGAAAATGAAAACATCACAGTCCAAAACCTTTGGGATGCAGCAAAGGTGGTCCTAAGAGGGAAGTATGTAGCAATACAGGCCTTCCTCAAGAAGCAAGAAAAGTTTCAAATACACAACACAACCTTACACCTAAAGGAGCTGGGAAAAGAACAGCAAGTAAAGCCTAAAACCAGAGAAGGAGGGAAATAATTAAGATTAGAGCAGAAATAAATGATACAGAAATTAAAAAAAACAAAACAAAACAGAACAGATCAATGAAACTAGGAGCTGGTTCTTCAAAAGAATTAACAAAATTGATAAACCCCTAGCCAGACTTACCAAAAAGAAAAGAGACCCAAATAAAATCACACTGAAAGAGGAAAGGTCACAACCAACACAGCAGAAATACAAACAATTATAAGAGAATATTATGAGCAATTATATGCCAACAAATTGGGCAATCTGGAAGAAATGGACAAATTCCTAGAAATATAAACTACCAAAACTGAAATAGGAAGAAATAGAAAATTTGAACAGACCCATAACAGCAAAGAAATTGAATCAGTAATCAAGAATCTCCCAACAAATAGGGGAATGCAAATCAAAACCACGATATATCACCTCACACCTGTTAGGGTGGTTATCATCAAGACAAGAAATAACAAGTGCTGGAAGAGATGTGGAGGAAAGGGAACACTTGTGCACTGTTAGTGGGGATTTAAATTGGTACGGCCACTATAGAAGACAGCATGGATGTTTCTAAAAGAATTAAAAATAGAACTACCATATGATCCAGTAATTGTACTTCTGGGTATTTACCCAAAGAAAACAAAAATAGTGATTCAAAAAGATATATGCATTCTCCCATATTCATTGCAGTATTGTTTAAAATAATCAAGATACGGAAGTAACCGAAGTGTCCATCAGTGGATGAATGGATAAATAAATTGTGTTAATATATATACAGTGTATTATTACTCATCAATAAAAAAGTGAAATCTTGGGGCGCCTCGGTGGCGCAGTCGTTAAGCGTCTGCCTTCGGCTCAGGGCGTGATCCCAGCATTCTGGGATCGAGTCCCACATCAGGCTCTTCCACTAGGAGCCTGCTTCTTCCTCTCCCACTCCCCCTGCTTGTGTTCCCTCTCTCGCTGGCTGTCTCTCTCTGTCAAATAAATAAATAAAATCTTAAAAAAAAAAAAAGTGAAATCTTGCCATTTGTGACAGCATGGATGGACCTTATGTAAGCAAAATGTCAGAGAAGGTCAAATACCGTATGATCTCTCTTATATGTGGAATCTAATAAATAAAAACAAAAACAAGTTCATAGATACAAACGACAGATTAGTTGCTGCAGGAGGCGGGGTGGGGGAGTGAGAGAAATGGACGAACTTTTTTTTTTTTAGTTTAAATAAATTGAATAAAAATTTTTCAAAAGCAAGCAAGAAAGAAACCAACTATCCCTCAGCTCTGCTGAGTACCCAGGACCTACCGTTGTTCCATTTGAACACAGCAAGATACAAACAACCTTAACAAAAGTACAACGCTACAGACTCCGTCAGTTGGCTTAAATTCCAAGTTGCTTCATTCAGAAAACTAAGGAATTTGAGTTGGCATTTAAGATTAAAAAAAAAAAATTAATTCCAAATTCCAATTTTTTATTGCTGGTATGTATAGGAAGCAAATGATTTTGTATTTTGCCCTTACATCCTGTGACCTTGTTGTACTTGCTTATTAGTTCCAGGATTTTTTTGTAGATTTTCTGCATAGTCATGTCATCTAGAAATAAAGGTAGTTTTCTTTCTTTCTCTCCAGTCTTTATAACTTTTATATATTTTTTTGTCTTACTGCACTAACTAGATCTCAGTATTCTTTTAACTTTGATGTCTGTGGATCCTCACGAGGCATCTCTTTCTCCCTGTTTCAGAGGATATGCCTTTTTTTTTCTTCCATAAAAATTCATCTAGAAGAAAACTAAGACATGGTATTTGCCTACAAGAAGATTGCAGTCTGGTGGGTGAGACATCAAGTGGACCAATGACTGATCACAATGTGCTTGAGAAGTACTGTGATAGAGATATGCATAAAGAACAGAAATTTTTGTTTTATTGCCCCTTGATTTTCTTTCTACCTCCCTTTAAAGGTGTCTTCGCTACTTGCCTTTTCATTTCTGTCAGTCACATTATCTCTTCTAGGGCCTTTTTCTTCAGCCTAAACATTTAGTTATATTTTGACCATTAAAAAAGAGGGGGGAAAATGAACAAATTATTCATGAACAAACGTTATGATAGAATAGTCAGAGCCTTTGTTTCTTCACTTAACCACATTTTCTCTCCACCCCTGGTACTGTGGTGAAAGATTCTGCCAGCAGTACTCTCTCCAAGGCGACTTTCTGGGTAAGATGAGATCGCTTTAGCACTGGTTTAACTGGAGGTGTCCCTGGCTCATCCAAATCATTTTGTGTAGCAGGCAGCTGGAAATGCAGGTTTGAACCCTAAGGGAGAGCACAGGCAAGTAGGAATCAGCAGGCTTGCTGTAGTTGTTAGTAAAACCGGAAGCAAAAACAGGATTGCTCAAAAAGTGTTTAAAAAAATTTTAAGTTGCTGCTTCTTCCTAGACTACTTACTTCACCCTCATTTGCCTGATGAACTCCTTATCCTTCAGGAGTCATCTTGGACATTGATTCCTCTGAAAAGGGGGCACCTTTCATGATGCTCCTCTAAGCTTCAGTTGAGCACGTGCTCCTACACGGGTTCCTATATGGTACCCTCTGTTAACCTCTATGAGAATATTTATCTGATTTTGTCTACTTTCTACCTCTCTCCACTAAACTGTACATTTCTCAAGGACAAAGACTATATTTTAGCACACTGCCTGCACATAGTGTTTATTATATATTTAATGTTTGAATCAACAGCTATATATATAATATATACTTATCTTTATAATAAAACCTTTATAATAGCTTCTACCTGACTTTTACTCCTTATTATGTAGCATACATAGTGCCACATGGTTATCCTCAGCACAGAATGTATTCACATTTAAAATGAATAAGGTACATAATGGTACTGAAGTATTTTCCTTCAGCGATTCTTTAACCAAATGTGATAAATATTTGGTTGGGGTGTAGGGGAGGATTGCTAGTTTTTCTGGCTTCCCTGACTCTCCTCTGCTCCAGAGTTTCATTTGTATCAGTAATGTAAATTACACATTAAAATTAATATTCTTATTTTAGTGTGCTTCAAGTAGTCATCTGAATTATATGCTTCAGAGGGTGATGTCTCAAAATCGTTTCATAATATTATCATTTCTAAGTTTATACAGTGATATTTCTTTTGTTAAATGTGTATTAAGGTTTCTGTTTGCTATTAAACAGTATCATAATGGAACAGAAAAAGAGTAAAGAAAGGATGAGGAAAAGAAAAATGTCTTTTCAAAGACAGATTAGCCCTTATTTATTCTACAAGCAGAAGATATACAGTCATAACTCTTTTAATACAAAATGATTTAGAATGCAGTGATACAGTAATATGAATGTTTAATATTTCCTTTTGTATGTTTCTGTCAGTTTTGTGGAATCAACAACTGTTCATTGACCTCCTGCTGTTACATGGAAGTCATTGGTGAGATTACTGAATGTAGGCAACCTGTCCTTTAAGAAGCATAAGTATTGCTTATTTAAAAATATAACTTACAACATATATATATTTTGAAATATATAGCTTAAAATAAGCAGCCACTAGTCTCTTTCTGAGAAATATTGATAGTATTTTAATAAATATAATAACCTGGTTTATGAACCTATATTATCTGTGTAAATCTCCAATTAATGGGATTTGTTCTAGTGTTTTGTCTTTGGTGCCCTCTTGTGGATTTTTTATAAACTGCTTGTAACAACAATTTTTAAAGATATTCTTTTTTTATTTTAAAATATTTGATTTTATAATCTTTATACTTTGTCAATCTTTTGACATGCTTTTGGCTGTAGGAGAAAAAAGAAAAATCATGGTTAAGGTTGCTTTTACTTTTTAATTTACTCTATTGTATATCAGTATTGTGCACAGGGGATGTAAGATAATCTTTTGTTTGGAAACTTTTAATATAATGCCAAGAACTTGTGCAGTCTTGCTTCATGGAGCCTCTGAAGTCCTGCCCACACGCCTTCTCACCATTTAGGCTTGTACTGATGAACAAGTCTTTTATGACTTTTGGAGATCTTGAATGCTTTGATGTAACTTTAAAACATGCCTGTGAACATGCAAAAAGTTAGGATCCATGAAGGCAAAAGTTTCTGTTTGTTAAAGACAGGTATGTCAAAGGCAGCAGCTGTATAAGCTCTTAACACTGCTCTTGCAGTGAAACAGAAGGACCACCTACTTACAGCAGTGGGAAGAAGGTTCATTCTTTGTACAGATTTTCAGATACTGTAAATCTTAGTAGCTTTTAACTGGCAAATACCAATTTATCCCTTTTTTCAGCCTGTCAGACATTGAAGCAGTGCTTAAAGGCAACTGTTTGAAGGAGAGTATTTTTGATTTTTCTCAGTAGTTCTTAGCTCAGTTGGGTTGAATGTGGTCCTACTGAGACCAGGTTAACCAGCTGATTCTGCAGTGGGCCATTTCACTGGTAACACGGAAACAATAGACACTACAGCGTTTATTGATAAAGAGGCAGTGGGGTAAGCGCTGTCCTGTACTGTATTTGGAAGCGGAATTTGCACTTAATGCTGTGTGTGTCACATCAGTACTTTCACCTTGCTATAGCAGAGAGGTATTTTTAGTTCAGTCGTACATTGGGCTCTGACTTGATGTGAGACATACAAGCAAATAGAGAATGGTACCTTTGATTTTTGCTTTTACTAATTCAAGTAATAACTCAATTTTGTTTATAGATACAGGTTAGCATGTTAGCGTAACCAACAACCCCGAATTCAGTTATGCCCAGGGAGAGAAGTGAAAGATTCCTGCCATAGTTTTCCCCAATTTTATGTCCATTCCCTTGAAGTTTCACCGTGTACGCCTTGTTGATTTCTTATTTGACTCTTTCACCACAAATTGGTTGTAAGATTTCAATGCCTTCATCATGTGATGAAGTAGCAAATTCTGTTAAGTCGTGTTTTAGTTTCAAAAAGCTGGCATTATCTATTTTCTCTTCTGTCTTCATCTATTCAAATTAGAACCTTTCACACTTTTCTCTTTAGCGTCAGTTTCACCTCTTTTAGGTTCAGAGTGTTGGAGTTATTTGATATTTGACTGTCCAGGAAGTTTCCATAATATAGTGATTCTTTTTTCATGATTTCTTTCAGATTTGACTTGTGGTTTCTGTTTCTGTAGACCTTTTCAGTACATTCTGTGATTACCTCGAGTCTGGATTTCAGTAATAACCTTCTGATTCCAAGCTCTCTTTCTCCAGTCTTCTCCTCCAATTCATCCTTCAGTTTCCAAGGTTCCTGTCACTTCTCTGCCACGCAGCTCATGCAGGTTCTTAATGTATAGAGCATTCTATAAACTGTAGGTCATTTTTTAATGCAGTCAGACTGACTTAATGCTTTCCCTTCTAGCCAGACTATTTCCACGTTTGTGCTTGTTTTTTTTTCCAATCTAGAATGCCATTGTATACTCCTAATTTTATCCTAGAAATTTTTGTCTTAGGAAGATGCAACTTTTTAAGGGGACTAACTTAATTTTAAGGAGGGAGTCTTAATTCTGTTGTTTGTTCTTCCTACCCATTCTCTGTAGCTTGTCTATTCATTGTTTATCTTTTGGATTGTGAGTTCAACTCTAGCTCAGTTTTGTTTCTGAGAATGATGCGTGAGTTCTGGGTTGAAGATTGAGTTTAAGTCCCTACCTAGGGTGGAATTTCATTTGTTTCCATCAGGCACCCCAGGTACTTCTGTAGTGGGACTGCATTAGGCTAATTTCTCAGCATGAGGTTCCTCAGACTTTGTGGGTAGTGTTAGAAAGATCTGAAATCCTGTCTGCACCTTCTGAAAGGCAGCACCTCCCCCCACCTCCCGTCTTTACCTGAAGCCCAAGTAAGACAGACAAGTTTGCATGTCATCTTCTTTGCCTGTGAGTACATTTTTTCTTGTTCACCCTTTCACTGAGGATGTAGACCTTCAAGATCCCCAGCTTTATGCAGGGGTTTCAGTTCCACTTTGGAGAGAATCCAAAGACTTGTCGCTTGTCCCCCTTTATCCACTAAAATGGTTACCCCATCACTGCCCCACCCCCATCATCTTATACCCCTACGGCAGCCCTTAAGGTCAGATTTAGTTTATTCTTACTGCTTCCCACTCTCTTTGGGGCCCTTGTGGATTCCCTTTAGTATCTTGAAAGCTCAGGTATGCATTAAGAGTATGTTTGTTATGTTGTTTCTTGTTTCAGTGTCATCCCTGATTAACACCTCCAAGAGGTTTGAAAGATATCCAGACCACTATAATACTGCAACTTTTTGTATAATTGGTTCACTTATATATCTTACACGTTCACTTTTTTCCTTAAAAAATAGTTTTGGAAAAAAAATTTAAAGAATAATTTTTTTATGCTGTAGTAGAATGCATACTGAATGGAATTGTCTAGTTGAATCAAAAGCATTAAGATCACTGTTGTCTGCTGTTTATGTGCTGTTGTGTAATTGTACTAGCAATAAAGACATTAATATTTCAAGAAGAGAAATAATTAGAATATTTTCAACTAGAAGTTTATCTATTTAAGAAATAATCTATCTCATTGTTACAAATAGAAAATTCTTTTTTTTTTAATTTTCTCTAATTTCATTTAATGTTTGGAAAATCAGTATTATAAACAAATGGAAAAAATAACGCATTCAATAACAAGTGTATGTAGGATTAGTTATAAAACTTATGTACAATAACAGTAGCTTTTATCTGCATCAACAATAATGGCTTCCTAAAGTGTTAGTGTAAATATCTTTAAAATCAAAGAGTAGATGAATATTTAGAAAATCCTTTAAAGTAGTAGATAGTACATGTGTGAAGATACCTAATGCAAAGTCTGATTATTTCTCAGACTGTTATAGCATAAATCTGTCTTAGCAATGGAGTAGGATTTCCTAATAATGTTTTCAAATATTTGTATTCCATGTGGATTTTATGATTCATAACCTGGATTATCATCAGTACTCTGTTTTGCATTCCTGGCACATGATGACCACTGATTGAAATGCTATTGTATTCCTTACTGGAATTGGCTCTTTTCTACAGTGGAGAAGCATCTGTTCCACAGACCTTTTTCTATAAAGTATCAACATGTTTTTCTTCTGCTTTTCTTTTGTGAGGAATAACAGAGTATGTGTAAATGAAGTATAACTTTGGAAAAACATTTTAAATAACTTTTATTGTAAAAATGCTAGAAGTACCAAATGAAACTTTAGTAATAATCTAAAATATCAAGAATAACTTCAGAGTTAATGATTTTTTGAAAGTAAAAAGTGTTGCTGAAAAGTTTTTACCACCATCACCAAGTTCGTGTTTGAGTCTTCAAATTTCATATAAACTAGTTCTCATTCCATTTGTACTTTATTAATTACTGTTTGGGTGCCACCTTTCATTAATGAATTGAGTCCCCTATTTTTTGCGTTGCTATTCTTTTTACTGCCAGTTTGTAAATTAGATTAGCATCCTTTAGCAAAGTGACTATGTAAGTGAAAATAATATGCTGTAAAAGCAATCCCTTCCAAACTTGGTTCAATGTTTTCATAGTTCTATAGATTGTCTGAGCCAATTGTGTGACTCCAGAGGTGCAACTCTCATTATCCCCTTGTAGATTCAACTCTAATATGGCATATAGGAGGACTAAAAGTATTATTTCACACCAACCAAATGGAATGTTTCTTGTTAAGTTTAATTGTCACAGCACTGAATCTTACAAGGATAAGAGACAAATGACTCACACATATAAAAATAGAGTTAGTGTTTTGGGAATTAAACTGGTTGCAACCATGATAAAATAAGATATTAAACTAGCAGTCAATTTTTTAAAACAACTGATAGAAAATCAACTTTTTCTCTTCCTCCTCAGTGGGGTCTACTGGAAAGATTAAATTCCAGTTTTGTTTTGTCTTTTTAAGCTTTTGAACCAAGTACAAATCAGTTTATATATGTAAACATGCTCCAACTAACCTTTAATATAAATTCAGCTAGACTTGCAAAGTGCTGTAAATAATTTTAAAGCCTTATAAAATTGGAAATTAGATCTTGGGCTTTAGAATTAGAATGACCTATTTAGAATCCTTACTCCTCTGCTTATTTGTTGTATGACCTTAGACAAATTATTAAACTCATTTGAACTTCAGGTTCATCATTTACACAATGGAGTTAATATCTTACAGGATTAATAAGAGGATTAATGGGAGTATCCTACAAAAAGTCCATAGCATAGTGCTTCTGACTCACTGGTAACTGTTTTTATGATTATTAGAAAAATGATCAACTAATAATTCTAGTAAATAGCATTATTTTCCCTCTCAAAGTTTCTTCAATAGCCATTCTATATTTTAAAATAATACATTAGTTTAAATAAAATTCTACTGTAGAACCTTACGTAACACTGTCCTTAGTTCTATGCTTTGGCACTACCTCATAATAAGGACTTTAACATTAGTTTAATAGCTTTGTACTGGAGCAGGCTAGATACCAGGAAGGTAACTGTTAAGATTTGGTTACTGCCCTTGTAGATTTTAGAATCTAATGAGAGATTTGGACAAGTCAAGTGTATAGACAATTACAGTATTGTGTAGTAAGCATACGAATGGCATAAGCATGAGGTGCTATGACAGTACAGAATATTGCACCTAATTCAGTCTCAGGGTATCTGAGCTGAGAAGGGATGGCTGAGTGTAGTAGTCCTGTTAAAAAAAGAAGCTACGATATAAAGCACTCACCCAAATTTATGTATATATGTTACATATATAATATGTATCCTTTAAGACCTAATTTAAGGGCAGCTTCCTCTGTGAGGCCTTTCTTCATTTGTTATCGGCAGAGTTAGAGGCTCTATTCTTGGTACTCCCATTGTACTTTGCCAATACTTTTCTCATAGTACTTGACAAATTGCCTTGGAATTTATTGTTTACATGGCAGTCAGTTTCTGTTAGACACCAAACTCCTTAAAAAACCAAAATGGAGCAAAACTGTTTCTTATTTATCTTTGTATCTCCAATGCCTGGTCCACTCCTTGACATATTATAAATTTACAGTAAACGCTTATTGAATGAAGTAGTAAGTGAAAATATAAATAGATCCATTCATTAAATTAATTTTTAATAAGTACCTATTATGTGCCAGGTGTTCAAAGCATTGGGGATTAATCAGCGAAAAAGAAGCCTCTGCCTTCATCAAACCATTCTAGTGGTAAGAAGGCCAGGTATAGGCTGTGAAGAATACAGAATAGCCTGTATTCGATGGAGACTTAGGTTTTAACTTGGTCAGAAAAAGTCTCACTAAGGTGGTGACATCTAAGCGGAGACTGGAGTTAAGTAAAGGATAAAGCTGTCTTGTGGAAGAGCATTCCAGGTTGAGAGATCAGCCAATTTAAAGGCTTGAGGAGGAACATGCTTAGAATGCTCAAGAAGCAGCCAAGGGGAGGCTATGGCTGGGACTTGGTGAGTGAGAAGGAATGTGATAGGAGATAGGCTTGGCAGATATTACTGAGCCAGATCACATTTGGCTGAGAAAGATTTTGGATTTTATTCTAAGTGTGATAGGAAGCCAAATGCAGGGTTTTGAGCGGGAGAATAACATGAAGTGATTGATTTATCTTTTGAAAGAATCAGTCTGCCTATTGTTTGGGAGACTAAAGTGGGCAGGAGTGGAAACCGTGAAAACTGTGCAGAGGCTGTTTTTTAAATAGTTTTTAATAGTTTATATTTTTAACAGTTTATGTATATATACACACTATATATATGTAGTTTACATGTATAGCTTATAATTTTTAACACTTTTAATAGCTGTTTTTAATAGTATAAATAAGAGAAGATGGCGGATTTCACTAGGATGGACCGAAAAATTTGTATAACACACCTTGGGAATAAGAGCTGGAGATATAAGCTGTTAAAATTGTAAAACTGTACCTCTAGCTTAAGCATTCAAGTAGATCAAAATTTATATATAAGTAAGGTACATGCACTTAGTGGAGTAATGGACTAAGAAATATAAGAACTAGTTTCTTACAGCTTTGCTTTTAAATAAGTATGTGTCCTTGGGGAAGTCTCTTCCTTTCTATGAGCCTCATTTTTTTCAGATATAAAATGAGGTGTTGAATTATTACGGGTCCATGATTTTATAGTTCTGTGAAAAAGTAAATATATAATGAATGCTTACTGTATACAGAATACCAAATAAAACACTTGAGTAAATTCAGAAGTACTGTAAAGGCATTCTTATCTATAAGATACTTATGTTTATAAAATATTTTACAAAACAGTTATTCACAGTATGAGATCATAAAATTAAATGCAGGAGCGTGTGATGCAGATTATAAATTCTATAGAAGTTTGGAAAAGGGGACAATTAATAAAAACTGAAGAAGCCGTGAAGGTAATAGATACTTGATCTGGGACTACACCATTTAGTTAAAATGGATAGAGAGGAAAGAGCATTCTGAGTAGAGAAGAAGACATAAACAAAGAGGAAGTCTTAATGACCTAGTGTGACGTGGGTTTATAGCAGCTGGAGATTCAGTTAAGGTCAGCCTGACTAAATTGGAGGATATGTGAACAATGGGAAAATAAGATTAGCCAGATAAAATAAAGTAATATAGAAGACATTAAAATCTAGGCAGAAATGTTTAGCTTTTAATGCAGGCAAGAACTGTGGCCATTAGAGATTTCAGTAGGATATTATGATACAATAATATTCAAGAAAGCTTGGTGTGGAATATGGACTTTGAAGAAAGTGTGAAACTACTTTGGTCCTAGTAATATGTAGGCATTTTGCATGTCTTTTCTCATTTAATCATCATAACTCCAATGAAAGAAACTAAAATCTAGAGAGTTTAAATAGCTTGCCTAAAGGTCTTATATCTATTAAGTGATTTGAGCCAGGATTTGAACTAATATCTGATTCTAGAAGGTCAGGGTGGGAGAGACTGTTCAGTCAGGGAGCTTTTCCTGTTTTCACCCAAGTATGAGGTAATCAGGAATTTACTCAGCAGTAGGAATGGAAAAGAAAAGGTGGAACTGGGAGAGAGATTTCTGAAGATGAACTTGCTGACTGATTGAATATGGGGAATCAAAGAGAGAATAAACCTAGGAAGACCTGTTGACTTTTTACTCTCGTGTAGGTAATGAAGAGTTTTGTGCTTTGTAATAATTATTGTTGGGAATGGCAGCAGACAGGAGAGACAAAAGAGGTAGATGAAATGATATGTGATTTGGGAATGTCAAGTTTTAAACGTCATTAAGCATTTTAAGTAGTAAGTAAAATCAGGAAAATTTCAAGATGTGGGAGTCTTCAACATGTTAGATAGTTGAAGCATAAGAATGAAGAAGTCTTCTAAAAGAGACTCATGAAAGAAGCACAAAAGACTTTGAGAGATACTGCTGAATTTATCATGCAGGTTTAGGAAGAGGAAGGGCTATCAAACAGATGAGAACAACATGGATGCTCTTGTTCTCTGTATTTGTATTTGACCTCTATCAGAATTAGGTTTTGCTTGTTTGTTTCTACTTAAAGTGGAATAGATATAAATGAATTTCACCACATGATCAACTTTTTCCAAATAACAGATCGTTTGGTCTCTCAAACAGAATTTGTTATTTTTATGGCCCTATTTCAGTTTATCTTTGACGAACGTTCTAAAGAGCAATTTTTTGTTCATACTTCTGTTACTGATTTGATCCTTCTGTGAATTTACATTTAAAAGCTAATGGCTAGGATATGATAACAAAAGCAATAAATGGTAACTTAAGATACACAGGCAACAAAAGAAAATAGATAAATTCAACTTGATCAAAATTAAGAACTTTTATTCATCAAAGGAACCATCAAGAGAGTGAAAAGACAGCCTACAAAAAGGGGAGAAATATTTGCAAATCATTATCTGCTAAGGGATTAATATCCAGAATATATAATGATCTCCTGCAACTCAACAACAAAAAACAACAACCTATGTCAAAAATGTGCAAAGGATGTGAGTAGACTAGGGATGTGCAAATCAAACCACAGTGAGATACTGCATATCCACTAGGATGGCTACTATCAAAAAACAGAAAAGAACAAGTGTCAGTGAAGATGTAGAGAAAATGGAACTCTGTGCAATGTTGGTGGAAGCGTAAAATGGTGTAGCAACTGTGGAAAACACCGTGGTGGTTTCTCAAGAAATTAAAAAAAGAATTACCATATGGTACAGAATTACACTTCTAGGCATAGACCCAAAAGAATTGAGAACAGGGACTCAAATAGAGAATTGTACACCAGTGTTCATAGCAGCATTATTCATAATAGCCAAAAGTTGTAAACAACCTAGTGTTCATCAACAAATGAATAATGTGTGTGTGTGTGTGTGTGTGTGTGTGTATGTGTATGTAATGGAATATTCAGTCTTAAAAAGGAATGAAATCCTGATACATGCTACAACGTGGATGAACCTTGAAGACATTATGCTAAGTGAAATAAGCCAGACACAAAGACCATATATTGCTTGATTCTGCTAATCTGAGGTACCTACAATGGACAAATTCATCAGAACAGAAAGCAGAAAAGAGGTTACCAGAGATTGGGGGAAGGGAAGAATGAAGAGTCATTTTTTACTGGGAACAGAGTTTCTGTTTGGGATAATGAAAAAATTCTGGAAATGGATGTTGGTGATGACTGCGTTAATACTGTGAGTGTAATTAATGCCACAGAACTATACAATGAAAAATTATCAAAATGGTAAACTTTATGTTATATGTATTTATCATAATTTTAACAAAAAAAAGCCAGTGGCATTTGTACAAAGTTATGTAAACGTTATGGCTGTTAGAATAGTGCCAACATATTTCGTCTTTAATTGTGCTCTCTTGTATTTGTTTTGTCACCATATTTTCTGTTTTGCATTTGTACATCATTTACCTATCTTAATCCTTATTTTATCTTTTTAATTTAAATTCAGTTAATTAACATATAGTGTATTATTAATTTCAGAGGTAGAGTTCAGTGATTCATCAGTCTTATATAACACCCAGTGCTTATTACATCATGTACCCTCCTTAATGTCCATCACCCAGTTACCACCACCACCCCCCAGCAAGTCTCAGTTTGTTTCCTATGATTAAGAGTCTCTTACAGTTTGTCTCCCTCTCTGGTTTCATCTTGATTTATTTTTCCCTCCCTTCCCCTATGATCCTCTGTTTTCTTAAATTCCACATATGAGTGAGATCATATGGTAATTGTCTTTCTCTGATTGACTTATTTCGCTTAGCATAATACCCTCTAGTTTCATCCACATTGTTGAAAATGGCAAGATTTTTCATTTTTTTATGGCTGAGTAGTATTACATCATATATATATATACCACTTCTTACCCATTCATCTGCCAGTGGACAACTGGGCTCTTTACATAGTTTGGCAATTGTGGACATTAGTGCTATAAACATTGGGGTGCAGGTATCCCTTCAGATCACTACATTTGTATCTTTGGGGTAAATCCCTAGCAGTACAATTGCTGGGTCATAGGGTAGCTCTATTTTCAACTTTTGAGGTGCCACCATACAGTTTTCCAGAGTGGCTGCACCAGCTTGCATTTCCCACCAATAGTGTAAGAGGGTTCCCCTTTCTCTATATCCTTACCAACATCTGTCATTTCCTGACTTGTTAATTTTAGCCATTCTGACTGATGTGAGATGGTATCTCATTGTGATTTTGATTTGTTTTTCCCTGATGCCAAGTGATGTTGAGCATTTTTTCCTGTGTCTGTTGGCTATTTATATGTCTTTGGAGAAATGTCTGTTCATGTCTTCTGCCCATTTCTTGACTGTTAATCCTTATTTTAAAAAACAACTAACAGCCTTCTATTTCATCAAGCAATTTCTGTTGCTTGAGCTTTAATTACTTAAAACTTTAGATTATTTTGGATAACTTTGGCTCTAATGATAACGTTTGTATGTATGTCTTTATATTAAAGTTAGTAGTATAATAGTATTTTTCATTATTAAAAGTAAAATGTTTTTATTATATAGATTATAAAATGTTTATATAAATAATGTTAAGAGGGGGATGGGCAAAATGGGTGAAAAGGAGTGGGAGCTACAGGTTTTCAGTTGCAGAATAAATAAGTCATGGAGATGAAAGGTGTAGCATAGAGAATGTAGCCAATGGTATTGTAATAGTGTTGTATGGTGACAGATGGTAGCTATGATTGTGGTAAGCATAGCATAATATAGAGAGATGTTGGATCACTATGTTGTACACTTAAAACTAGTGTAACATTGTGTGTCAACTATACTTCAATTAAAAAAGTATAATATGCTTGTCATGTTGTTAAGAATGAAGAAATGCAGGTGTCTTAGAAAAGTCTTCCTTCATGGCAGTATTTTTGCTTGCAGGACGAAGATGAGCTGGATTCCCACACGATGGTGAAGACTAGCTCAGAGAGTGTGGGGACGATGAAGGCCACGAGCACGATGAGTGAAGGGGCCCAGACCATGATTGAACATAATAGCACGATGTTAGAATCTGACCTGGGGACCATGGTTATAAACAGTGAAGATGAAGAAGAAGAAGATGGAACTATGAAAAGTATGTGGCTTTTTCCTGTTGAATATTAATTTTCTATTTGAAAAGTACACTTCTATCAAAACCAGGATAGTTCTTGTCTTACTTTTTGTAGCCAGTTGTGGAAAATTTTGTTTCTGGGCATTACTTAACAGTAAAAAAAAAAAAAAAGTATGGCATAAATAAATTTTTTTTTTTTAATTTTAGTATAGCAGAAAACAGCACATCTCTAACTTAGGGTTATGGAACTTTTTTCTGTTAAAAGATGCTAACCCATAACTTAATTTAATTTGTAAAGTATTTTAGAGATAAAAAGATAGCATTCCTAACATTTACTTTTCCAATAAAAAAGTGAACATAAAATTCTGTTCCAATAAATACAACATAATATTATTTCATGTTGTCTAAATTATCAGTTAAGCCACAGATAACAGGGGGTGCAAGCTAAGAGAAGAAATAAGGACTTGGTTGGGAAAAGAAGAAACACTAGAAAGAAGGATCAAGAGACAGGGATACTCCTGGAGAAAATTCAATTCAGTGCATATTTACTACCACTTGTCATGTGTGAGGCACAGTGCCAGGTGTGCTGCGGGGGCTAAAATGACGATTAAGACATTCTCTCTGATCTCTGTTGCTTACAGAGTGATGAAGACAGAGATACTTTCACAGACTAGCATTTCTTTTTGTGTGTATTTAGCTTTTTTTAAGATTGCAGTTAACAAGGTTGGACATTGTGATTTCACAGTTATAGGCAAAAGCAGATTAATTACCTTTCGATTCCTACTGACCTTCCTCTTCCCCCTACTACCCTAGTCCCATGTGGTCAGTGTCAAAGTCTAAGCACTAGGCTGTTTTCTACTCATAGCACTGCTTCTAAATGGCACAAAAGCAGTAATACGTGATTTCTTGGATTATGGAGCCTAGAAAGTTATAAATATTCAAGGATTTGCTTCTGTTATAAAATGGAAATAGCAAGCAGTTTCCTCTGTGACATTTCTGTTTTCTTTTTGCTGCTCCCCCCATGAGGTTGCTTAGTAAGTCTTACCTCATGACTTCAAGCCACTCACTGCTTGTGCTTTCTTCATGTTTCCTAGCTCATACAGCGTACATTATGGTTGTATACTTTGAAAGGGGAGGTCATGAGGCACAGAATGCCATCAGATTGCCATAGAGTTATTCCTGGGTGGGAACTGGAAAAGGGATATGAATTTATTTATAATCTCCCACAGCTGGTGAGTCTCCTGAGCCTTTGCCCTGGAAAGCAGCCTGAAGCGTGTATTCCTAGCTAGGCTTCTGATTACAGTAGGCATTCTGCATCCAGAACATGCTTACCCAACTATATTGGATGGTCTTGGAGCCTCCAAAGCCAGCTAGTGTTAGGGTACAAGTTATGTGCCCTGTAGATCAAAAAGACCTTATGATAAGACAGTTTACAACATATTACCCATTAGCACGTAGCATCGCTGTTCCGCAGCTGATAAAATTCTTTTAGTCAAACTCTGTAATTCTTAAAAAAAACAAACAAACAAAAAAAAACTCTGTAATTCTTAGCAGATCAGTTAGATGACCATTGAGTGCTTTGTTGTGTCTTCTAGAGAACTACTGGTCTCCCTACAAAACTACATAAGCACCTGTTTCTATGCAGTCACATAGTTGAACATCAACATATAATCAGTGGTTATTAAAAATGAGTTTTTAATACAATCTAATTCCATGTTGGATTATATTTCACGGAAGAGATATGTGATGATGATTTATCAGACATCATGCATTAAAATTACTGTGCAGATTTCCACATATTTTTTGTAGTGAGTTTTAGTTTTGACAGCCACAGAAATCATTCAATATATGTTATAATTTTATGCCCTAAATATGATATTTTTTGGCCACAGAGATTTTACTGAAAGCTCATTTTTAAGTTGAGCAGATAGTGGCTTATATACTTGCATTTGTTTATGTGCTTTAGCAAATTTTAAATCCCATGAGCCAACTTTCCATGTATTTTAAGTGCCTGCAATTTAGACATCATTCTATAATGTGGGACTTAGTGTTCCCCCAAATCTAATCAAGTGATGTTAGTGTAACCCATAGGGTTATTCACACTGTAGTATAGCAATAGTAAAGAATATAAAGAAGTTATGGGGGCAGACCTTACTTTCCCTGAAACCACATAATTAGTTTTAGGTTTTGTTTTGTTTTGGTTTTCATGATCTAAGTTTTGTTTTTCATGATCTAAGTTTTGCTTTTCATGATCTAAGTTGTCTTTAAAACTTCTTAGATGAGTTGGTATGAGTTCTCAGGTTATGTCACCAAAGCCCCATTTGCTAATGTGTCTTTAGCATTTTTGTCCCCCCCAAAATTATAGCAACATATTATTTTTAATTTTCTAAATTCTCTACAGTGTTATATTGTGTGCTGAAGATTCTGATTTCCATAGCATTTTCCATCAGAGTCTCAAATAAGTTATCATATCCTTGTCAGTGTAAATTATGTTTGCATACGTGTTATACATATTCATTTTCATATATATTCATAAAGCTAGAAATTATGGACCTGTTTTCCTTACTTCTGAAAAGTGTGATGATATAACTCTAGGAAGCAAAGTTATTAAAAGATCTTTTGAAGGGAAGTAGAGAAAAGTGACAAAAAATATTTAAAATTTGATCTGTTTTTTAAAAAAGTCAGCATAAGGGCATGTCCCCAGAAGAACTCTCCGAACCTGTTTTCAGCAGATGGCATTGCTTTCACCCTCCCTCTCCCACTGCTCCCACTCACATCCCCCTGGGGCCTCCTCATTGGCCAGGGGAAGTCCAGGCTTCTGCATTGCAACCCAGGTCTTTCACACTCTGGCTCCAGAGTCAGATGGCTCTCTCCATCCTTGTATGTTGTGCTGTTATCCAGTGGGAATTATGAACGTTTGACAGTAGGTAAAAGCTTAGGGCTTATACGTTGTGCTTAGGGCTTTGCATACATGATCTCACTGACCCCTCACGAGGACCCTATAGAGTAGCATTGTTACTACCATTTTCCCCCAAGGAAACTGAGACTTGGCAAGGTGAAGCGACTCGTCAGCAAGTAAGCGGTGGAACCAGTCTACAGACCCAGGTTTGGCCCCCAAATCATATCATTACTCAGGAGCTGGTGACCTTGACATCCCTCTTGGGCAGGAATCTAACCCATCTATGAATCCTGTAGGAAAGGAGACCTGGATCATTGTAACAACACATAGGTTGCTGGGAACAAATCATATCAGAATAATATTTCCTTTTTTGGACAGCATTGCTAAGCTTCTAGGTCAGAGGAAGTGCTGGGTTTGGATATTGTGTTTTAGGATTTGGGGAAAGTATTTGGCAAAGTCTCTGAAGAGATCCTGTAGACACTGTGTATTATGAAGTAGCCGATAGTTCTGCTATGAGGGTTGAATGGTTATACCTAAATAGGCTTGTATCAGTCAGAGTTGATTGGAGGAAACAAACTGCTTTAGGTGTTTTAAACATAAAGAGATTTAAGTCAGAGATGTGAATATTAACAAAATCAGTGGAAAGGTTGGAGGAGAGGGCTGTGTAGACTAGGCCTTTAGGAATGACTCCTGCATCCCAGAAGTGACCCCATATGGGACCTACTACTACTGCTATTGTCAGGAAGGCAGTGAATCCAGAGGCTGCCATTGGCCTCTGGAGTTCAGTACTACAGGTTGAGCGCAGTGTCTTTCGCTCTTCAGGGCTGTGAACACTACCAGTGCTCCTGCCCCTGTGAGGCTGGTGACTGGATGCAGGCATGCTGCTCTGAGACCTTCACATCATGACCGCGCTTGCCGGAGGCTCATGGCCTCTGCCTCACTTCTTGCTTTCTCACTCATGAGAAAGTGCACTTACTCAGGATAAGGTGCAGGGAGTTCTGGGAAATGCAGTGTTTCGCTCTCCAGAGGCCACGCGGTGGTTGCTAAATTTCAGTCAGCCGTAGTGTTAAATCATAAATTGTCAACGAGAAGATTTCTCATTGATGCTACAGGGCTTAGGCCTCAGCCCTGGCTAGGCTCAACATTTTTTTACAGAAACTTGGATGAAGCTATAGAATGAAAGTCTGTTAGAATTGCAAATGACGTGAAGTGGAGCAAAATAAAAATACATTCTAAGACACGATCAGAATCTGCAGGGATTTCCACAGGCTGGAGCAGTGGGCTTGATTTACAAGATAAACCCTGCTCCTGGGTCCGTGTAACTAGCCTCACAAGTGTCCATCACAGCAGCAACCCCTCAGAGATGCTGGTTCTGCAGACTAGAGTAGGACCTGGGCATCTCTAAAAAATAAATTAAAAAATAAAAACAATAAAACTGTACAAGTATTTCTGAGGTGTGGCTAGGACTGATAACCATTTTTTAGAACGAGGAAATAAGCAGCTTTACTCGCTTTCAGGGCCTAGAATGAACCTGGAGTATTTAGGAAGGGTGAGACACTGTGGAGATAGTCAGCAGAGAGTGAGCCAGATGGTAAAGTAAAACGGAGGCCGTGTAGTATTAAGAATGGGTGGAAGAGGGCTCCTGGGTGTCTCAGTCCTTTAAGTGTCCAACTCTTGATCTCAGCTTAGGTCTTGATCTCAGGGTGGTGAGTTCGAGCCCTGTGTTTGGTTCTACATTGGGTGTGGAGTCTACTTTAAAAAAAAAAAAAAGAGCGGGTGGAGGAATAACTGGTCCTGTTTAGGTTTTACACTGTTTATTATTAACCTTTCATACTCTGTTTATCAATGATTAAATATTGGGTTAAGCAATTGTAGTTGAATACATATTTTTAAAAAGTCTTCTTTTCATACACCTATAATACATAGTGACTTTTAAAATATGTCAGTTTATTGTTTCATTTTGGACAATACATTCTTGTAATTTCACTTAATTTCTAAGAGAAAGAAAATTAGGTTCTGCTTTAGATTCTTAGGAGTTTATCCTGGAAATAGGTTCTAGATGGATTTTAAAAGGCTTTAGGAGAGATACCAAGAAGGGGAGACTGACCATTGGGTATTCCCGCTCCCTCATTCATCTAATGTCCCTAGATGAAATTGTGAGGGACCATTTGCTCTGAGCAACAACTTCCGTGTCCCATTCTTTGCTTAGTGACATCTTCTCTCCAAGCTCTGGTTCAGTTCCTTTCCTTTCTTCTTCCTCCCCAAACCTATTTTAGGAAAGTACCGGATATGTAGTTATAAAATGATTAATAGTGTTTTATGTTGATGAGTTTTTTTCCCCCCCAAATTACAGAGCTTTGTGCCAAAGGAATAAATTGCTAAGGATGGAATTTGATTGCCAAGAAACAATTAACCAGTGTAGCAGAGTGTGTAGGGGAAATCCCATTTCCACATCAGAGATCTTACCATTTTTTCATGAAAAACTGCTGTATGCATCTTTAACTGATTAGATTGATCATGACAATAAAGGTGACAGCAGTAAACTACAGCTCCTACTTGCAGCTGGGTGCAAATACCCATAATAATACTGGGCAGTTAGCAGTCCTTGGTTTTCCTTGACAGAGGTACAAAATGTCCAGCTAATGTGTGGCTACAGTGGTTTGGACTTTCCTGTGGGTACTGAATATGTTTTGCTCTTCTGTGTGCTCTTGGTCTGTGGAATGTTTAATGATGTGTGACCCAGCTTGGACCTGTCAGTGTAGATATTTTGGTCATAAGATACCTCTTTTACTAGCAAAAGCACAGACAAGTATGTAAATAGGAGTCTTCCTTATACAGATGAAAATCTGTCTTTCTTGTAAAGGCCTCTGAAGAAAGGGTTTCCATAGACACACAGTGGCCATTACAAGGGTCATTACTCACACAGGAAATCATCCCTTTATTTAACTAAAATCCCTGGGCTTCAATCTGTCTGCTTCCCTTTATTCTGCACTCATTGAAGATGGAAAACAGCTGGTCACTATTTTCTGTGGACGAACCCTTCATATACACTTGGATACTTATTAAATTATATCCTCAGACTTTTTCTGGCTGAACAATTTCAGTCCCTTTAACCTTTGTGCAGGTATTATTTTCTAAGCTTTTAATCTTTTTTATGAATAGCCTGTGGATCTTCTCAATGTTGTCTGTATCCTCCTTTGTTTTAAAGTATCTGATGAAGTTAAGAAAAAGCTGATGTCAGTAGCTTCTGTATTAACATCCTGGTTTTTATATGTATTCACCATACTCTTGGCAACAAATTAAAGGACAGATTTCCAAGATCATTAATCAGGTGGAACACCCACATCTTAAAATATTTTTAGAAGAGCAAATTAGGTAATATTCATAAATCCCTTTGATGTCAAAATATCTTATGCTAAAGTTGTGATTAATTGTTGTTTCATTCCCTATACTTAAGTGTCTTTGTCATAATCAGGTTAAGAAATTAAAAATTAAACAAATTACATTTTGTTAAAGTATTTTAGAAATTCCTTTCTATATTTAAATTTCCATGAAGGCATTTTACCTGTTTAGAAGACATGTGCAAATTAAGAAAGTTAATGACTAATTGTGGGTAGACTGGCATATTTGTTCAAGGTATTATAGTCACACAATTTAGTTTCCTTGCACATGTTCTGGGGAATGTGTGAAGGAGAAGGAAAACAATTTTTTCTTTAAAATTTCACATGCACAAAGGGATTGAGTGGTGATTATTTTATTCTTTATTGCTAAAGAATTTTTAGTTCCACAGCAAGTAGTTGAAAGAATTGGGGCCAAAACTGAGGAACGAGGTCATTTGAAACATTAAATTTATTATTAAAATAAAAAATATTTTTATAAGCTAGGGTCAGAATTCAGCTGCAACTGGAGAAATTGTTGTCAATTTAATGTGATTATTCTTTCTGTGTTTAAAAAAAGTATTTGCCATAGCAACCATAATCACGCAAGACAGAACTTACAACCTCGAGACTTTGTGCTTCACTTTTCTGTTGAAGGACTACCATTTCTTTTCTCCTTTTTTAAAAAATAAATTGTAAGTCAGAAACATCATCCTGTCTGTCCCACACTTGTGTGAACACGCAACTCCATGGAGACAACGTTGTGCGCCACGGGCATGTGTTCAGCAGTGTGTAGTTAAACATTACTAGGCAATTTCAGCTGCCCCCACCCCATAATTCTTTAGAAATTTTAAAAAGTTGGCTTTAAAATCTTCTTTACGTATAATAAAGATATGTTCTAAATATTAATAGTTTTAAATTAAACAGTGGAAAATATTGGAACTATAAGAACATACAATTGAATAAAAAATTATGTATCAGCATATCTTGTTATAAAGTCATCCAAAAAGAAAAATCTAATGGAATAGACCACCTTCTTTTATTTAAGTTGGCTTTTAGACTTTTGTTAACTCTCTGTGAGAATGTTTATTTCTAACTTAGGAACAGGTTAGGTTCCAGAATTTCGAGTGTGGAGCCCAACAGGCATTTTACCATAGGTTTATAGGCTAGCCTGTAAAAGACACTTAAAATTATGATGTATCTGAAATGCAGTGAAAATTAAACCACTGTGTAGAATAGTTGATTTCAAGTTTCAAATTGGGGTATTCCTGTTGTAAAACTGAAGATTGCTGCTCCTACCACTTCCTATGTCCTCCACTTGGGAATAGAAAAGTATCAGTTAGGGACTGAATTTGGTTGTATGTATGGGAAAACCCAAGTAATAGTGGTTTTAACAAAATAAGATTAATTTCTTTTCTCATTTAACAAGAAATCCAAAAACAGTTATCCTGCATTGATAAGAGTGATTTTGTGCTCTCATTAAAGATCCTCTCTGTGACACCATCTTGAGGTATTACTCTTCCCTTGTCCTCCTGCTAATAACTGCTAAAACTGCTAATAACAGAATAACTGCTAAATCTTCAGCCATCAAGTCTTCATTCCAGGCAGGAGGAAGGAGCAAGAAGAAATAGGGTGGGATAGAACCCATATCAAGAAAATAGAGCTTTGCCAATTCAGGGGTCTTTTCTGCTTCCATACAAATTTTAGAATTGTTTGTTCCAGCTCTTTGAAAATGTTGAAAAAGAAAAAGCTGGGGGCATCACGTTGCCTGATTTCAAGCTATATTACAAAGCTGTGATCACCAAGACAGCATGGTACTGGGACAAAAACAGACACATAGATCAATGGAACAGAATAGATAGCTCAGATATGGACCATCAACTGTGTGGTCAACTAATCTTCGACAAAGCAGGAAAAAATATCCAATTGAAAAAAGACAATCTCTTCAATAAATGGTGCTGGGAAAATTGGACAGCTATATACAGAAGAATGAAACTTGCCCATTCTCTTACACTATACACAAAGATAAACTCTAAATGGATGAAAGACCTCGATGTGAGACAGGAATCCATCAAAATCCTAGAGGAGAACATAGGCAGTAACCTCTTCGACATCAGCCACAGCAACTTCTTTCAAGACATGTCTTCAAAGGCAAGGGAACAAAAGCAAAAATGAACTTTTGGGACTTCATCAAAATAAAAGGCTTCTGCACAGCAAAGGAAACTGTCAACAAAACAAAGAGGTAACCCACGGAATGGAAGAAGATATTTGCAAATGACATTACAGATAAAGGGCTGGTATCTAAGATCTCTAAAGAACTGCTCAAACTCAACACCCAGAAAAAAAAAATAAGTCAAAAAACGGGCAGAAGACATGAACAGACACTTCTCCAAAGGAGACATACAAATGGTGGCTAATAGACACATGAAAAAATGTTCAACATCATTAGCCATCAGGGAAATTCAAATCAAAACCACATTGAGATACCACCTTACACCGGTTAGAATGGCAAAAACTAACAAGGCAAGAAACAACAAATGCTGGAGAGGATGTGGAGAAAGGGGAACCCTCTTACACTGTTGGTGGGAATGCAAGTTGGTACAGCCACTTTGGAAAACAGTGTGGAGGTCCCTCAAGACATTAAAAATAGAGCTACTCTGTGACCCAGCAATTGCACTACTGGGTATTTACCCCAAAGATACAGATGTAGTGAAGAGAAGGGGCACATGCACCCCAATGTTCATAGCAGCAATGCCCACAATAGCCAAAGTGTAGAAGGAGCCGGATGCCCTTCAACAGACAAATGAATAAAGAAAATGCGGTCCATATATACAGTGGAATATTACTCAGCCATCAGAAAGGATGAATACCCACCATTTGCATTAACATGGGTGGAACTGGAGGGGATTATGCTAAGTGAAATAAGTCAGGCAGAGATACAATTATCATATGGTTTCACTTATATGTAGGACATAAGGAATAGCATGAGGGACATTAGGAGAAGGAAGGGAAAAATGAAGGGGGGGAAATCAGAGGGGGAGATGAACCATGAAAGACTATAGACTCCGGTAAACAAAGTGAGGGTTTCAGAGGGGAGGGTGGTGGGGGCATGGGTTAGCCCGGTGGTAGGTATTAAGGAGGGCACGTATTGCAATGAGCAGTGGGTGTTATACACAAACAATGTATCATGGAACACTATACCAAAAGGTAATGAAGTACTGTATGGTGACTAACATAGCATAATAAAAAAAAAGAAAAGAAAAGAAAACCCCATGGATAAATTACTCCCAGACATTCACAACAACTCAACAATGAGAAAAAAAGTGGGTTTTGTTTCTGCATCTGATGAAGTTATACTGATCATGATGATAATTCAGGATTAGTTTTAATCACGTTTTAAAGTCTAATGATTAAATCAGCCTCACAACTTACCTTTATAACAAAAAAGTAATAATAAGAATTGATAAAGATGTTTTGAGAATACAAAAAATATAGTCACAATGACAAGGACATAGTATGCAGGAAAGCACCGAATGACCAGTTTTGGAAGAGACTGAATGACTAAATAATGCCGGCTACAATTCTACCTTTTAAGGGTTAGTGAAAAGCTACTGTTTCACACAGTGGAAAAATACCACTTATGAAAGGGGTAGAGCATGAATTTCAACCTGGACAAACACTAGGAGAACACACTGAAATGAAGACTATATTTGCTGTCACTCTACCATTTAGAGATTCAGTTTCTTCTTTATAAAACAGGGGGTGGGACTTGGTTGGCGCTCCTCAGTGGTCATATGAGGCATCAGAATCATCTGGGGAGGGGCACTGGGCTGGCTCAGTCGGTAAAGCATGTGACTCGATGTTGGGGTTGTGGGTTCAAGCCCCATGTTGGGTGCAGAGATTACTTAAAAATAAAATCTTTGGGGGCACCTGGGTGGCTTGGCCCTTAAGCGTCTGCCTTCGGCTCAGGTCATGATCCCAGGGTCCTGCTCAGTGGTCCTGCTTCTCCCTGTCACACTCCCCTTGCTTGTGTTCCCTCTCTCACTGTCTCTCTCTGTCAAATAAATAAAAATCTTTAAAAGTAAAATAAAATAAAATCTTTAGAAACAGTGCTGTCCAATCACAAGGAGTAATTTAGATATGTAGTTTAAAATTTTCTACCATTTACTTTAAAAAATAAAAAAATATGTAATTTCATTAGCCTAATATATCAAAAATATAATTTCAACATGTAACCAATATAAAAATTATTAACGAAACATTTTATATTCTAAGAAAAAAGAAAATAGAGCTTTCCCAGAAACCTCTTCTTTTGTGTCATTGGCCAGAATTGTGTTACCTGGCCATTCCTCTCCTCAAAGAAGGGAGGATTTATAGATACTTGGTAGGTAGATTTTTCACTTTGAGACACTAGGACACTATTGCTGGTTCATATGTCTTGGGATCGAAGCTCCTGATTAAGACACAGTTAGAACCAGCACAGGACTGTTGGGATTTAAGTGTAGATTCCCAGAATGAAATTTCTTAGTGGTTTTTTTCTTTTGGACTGTCTATTCCCTTTTTATCGTCACTACTCATTTCTGACCATGCTTTCACTCTTCTGACTCAGTGCAGACATGAAGACTGTCTGGCTTTATCCTTTTTCTTTACTCTGCCTCTCTAAAGGACGTGCCTACCCAGCCCATCTTACTTTTTGTTGTGAAGGTTTTTATAAGAGACTAAAGTTTTCCCCCACTTTATTCTCTGTATTGGAAAAGCAACTTCAGAGATTTTATTTTTCTCCTCCCCTTTCCTGTGCATGTTGCTGCTCTTAAAATATAGGCCATTTTAGAATAGCCACTCTATAAATATTAGTTTCCAATAAGGAAAGATTAATCTTGTATTTACTCAGATACAGCGGTCTGAATTTAAGAGTCACCGGTATATCAAAAGATCCCTGACTGTTTTAGTGCAGCACCAGGACACTGGTAAAGATTCTGGGATGAGGAGTTTCGTACCTGTAGTTGAGGAGAAAACAAGGAAGGCCGACTAGAGTCTGTGGTGAAGCCAGTGTTGACTGGAGGGAAAAAGGTGACGAATAGTGTGAGCCTGGTGGGGGCAGCTGAGAGGAGCAGGCATCAGGGAGTGCTGTTTTCCTTAGTCGATTCATGGTGTCATAATATGTTTTTGTTTTGTTTTGTTTTTTTCTCACAGCACCTCCGTATACGAAATTTAGTTTTAAAAAAATGTTATCTAGAAGTTTGCTTCAATCCAACAGTCTCTATGTTTGTCAAATGCAGTTAGTAATTGTGATCTTCCTGGCTTTCTTACGTTCCCAGGAATTAGTTCCCAATGAAACCATTTGTACTCTCTCTGATTCTGATTTTACTATATAAACTATAATAACCCTCTCTTGTACCAGATGTCAAAGTTTTGAGATCTTTGTGCATGTAACCCATCCTAAGACTAGCTGGTTAAAATAAGAATTTACAACACAAATAAATAATCCTGTTACAAAATTACTCTTAAAAGAAAAAAAAAGAATATTGAGCAAAGAAAGGTTTTATTTGAAGGAGTATCTTTCTTCCCTCAATCATTTGATTTACTCAGTTATTTTATAGAAAATTTATTGAGCTACACTTGTAATATTTTATTTTTTATTCTCATAAAAAGGGCACAGGTGGAGAATAATTGAGGTTAAATTCCTGGATTTATTTTGGAATAAAAGGTTGCCATAGGAACCAAATTTCAATTCTGAAGATTGAAAAAGATGTCTTATAATGATGAGGCCCAGACATGAATTGAAGGTTCTTAAAATCTGTTGAAAATGTTAATGGAATGTATGTCCCATCCAGATGTCAGTAATTTAACCTTGTCAGATTAACCAATTTCTTTTTGTAACAGTAGGAGATTTAAAGGAAGAAAGTTGAAGAAAAAATATCATAAACACAAAATCTTTATGTAACGTGTATTGATCATTAAAATATGCCTTTTCTCCTACATTTTGTTCATTTTTAACATACCACTAAAGTCTGCTCTGACAGGGAATCTAAAGGCAGCTTTGGTTGTTATCTCGATACATTGTCCCTAAGGAGTTCTTTTTTCTTGGATTTTGTATTTGAGATATGAGAGTGTTCTAAGTCCTGAAGTTTACTATGAATATTGATGTTTTACACTATCCTAATTTTGATGGAATGCCTCAGTATCTTTTCAGAGGGTACCATTTGGGTCCCAGATGTTTTGTCACACTTATTTTCAACCCTTCTAAAGCCTGAGCAGCTCTAATTGGAAGATGAGTCTTTAGATAAACAGTCTTTTCTTTTTTTCCACTAATACACGCATATTCTGAATATAAGATTCCTTCTGACTTTACTGGGACAGGTGCTTCTAAAAATTGTTGTAGTCACAGTAATTTCTCAAATTTATTATTACCAATACACAGTTACTAGTAATGAAATACTAGCAGCCTCTATTAATTCAAAAGTAACGATGTTGAAAAGCCACATACCATCTCATTACCTCTTCCTCATGCCATCAATGTGGAACATCTGGGTGGATAATCAAAAACACCTATTGATGATCGTAGTTATCTTACTTGTGAAATTATTTGGGTGAAGGATTTGGATTCCCACATTAGGGAATAGTTTAATGAAAAGGTAAACTCAAAAACATATATAAAAGACATAATTCATAGGCTGAAAATAAAAAATAAACATTACTTTTACTAATAATTATTCTTGTTTGCTTACATTGTATCATAATGACTCACTTGATCAGGGATTAAGTTCAACCATTGGAACACCCGTGAGAAAATGAAAAAGGTCTCTGCATAGGTATTAAAAAATAAGATCACTTGCAGATAAACATCTGCAGATGTATAGAGAAAACTTGGTTAACTTAAAAGAATTAGTTACCTTAAAAACATATAATCAGCAGGGTCTCGAGATATTTGTACAACCCATGTTCATTGCAGCATTATTCACAATAGTCAAAAGATGGAAGCAACTCAGGTGTTCATTGGCCATGAATGGATAAACAAAATGTGACATATACATGAAATGGAGTATTATTTAGCTTAAAAAGGAAGGGAATTCTAACATATGTTACAACATGGATGAACCTGAAGGACATTGAGCTTTAGAACTTAGCTTTGGCTTTAGAACTGCTAGGTTTGAGGCAACAATAACTCACCTCAGATGGAGGAATCCAATTGTAAGAGGCAGTAAAGTCAGAGGATAGAACTTAGAAACGAGCTTTAGAAATAAAAATTGGTTTTCTGACTTAAAAAATTATGGCAGAACTCTAGAAATAGAAGCAAGGTCTGGGCTGAAGTGAGAGTTAGGAGTCAGATATAAATATGTTAGGCGAAATTATGGGAGTCCAGGACGAGGTGGAATCAGCTAGAAAGACTAGAAGGAAGACATATAAGACAAACCTGGGTAAGTCTTTATAACTTCCTTAGTTTGTAGTGGTGCACAATGACAATACCAGTGCAGCCTTACATATTTACAACCAAACACTCAGGTTTTAAAATTTTACTTCATTTGACAAATTTCAAATATACTTGAAATGATTTTTAATAAAATTATGATAAAGATTCTTGCCAAAATTCTGAAGTGTTTCTACAATCTAAGAATATTATAGATCTCTGCCTAATCATTAGTTGAATTCTTATGTGGCCTGGCTATTTTTGTTTTTTCATTATTTCATTTTACTTTGTTCTTCATTAAATTGACAATGTTGGCCTTGAGTCTGACCAGTGTAAATGTATTATATTGCTGAATTAAAAAAAAAAAAACTTCATACTTCAGTAAGAGCCATACTTTCTTAAATATAAGAATTTATACCCTCCCTATGTTCTTTGTTTACCTAAGGAAACGCAACTTCACCACAAGTACAAAGACCGTCTTTCATGGACTACTTTGATAAACAGGACTTCAAGAATAAGAGTCATGAAAATTGTAATCAGAACATGCATGAACCTTTCCCTATGTCCAAAAATGTTTTTCCTGATAACTGGAAAGTTCCTCAAGATGGAGACTTTGACTTTGTAAGTACATTCAATTCTTCCATTTGTGTTTCATCCTTCTTCATTTTACCATCACCCTGAGAAGCACAGTTTGTGTGTCTTTATTAAATTTAGACTGTGTATTAATATTCAGCATATAGCTATATATGTGGGTATGGGAACTGTGAAACTATAGTTTGCTCGTAGATGGGCGCTTGCAGAGAAATGTAAATAATTGCTTATATCAGAGCCCAAATTTAGAGAAATGTTTAGGACTCTTATTAAAATGACAATTATGTCAGAAATGTTTCTCAGTAATGCAAATATGAAATACTCTGTCAGTAAATTCAGTTTCCAAAATAAATGATGCAAAGGTATTTATGACATAGAGTTTGAGACATTTGCCTCAACTTCGAAAGTTAATTGAATTAGTTTCTACTTGAGTAAGTGTTAATTCCCCTTGGTTTGTCAGAAATAATAGTCCTATTGTGTATCTAGTTAGCATATAAATTTCAATATAAAACTGTGCCTTATTGTTTCTTTGTTATATTTTCTCTTTATTTCTTCTGCCCGGCTCCTTATTATTCATTTCCTTTAAAGAGTGTGTACAATATAGGTAAATAGTTCTGAAGCAACTATTTCCACATCTTGAGAGAGTAAATTCTCAAAATGAGTTCTTTAATGTAGTAGAAGTTTTTTATGAAGTAAATTTTTACTTTAGCATGTTTTAAATAATGTTACTTTTACATATTGTTCTGATTTTTTCCAGATAAAATAACTACAATCCTATATGGCGATACATATTAATAAATACATTTATTTATAAGTAAATAGAATTTTAGATGTATATGTGTCTTAAAAATTTTTAAGTAATAATAAGCCATTTTGCTTCATCAACATGCCTCTAAATGCTTTGGGATTGTTAATATTTTTAATGTTAAGTACTTTTCTCCTAAATATTGTGATTATTTGTGTTTTTAAATAATCAGATAATAAACTTTCAAAGTCTGTCCCCAGTATAGCTAGTACGAATTGCTAGCAAACATTAGCAATGGCACAAGTTTGCCTGAAAACATTAATTGTAACATCTATTTATTTTTGTTTTTTCAATTTTGAAGTTAGGTATTAGAAAATAAAATCTGTATTTCTGTACTGGTAAGATTTCATTTTAAGCCATCTACTTCTTAAAAAGTCATAAATTATTTAGAATGCTGACATTCAAGCTTTAAATCATTCATGAACATGATGAATTATGTAAAAGTGTTTAGCATCAAAGAACTCTGTCTTGTCTCAGTTGGAATAAATCTTAATAGCCTCTGGGAAACAGTTTGAAATGAGCTACAAAGTAATGAATAAGTTATCTTGATTAAGAAAGAGCAAATAAAATGATTTAATTCTGTTTCAGTTAGTCTTTGCTACCACCCCCAAAACTTAGTGGCTTAAAATAGCAACTCTTTTATTTGTTCACAATTTTTGTACCCACAAGCGTTGTGACTAAGTTCAGCTGAGTGGTTCTTCTGCTGGTCTCACCCGGGGTCTCTCAGGTGGCTGTAATCATCTGACAGCTTGCCTGGATCTGAATGATTGCTCTAAAATTACCCACTCTTGTGTCTGGCAGTGGTGCCCACACTAGGCTAGGCCATATGATGCCATCAAGCAAGCCCGGCACTTTTATGTGGTGGTAGTAGCCTACCAAGAGGGTGGCAGCAGAAGTGGTAAGGCCTCTTAGACCTATGCCTAGAACCTGCACGGTGTCCATTAATAATAGCATCAAAAAGAATGAATACTTGGGAATAATCTTAACCAAGGAGGTGAAAGACTTATACACTGAAAACTACAAAGCGTTGCTTAAAGAAATTAGACACCGATACATAGAATGATATTTCATGTTCATGGATTACAAGATTTAATAATGTTAAGTTGTCAGTATTGTCCAAAGCAATCTACAGATTTAGTGTTATCTCTGTCAAAATCCCAGTGACTTTTTTTTTTTTTTAGCAGAAATAGAAAAATCTATCCTAAAATTCATATGGAATTTCAAGGGACTCAAATAGTCAAAACAATCTTGAAAAGGATTTCTCCTTGGAGGTCTCATACTTACTTGATTTCAAAACTTACTACAAAGCAACAGTAATCAAAACAAGACAGACATATAAACCAATGGAGTAGAACAGAGAGCCCAGAAATAAACTGTCCCATTTATAGTGAAATGATTTTGACAAGGGTACCAGGACCATTCAGTGGGGAAAGGACAGCCTTGTCAACAAAGGATGCTAAGAAAACTGGATAGCCACATGCAGAAGAATGAGGTGGGGACCCTTACCTTACATCATGCACAAAAATTAACTCAAAATGAATCAAAGATCCAAACATAAGAACTAAAACTATAAAACCCTTAGAAGAAAATATAAGAGAATCTTTATGACATTGGATTTGGCAATGATTTCTTGGGTATGATCCCAAAAGCACAGGGAACAACAACAAAAAATAGATAAACTAGGCTAATTAAGATGTTTGTGCACCTAGGAACACTGTCAATAGAGTGAAAAGGCAAACCATGGAATGGGAGAAAACATTTGCAAATCACATATCTGACAAGGGGTTAACATTCAGGATATATAAAGAACTACTACAACTCAACAGCAAAAAAACAACCAAGTTAAAAAATGAATGAAGGACTCAAATATTTTACCAAAGAAGTTACACAAGTGGCCGACAAACAAATAAAAAGACACTCAATATTGCTAATCATTAGGAAAATGCAAATAAAACCACAGTGAGATACCACTTCACACTCAAGGTGGAATGTTAAAGAGAGAGTGAACAAGTCTTGGTGAGAATATGGAGAAAGTGGAGTCCTTCCTTACGTACGGGAGGTGGGAATGTAAAATGTTTCACCTGCTGTGGAAAACAATATGGCATTCCTCAAAAAAATTCAACATAGAATTACCATGTAATCCAGCAATTTTGCTTCTGAGTATATACTCAAAAGAAGTGAAAGCAGGGACTTGAACAGAGATTTGTGCATTGTTCGTAGCAACATTATTCATGATAGTCAAAAGGTAGAAGCAAACATTCTACTAGAAATTGTCATAATTAAAATTCAACAAATATTAGAATATTGAATTTAGGAAATTGGAGGTCATTTGTGATCTTGGTAAGGACCATTTCAGTACCCCGCTTTTTAAATTTTCACACACAGCTTTTGACATACAGCTTTCCACTGTTCCTTTTAGGCTCATTCTGGTTTTGTGAATTAGAGCATTGAGTTTCCAGTGGCCAGTTCCTATAAGTAAACTTTTGGTAACATTGTCAGCCATCATAGGTTTTGGAGTCCTTCTATCTGAAAACTCCAAAATTTGTTAGAAAACATTAAACTAATTCAAAAAATGTTCTACTCTCTGCTTTGGATTGTGCTGGACATTATAGGTAAATAAATTTATAAAGTTAAGATATAAGTTAATTCCAACGCAGAGCAATAATTTAAATATCCTGTGGTTTTGCATAAGCAGGGACTTAGTAAAGGCTGGAGTATTATGTGAAATCATATCGTGGAAGGGGACTATAAGCTTTGAAAGATGGGTAGCAGAAGGAGGGAAGGCAGGCGCTACAAAGAATGATGTGTGTAGTAAAACATTTAGAGGTAGGAAACCACAAGGTGTATTGGATGAAAATGAAATTGGGCCTTTCAAGTTCATATCGAATGATATGATAAATGAAGTGGGAAGGTAGGTCTGGCTCAGATGGTCGAAGCCTTGATTGTAAAGTCTGAATTTTTATTTCCTGAACAGTAGAAAACCACTGAAGGTTTTTAAGTTGGAGAGTGACATGATGAAAGTGTTTTAGAATATTAATCTCGATTGTAGCATGCAGGATTGATTGATAGGAAAAGACTAGAGGTAAGGGAAATCAGATACGTGAAGCAGGCTTTGAAATAAGATGGTAATAAAGTAGAAAAGAAACAACAAAAACAGGAGTAAGTGTAGGAGACATTAGAAAAGATTAAAAAACAGAAATAGCTGTCTTACTAGATGAAAGAATGTGCTTTTGGTTAAGGTGAGGAACTGGAGAGTAGAAGGTGAAAGTTAAAAAAAGAGAGAGAAAAAAGAAAAATGCCCTCACAGTAGGAAAGAGGCTTTAAGAGGTGGATCCAGTTTTTGCAGAATTATTTCTTTTCTGATATATTCAGGGCATGTAGCCTTAACAGGTTCTTACTTCTCCAGCATTTATGCACCTGTCAGCTGGAGCTGCTCGACCCTCTCATCACTTTGAGGAAAGTGGAAAATGCTGTCACAGCTACTGAGGGGAATGTAAATGGGTATAAAGAGGAAATGAATAAAGGAAGGATTACCAGGGGATGAATAAAGAATTGCCAAGAGTCTGGTGAGTGCGGTAGAAGACAAAGAGTGTGTGAGAGGGGCTAAAGGAGTAGGAAGAGAGGAAGCAAAGGCAGAACAAAGCGGAAGGGGTTTGATGGAATTCTTTGCTTACAAAGTTAAGCAGATTCAAAGCAAAGACAGATTTCCACTTAAAACACCAGCTGGTAATGATAAGGGAAATCTGGTCTTATTCATCTCATCATATATTAGATATAGAATGTTAAAAAATGTGACTCATCAAAATACAAAGTGTGCTAAGGTTTATGTGTTTATCTTTTCTCTTTATGATGTGTCTCAAGGCTACCTTCCAAAAGAACTGGAGTTTTATGTGGTTCCTATGTCTATTAAGTAGAAGTTGCTTAAAACAACCTGAAGTTGTTTTGACCATATTTCCAGCACGTAGAAGGCTTATCCTTTTGCACTGAGGAAAATAGGTTTCAAGAAAGAAAAATCAAAGTGAGCACTTCATTGTCTTTCGTAGTATTCAGGGAAGATTCCTAAAGGACAAAACCTATTCAGAAAGGTACTTGCTAGACAGATGCGCAGAGTAGATAAGAAGCATTATTTATCTTAAAGCCTATATGCAATGGGATTTGTATATTTTCTGTAAGCATTTGTCTTTTGTTTTTTCTGTGAACTGTTTGTTTCATGTCAGTGTTCCTGGGTGTAAGGAGATGATGGGAGTATTAATTTATGATTTCACCAGTTTGGAGGTAATAAAAAGAAAGGATAAAATATATTTGGGCTAATTGAACCAGTTATTTTAACTCTCCTAAAAAACATTCTGTTTATAAAGGGTGTGCCTATGAAGATTCCTAAAACAAATGTAAAAGGCAAATCTGTTTATTATAGCACTAGTCTGATGTTTCAGTTTTTGTTAGAATTATTTCCAAACAGCCTTAGCATCCAGATTGTTTAGTGTTAAACAGAGAGCGTGTAGATCATGTTTTGCAGAAATTACAGTATCATACTTAAATAGATATATTTTGGGTAACGTAAAGATTTTGGAATAAGAACAAAAACTTTAAAAGCCATCTGTTAACCTACTCTATTGGTTCCATTTTTTAAAAACGAAAAAAATTGGATTGACAATAATTACTAGTATAAGAGGGATTAGGTAAATCAGCCATTTTTTGGTCTTTGACTCAAACTGAAATGTAAGTTAACCTTTCTTGATTACGATGATTCTTAAATATTTATTCAATTTGCGTTGTTCTTTTGAGCTAATGGACACAAAAATCATCCAGAGCAGCACTGGAGAAAAAGTCTCAATTAATGGTAGCAGAAGGGGGGAAAAAAGTCCTCCCCTCCAAGTATAAATTTGCCTCAGACTTTCATAAGTGTTTTCACACTGATTCCTGGATTGGCAAGTCTGTATGGGTCTAGGGAAACAAATAAGCAAACACACACCTCACTGCTGCACAACACAGAAAGCAGCAAGGCCAGACCCACCACGTGCATTTTAGGAATCGTCCCTTGTTCTGGAGAAATGTTTCTTTCTCAGGATCTTTTCACCCTCCTACTACAGCAGCAGCAGTTAGGCGGGGTAAACAAGGGGAGAGAATGATGGAGTGCAAGCACCCATCTATGCAGACCCGTGTAGTGACGCCGGCCCTTTGGAAAGCCGTCAGGGACACAGGCCCTGCTGAGAGCCCGGAGGTAAAGACTGAAGCCAGCGACATCACCAGTTTTTACCAGAGTAGTAGCCTGGTATCATCTGCTTTATTTTTTTAAAGAGATGGTAGCTGAAAGTTTCCCTCGTAATGGACTCCTTAGTCAAAGAACTTCTTGTTCTCTTCAGTCCCTAGTTGTGTGGACGGAGGAAACCACTTCAGTTGAATGAAGTATTTAAGCATATTGTCATCCATTAGCTTTGCATTAATTAAGTGATTATTGTCAAGTATTTCCAGATGTTTGCAAAAGTATTAACAAAGTATGAAGAGATAACTGTAGATATTACAGATTTATTTCTTCTGGGATAAAGAAGAAATAAACACAGACTCTCAAGTGTTTTAGTGGATAGCCCTGGATAAGAGTTTATGATTACAGGTGTACATGTGGCCTGAGCTTGAGTGTATGTGGCACATTGTGCTTTCACTACGCACTCCTTCCTTGTAGAGCCAACAGGAAATTAAAATTAATGAGAAGCCTGCACTTTAAAATACTTGCAGAATTCTTGACTATTTCAGTCCTTTGCCAGCTCACGAAATCTGTGCTGGCAATCGTGTCCAACAGATGGTGTGGCGTGTGCAGAGTTCTATCATGTGATTGTCTAGGTCCCTGTAGAATTTTTATACGATTTTGACTATCAGTATCCTGAGACATTTAAGACAGTCATAACCTTTGTTATGAAAGGAGAGTGGCCTTCTTGAAAGATAGGTGTTTATATACAGGTAGGAATAAAATGGTAATAGTTACCCAGCAATTAAACTGAATTTAGTTGATTCTGTAGTAGCTAAAGTCAACAAAAACTATTAGTGTCTCTGAACTGCTACATTGGTTCCTCAGTATAATTTAATCCATTTGGCCACCTCAGGTAGAATGAGCGTTTTGCTCTCTCATTCCCAAATATGCTGTTTAAAACTTCCATAATTTCAGAAAATGTTATTTAGTGGTTGTATCTGGGCAAGGTCTACTGGAACATTAAGCTAATTCTGCTTATTTAGATAATTAATACCTTAAGTTAAAACTGATTATATCACCATTTCTTTCACAAAGTGAGCAGGCCTGTACTTATTGGATTAATTAAGATAGAAAGCGCAGGTGCACTGTGTGGTTTCTTGTCATCATGTTGGAATTTATTAAGATGTTTAAAGCACATGGCAAAAAGAGAAATGGCTTACCAAGAAGAGTTCTAACAAGCATAAACTTTCCTAATGGTAATTTGTTCTTTTTTAAATGTCATTTATTTAGAAGATTGTGTTGAAAAATTGGCTACTTTACATTTTAAAACAAAGATATTATACTCCAAGCATATGTTATGGCTAATCTTGATGGCTGAGGAAGTTGTTTTGACTGTGTGGGCTTTCTGTTCATAACCTCATTTTGAATGTTTGGTCAATAAGCAATGGGGACTGTTGGGATCATTACATCAAAAGAGATGTTAAGAACTAATCGTGGCATTTAGGATCAAAGAGTGAACAATATAATTTGTCACCTTTTAATTTAAGACTGATGTCCCATAGTGTTTACTTCTTAAATAAACCATTAGATTTCAAGTAAGTTGTTAGTCGGACTAACTGAGGTTACTAGTAATACATATATCAGGTTGTGTTTGATAATAAAAGAGAGGTTTTTTACTTTAACTGACTTAAATGAAATTTCTTTAAATCTAAAATTATTTTTGTACTTTCATACTTAATTCAGATTTTCAGAATGTGTACATGGTATCTTAGTGTCAGAACCCTTTACATAAGTAGCTTTCATCATACTTCCCGACATAATCTTTCACAGTTAAAAGTACACTGTTCTTTTTGGGCTTATTAGATTTGCTGGCCTAGTTAAACTAATAATGACACCATTCTTTCCCATCCTGATGTTAGGTTGGCAACGTTTCCCTATAGTACTTCTCACTCATTAAAATAGAAAAGTTTCATGAGGTTGGATTCAGTATGTTAGAAGACTTTCCAGTAAATAATAGGTTTTGTTTTCTTTTGTTAATTCAAAACCTAGTTGTCTCTATTTAAAACCAAACTAGTTTTGGTTCATAATTTTATCTGTCAATAGCAGAAAAATCTTCTTGCCATAAATATAGACAGAACTTGAGATAAATGAAAGAGGGTATCAAACTAATATATAGTAGCAGATAAAAGAATTTTGGAAAACAGATATCTTAATTTCATTAATTTATTTTGAAGAGACATTTTTCATGGTTCTTAATAAAGGACCTATTTTTTCTTTATGAATTAAGTAATAGTGCATGTTTAATTTGGTACACAGTATGCAGTATAATTAAAGTTGTTGTTAATTATTCAGGTGTCTTACAAAAGGCCCAGTAACCTGGGTTAGAGTATCAAGTTGTAATTCTACAAGGCCTTCAGTTTAGTTAACTTTCTTTATTAATGTAAGAAAGCATGAAGCTACATAATAAAGTTACAAATGTATAAATATATGAAGAGCTAATAATCAGCCATGCTTTTTCAGTAACTAGTCAAATGAAATGAGTAGTCAGTTGTGAATTATTGTTGCTAATGGAAGAAAGATCTAAAACAGCTAATCATTTTAGTGATTATATTCTTTGATGAAAAGAAATTTACTGTCTCATTAGAACTTCGGTGATGGTACAAAATTCCTGAAATTGGCTTTCTTTTGATTTTAAACATTCAATCATTCTTGCCTTGTCTCTGAACAATGAAAGCTTTCTCTTAGCATATCTATATAAGGCACAATAGAAACAAAATGCAGGTAAGTGCCCCCCTTGAGTTGCAGAAATCAGTTAATTACAGCTAATATCTATAAGCAAACTCTATTTTTCCATTTTCCTTTATTATAGTATTATAGGTAGAGTCTTGCAGAAAAATATTTTTAAATAACTGAGTTAAGAAACTTAGGTCATTGCTGAACCCTCAGCTGTCTAGGTGTCAGCATTTAATAGCAGCTCTTTAGATATGGTAGAAATTCACCATTTTTGTTGTTGTTTTTTAAGTTTTTATTTAAATTCTAGTTAACATACAGTGTAATATTAGTTTCAGATGCACAAGATAGTGATTCAACGCTTCCATACAACACCCAGGGCTCATCACAACAAGTGCACTCCTTAATCCCCATCACCTGTTTCACCCATCCCCCCACCCCACTCCCCCTGGTAACCATCAGTTTGTTCTCCATAGTTAAGAGTCTGTTTCTTGGTTTGCTTCTCTCTTTTTTCCCCCTTTGCCCATTTGTTTTATTTCTTAAATTCCACATGTGAGTGAAGTCATACCATATTTGTCTTTTCTGACTAGCTTATTTCACTTAGCATTATACTCTCTAGCTCCTTCCATGTTGTTGCAAATGGCAAGATTTCGTTCTTTTTGATGGATGAGTAATATTCCATCATGTATATACACCCCAGCTGCATTATCCATGCATCAGTTGATAGACACTGGGGCAGTTTCCATAATTTGACTATTATAGGTAATGCTGCTATAAACATGAGGGTGCATATATCCTTTTGAATTAGTATTTTTGTATCCTTTGGGTAAATACTTAGTAGTACAATTGCTGGATCGTAGGGTAGTTCTATCTTTAACTTTTTGAGGAACCTCCATACTGTCTTCAGAGTGGCTGCACCAGTTTGCATTCCCACCAAAAGTATAAGAGGGTTCTCCTTTCTCCACATCCTCACCAACACCTATTATTTCTTGTGTTGTTGATTTTAGCTATTCTGACAGGTGTGAGGTAATATCTCATTGTAGTTTTGATTTGCATTTCCCTGATGATAAGTGAACATCTTTTCATGTGTCCGTTGGACATCTGTAGGACTTCTTTGCAAAAATGTCTGTTGATATCTTCTGCCCATTTTTTAATTGGATTATTGGGTTTTTGGGTGTTGAATTTGTATATTTTGGATTCTAATTCTTTATCAGATATGTCATTTGCAGATATCTTCTCCCATTCTTAGGTTGCATTTTAGTTTTGTTGATTGTTCCTTCGCTGTGCAGAAGCTTTTTATTTTGATGAAGTTCCAGTAGTTTATTTTTGCTTTTGTTTCTCTTGTCTCAGGAGACATATCTAGAAAGAAGTTGCTACAGCCAGTGTCAGAGAAGTTACTGCCTGTGTTCTCTTCTAGGATTTTTATGATTTCAGGTCTCATGTTTAGGTCTTTCATCCATTTTGAATTTATTTTTGTGTATGGTATAAGAAAGTGATCCAGTTTCATTCTTTTGCAATTGTCTGTCCAGTTTTCCCAACACCATTTGTTGAAGAGACTGTATTTTCCCATTGGTATTCTTTCCTTTGTTGTCGAAGATTAATTGACCATATAGTTGTGGATTTATTCTGGATTTTCTGTTCTGTTCTATTGATCTGTGTGTCTATTTTTGTGCCAGTACCATACTGTTTCATAATATAACTTTGTAATATAACTTCAATTCCAGAATTGTGATCCCTCTGGCTTTGCTTTTCTTTTTCAAGGTTACTTTGGGTATTCAGGGTCTCTTGTGGTTACATACAAATTTTAGGATTTTGTTCTAGCTCTGTGAAAAACGCTGTTGGTATTTTGATAGGGATTGTATTAAATGTGTAGATTGTTTGGGGTAATACAGACATTTTAACAGTATTCATTCTTCAATCTATGAGCATAGAGTGTCTTTCCATTTTTTTTGGTGCTATCTTGAGTTTCTTTCATCAGAGTTTTATAGTTTTCAGGGTAGGTCTTTTACCTTTTTTGGTTAGGTTTATTCCTAGGTATCTTATCGTTTGGGGTAAAATTGTAAATGGGATCGATTGCTTAATTTCTCTTTCTGCTACTTCATTTGTTGGTGTACCGAAATGCAACAGATTTTTTTAGATTGATTTTGTATCCTGTGACTTTACTGAATTTGTTTATCAGTTCTAACAATTTTTTGGTGGAATCTTTCAGGTTTTTTATATATAGTATCATGTCATCTGCAAGTAGTAAAGTTTTACTTCTTCCTTGCTGATTTAAATGCCTTTATATCTTTTTGCTGTCTGATTGCTGTGGTTAGCCTTTCAAAATAACAGTGGTGAGAGTGGATATCCCTGTCTTTTGTTGTCATTTTTTTAAAGCATTTTCCAGAACTTAGTCAACCTGTGAGCTTCTTTCTGAATTTTATAAGTTGCTCTCATCGGTGAGAATTTCTTCCTTCCTTAGAATCATTTATACTTTTTTCCTCTTGACTCCATATTAAAACTATCAAACTTTCATTCTTTTGGATACTATGCCCCATTTTGCTCTAATTCATGATAGGATCTACATTAACTTTAATAAAACTTCAGCATCTGACATTGTTTTTCTAAATACCAGTTCTTTAAGTTCAAAGTGGTATGCACAGTTGGTTGGCATGTATAATTTCACTGCTCAGAATTTTTCTGTCCTTTCGCTCCTAGCTAATAAACTAGGTATTACTAAAAATAGTAGCCAATATATATTGAGAGTTTACTATGTGCTGAGTATATTTCAAGGTACTTTCTTGACATTGATCCTTTGCAGAAGGTATTATTGTAATCCCCCACACACACACTTTTTTTTTTACAATTGAGGAAACTAAAGGACAAATTAATTAGTTCAGTGGCCAAAGTCACATAGCTTCTAGGTGGCAGAGCCAAAATTTGAACTCAGGAAATATGACTTTAGAGTTTGCTCAGTACTACTTAACAATTATAGTGTTACTAAGCCTTTGTAAAGACATTAGTTTGTGTCCTAAGATAAAGTCATTAATCAAGGAAAGGAGAGGATAGTTTAATCATGGCACCGAACCAAACTGGATAGAAGCACAACTGAAGACCGTTAGAATAAAATAGGTGTTCCGGACTTGGGGTGGACAGAGGTATAGGGTCCAGAATGAATTGCCTTTGCCAGCAAAACAGAAGGATTTCTGTACACTTCAGCTGGGCCAGAGAACAGTCCTAATGGAGATAATGCCTACTGAACAGAGTATTATTGGGTATAATGCAGGAATGAGCTAGGTTACAAAGACCTTAACAGCAAGCTGAGGCTGCTTCTAGCATGTATTTAACCGTAATCCTGTGAGCTATGGATAGCCGGTACAGAATTGTTATCAGGAAAGTAACTCTTACCAAACTTTTTTTTTTTTTTTTTTTTTGTCAAAGTGAAGCAGGGGGAGTGGCAGGCAGAGAGGGAAGCAGGGTTCTGGGATCATGACCTGAGCTGAAGGCAGATGCTCAACTGACTGAGCCACCCAGGCGTCTCTTACCAAATTTGTATGAACCACACAAGACCCTGAATAGCCAAAGTGATCTTGAGAACAGAAGAAGCTGGAGGTATCAACAATTCTAGATTTCAAGATACAGTACAAAGCTGTAGTAATCAAAACAGTATGATACTGGCATAGTACATAGATGCATAGATCAATGGAACAGAATAGGAAGCCCAGAAATAAACCCATGCTTATATGTTCAATTATGACAAAGAAGGCAAGAATATGCACAGGGAAAAGACAGTCTCTTCAATAAATGGTGCTGGAGAGACTGAACATCCACATGCACAACGATGAAACTTCCTTACACCAGACGAAACAATAGGCTCAAAATGGCTGTAGACCTAAATGTGAGGCCTGAAACCTTAAAACTAGAAGAAATTGTAGCAATAATTTCTTTGACATTGGTTACAGAAACATTTTTCTAGATATGTTTCCTCTGGCAAGGAAACAAAAGCAAAATTAAACTATTGGGACTACACCAAAATAAGAAGTGTTTTCACAGCAAAGGAAACCATCACCAAAACAACAAGGCAGCCTTACTGAAAGGGAGAAGATATTTGCAAGTGATATATCTGATAAGGGCTTAATTTCCAAAATATATAGAGAACTTAATACAAAAAGACAAAAATACCAAAAACACATTTGGACAGTGGCTGTCTTCAAGCTAGGGAGTACTTGTCCCTCATCTTCCTCTTTGCTATGAGTGTCAGTGGTCAGGGACACTCAGCATTCTTTTATAAAAATAAATATTACTGACTGGATAAATACATTTTAGAGCATTTCATGTTTCTATCTCTACAGAAATGTTTTAGTTTGTTCCTTCATTTGTCATTTATGCAGTGAACATTTTTTGGTCCTTACCACATGCCAAGCGCGATATATTCATAATTTAAATGAGTTGGTGCCTTGCAGAAGCCCCCAGGTCACTGATGGAAATAGACATATAAGCACTTAATTTCACCCAGAGATAAGTTGGCCAGACCCACCGATCTGAAAAATGACCGTAGTGGAATCAATAGGCTCAAAAATTTAAAAAGGTAAAATGTGAAATATTAAATGAAACTACTTTTGACTGAACAGTCATGTTTGACTGACATTCAGAATTCATGCTAAGATTACAGAAATTCTCATAGCCTTGGATACATAAGACCATGCAATCACATGGACCAGACTAATAATTCTTATAAATTATAAATATCAGTATAAATATAGATTATAAATACTTAAAGTTTTTTCCAGAGAAATTTAAATAAGATAATTGGTAATGTCTATTTTTACCTACTTTTTGCTAAAGAATTTTTAGCTTCAGGGAACCTGGGTGGCTCAGTCGGTTGGGCCTCTGACTCTTGATCTCAGCTCAGGTTTTATTCTTAGGGTCGTGAGTTCAAGCCGCATGTTGGGCTCCACGCTGGGTGTGGAGCCTACTTAAAAAAAAAAGAAGAAAAGAAATTTTTAGCTTCATGCTAATATTAAGTGGGTACTGTGCACCTGTGACACATATTTGTGTATCTGTTTAGTTCTGGTTTCTGCCATCTGAATCCTATGAGACTTCAAAAATTATATTCATTTCGTATCTCCAAGATAATACTTTATAATTTGTCTGTTTACTCTATAAACATTGAGTCTGAAAGTTTAACTGAAAATAAACAGAATTTGTGCAAAAGAGCTTAAAAAATTCAGGCCAAACATCTCATCTCCATTTATGGTTATTATTTTGAAAGATTAGAAAAAAATCACATCCATTTGAAAAGCTAAAGGCTATTTTTAAATGTGATACATACGGAATTTTTATCCCAGTTTCTGTTTCATAACTAAAACATTAAAAAGCAGTATCATGTTTATCAGTTTTGCTGTTGGTAATAATTTAATGCGTATACTCTAATTTAAATGAATATACCTCTGATGTCACCTTTATTTTATAAATTTAGGAAAAACTTGTTTTATATTAATACTTAATATGAAAAAATAAAACCAGCTTCGAACAGCTGGGAAAGTACTTCTAAAACATTGGAACATTTCTTATTCAGGCTTTGTGTTCTATGTTCAGATACATAATATATTTCCAGGGGAAAGTGGATTATATTTATGTGCCCCTATATTTCCCTGGATCATTGTTAGGAAGTTATTATTTAAATTCATGATAAATTCTAAAAAGAAATGCTAACAGTCTAAGAGAAGGCGTTCAAGAAACATACCAGTTTATACTTTTACTCAATTTCATATTAATGTATTTCACAATAGACTTGGCTTCTTATAATTAAGGTAGCATCAATTAGCTTTTCTTTAAGGGAAAATGTTCTAAAATACTTAAGCATGACTATATATTCTCTTTCTGATTCTTAGAACAGAAAGAAATTTCATTTAATTTTTTTGCATCTCTAATGAATAAAAATAATCACAGGCATTATATACAGGTATATCACAGGTAGCAACTTCATATTTTTAAAATCAAGTATCTTACATTCTTATATTTAAAATTTGCTAGATACATAAATATTAAATTACTAAATATTGCATCTGAAGTGATTCAAATTCAGCACATACGAGTAGGCACTTGTCTCACTGGACTTTATTCATTTATTTAATGGGAACCAATTTTTTAATTAGTATTTCCAGACCATGGCAAAATATTAATAAGGTTAACATGAGGTTACAACATGTTATTATTTCTATTTTTTGAGACTTACTTGGGATTACTTAGTTCAAATATAAATTAATATATAAGGTTCTGCTGTTAGTTATTTTTAGGGTAACATACCGACAATTAAACCTCTTATTTAGTTTTTAATCTTTGGTTTATTCAGCAAAAGCACTGTAAGTACCCTCTCTGTGCCTTTTTATTTCCCTTTAAAAACTCAGTCAAGGGAACTACTTGCAAAACATCCCTACACTGTGATCTGCTCTTCCCACTTTACTCAGAATAAAGGGCCTCCTACTTTATCTGTATGTAGCTGTTAGACTTTTTAGATCCTAACCCTTAGTCAAATCAGAGACTTGCAAAGTTGAAGCAAACAACTGCCAGTGACTTTATTAAACTTAACAAAGAGTTAGTTACTGTAAAACTAATGGTACATCTTTAGATTTACCTTTAGTCTATTTGGTGTTTGCTTATTTGTTCAAATGTGAATTCTGGCTGTAAAAAACTAGATTTAAATATCTTATATAAATCATTAATAGTTCACAAGGATAGTAGTTCATAATATTATTGAGAGCACCTATGAATAAATCTTATAACTAGTTAGGATTTATTTACAGTTTAAAGGAAAAATCCTCTGATGTTATAGGGGCTAAAATAAGGACAGTCTGTGGGTGGGGGTAGGGAACATGGGGCCATTTGGCCTGGTAAAAATTTTGTAATTATTTGCAAAACTGATTAAGAAATTGTAAGAACAATAGCATACATAACTGACTTTTGACATAGACAAAAATAGGACTTGCATATTTGTGGGGTGGCTCTGGATTAGGCACTAAATTGAATTTGACTGTTAAATAATACTTAATAGCAGTGTCAGAAAATGACGTCTAGTGTCCCTGGTAATCCTTTCTTCATTATAGAAATTCATTATGTATTAGAATGATAGTTTCAAAATTATGTTCTTTCATTATGCCAGTTTCTGCTCTGATTTTTTTTATATTTGTGTATAACCTGAACACCAGTATTTACAGGATTCATTTTAAAGCCTAGTGCTTTTGTTTTTTAAACCTTTCTTTTGAATTTATTCTATGTTACCATTTATTAAAATACCTTGATATTGAACCCTATAAAATTTCAAAATAAAGAACTTATTTTTATTAAATAGGAAGTGACTCTAATAAATGTTAATGAGGAATAGATACCTTTCAAATAAAAGCTTAGCAAGTGTTAGAAAAGTATTAATTTTTATGGTTGAATTCTATTATTCTATAAGTAATTTCTATGAGTAGAAAAATAGAATTTTTGATAGAATATACAATACTAATTTTAATATGCAGATAAATTATTTAATATTGATAAACTTTAGGTTTACTTACAGTCTTGTTAAAAGACTATTTGTTAGTCAGAGTATGACTATCTTTTCATTTTATATTTGTCTTATTCCCCAGTATGTACTTTGATTTATGGTTAATTGAAAGTTTGAAAGTCTTAATCTATGATAAACTCTAAGCTTAGGTTTATGAGATTGGTTTATTTTATGCCATTGTTGCTAGAAGAGCTGTTTGATTACTAGGTAGGAGTAATCAAATCAAATCAAAATTTAAAGTATGTCAGAGTAATTTTCCTTAATAAAATAATTCCTTTAAGATGTTTTCATTAAATTCACCAACCTATTAATAATCTGCATAATCGTCATCAGACTGAACGCAAGGTTCACAAGGTGGCTTATATAAAACAGCCTAAGTATTTTAATGCTATGAATCTAGATTTTTAAACAAAAATACATTTTGCGCACACACACACACATACACACACCCCTCTATCCGAAGTTGTTATGAGCATGAATTGCATGTGCAGTTTTTAAGAGGTTTAAAAGTAAAAGACAATTTATATTGATGGGCCAGCCATGAGAGTGCATAGGAAAACCTTAGAGACCTGCCTAAGAAATTGCTGTTTAATCCTGTCTAAACATATTTTGTCCAAGTGAAGAGAGGGAAAGGTATTTTGTTCCTATAATTATTTTACTTTCTGCAAGTTCCCTTTCATCATATGCTGAATCTCTATCAAGTTAGATCATTAGACAAACTTCTTAGATTAAAAAAAGTCAAAGGTAGATGATTAGGAAAAGACTTGATTGGGCAAATTTGGGATGAGTTTTGGAAGGCTTTTTTTTTTTTTAGACCAATTTCCCTGAGCTTTTGTTTACTCATTTTATAAGGCATGTAAGAATACATCATTAGTTTTTAACTTGACCTTTCCTAATTCTTTTGCATCTTAAAAGAGATCAAGACCATATGTTTAAAACATTTACTGGAAAACTTTTAGAATATGTGCACCAATAATTTTGCTTACTTTAATTAATGTCTGTCAAATTGTGATAGTAATTCTTAGTCCTCAGTTGCTAAGAACTTTATTTTAAATTTATTTTCCCATAGTATTTGCCTAAATTATGTCTTCTTATGATTAATCTAAAACATCATGAGCCATAACTATTTTTTAAAAATTTATAACAAGTTTATTGAGATATATATATATATATACACACACACAGTTGCACAATCAACTTTAGAATATTTTCATCACCCCCCCAAAGAAACCTTCTACCTATTAGCAGTCACTCCTCATTTCCCACCGACATCCCCCTCCTCCCAGCCCTAGGCAACCATAATCTCCTTTCTGTCTCTATGGATTTGCCTGTCTTGACATTTCACATAAATAGAATCACACAGTATGAGCCATGACTATTTTTTCTACCTCTCTGCTAGATAGGGGATTATAATAGTAGGATGATGAGAATATCTTTTTGATTTAGGAATTTGCCAACTCTTAGAATAATAATAGATAATACAAAGTATTTCTGAAGGCAGCATAGATGTAACTTGAGGTCTGAAATAAAATATTTTTAAGTTGACTTTCAGGACCTTAAATACTAGGGTAGTGAAATTTTCTGTGTATTGAAAATCAGTTGTAATATGCATATAGTTATGCTCCAAGAGCCTAGCTCATCCAGCGTGGGAGTCTTGATTTTCTCACTGTTTTTCTCCCTGGGTCTGGCTCAGAATAACGTCCCTATATAGTCTCTGTTAAACTTGCCTTGTAACAGAACCACCCTGATCTGCTTGTAGCCTGTTTGCAGTGACCACATAGCTTGGGTTTTCCTGCAGAGTTTCTAATTTCATATATTCTCATTCCAGTGTCAAACCACGTGTTATGATTTTTTGTTTCAAAAATTTGAGAACTGTATACATTGTTGGGAAATTTGGCTCCACCCAGCTTGACCTAGATAAACTTAATTCATAGGTAATAAAAACAGTGATTTTTAAAATAAATATTCCCTCAGAATATTCAGTGAATTTTTTGTGGGTAACCTTTCAGTTAGCTTTATTATTATGTATGTTTCCCAAGCTTTCTGTTCTTCAAAACGATATGTAGTCCCTGGATATTAGGTGATTTTATAGACTTACAACCATCTTCTTGAGCACAGTAGTAGTAAGCAGTAATGTAGGAAAATGTACTTATTCTCAGAAGGTGTGTGCTGAATTATTTAGGTGTAAAATACTGGGATGTTCTGCATATACTTTCCAGTGGTTCAAAATAAAAAGTAAGTGTGTGTGTGTGTGTGTGTGTGTGTATAAAAAGCAAGCAAACAAATATAGTAAAATGTTAACAATTGTTGAACCAAAGCAGAGGGTATATAGGTGTGTTCATTGTACTATTATTTTAACTTTTCTAGGGATACTTTAAATTTATCACATATGGTTAGGGAAAAATATGTACACTCCTTTTCCCTTTCTGTAAGTTATGTTGTGCTCCTTTTGTCAAGGTATGTAGCATTTAAAAATACTTGACCCAAGACAACATACATAAATTATATTTCTAAAGTTGCTTTTATTTGTATTTGTTTCTATCTTTGCCTTTTTATAATTTTATATTATATTATTATTATATATTATATTATTGTTAATTTATATTGTGTAATATATATAATATTTATATGTAATTATATATATAATATTTATATTTGTATTTATATTCTTAAATTTTGTGAACCAAATATTGTATTTATACTTTAAAAAATAATTACACACATCCCCAAATACCCACCACCTAGGTTAAGCAATATCAGTTCCAGTTTCATAGAAGCCCCCTGTGTATCCTCCTCTGCTCCCTATAGAAATATCCACTATCCTTGCTTTGTGGTAATTATTTCTGTTTTTTCTTTGTAGTTTTGCCAACCAGGTATGGATTCTCAAATATATATATATGTGTATGCATACACACACACACACACACACACACACACACGCACACTTTTTTTTTTAGTGACTTAACACAAATTTATTCTTACATTTCTTGGAATGGAAGTCCAAAGGAATGTCATGGTTGTGGAGTCAAACTATTGACTGTGCCACGGCACCTGGGGGACGTTAAACAGTATGTTTTTGAGGATCATCCGTGTTGATGCGTGAACCTCTAGTTCACACATTTTCAGTGATACATAGTATTCCGTTAAGTGATTATTCCATGGTTTTGTATGTCTATTCTCTATTGTCTAATATTTGAGTCATTTCTCATTTTTTTTTTACCATCACAAACAGCACTGCTATGAAAATTTTTGTACATGTTTCCCATTGCTCAGTACTAATTCTTGCTATTGCCAGATTTTTGAATTTTTACCAATTTGGTAGCTACCAAATGGTCTTCTGTGACAGTTTAGTTCATGTTTCTCTGAATCACCAACAGGATTGAATATAGTTTTATGTGGTTCTCATGGGTTTAGCCATTCTAATTTCCTCTTCTGAGAAGTGCCTGTTCAAGTCTTTTATTTTCCATGAAGGTTGTCCTTTATTATTGATTGTAGAGAACCGTTCATACATTCTGGATTTTTTTTTCCAGTTGTATTGTGCTACAAATATAGTCCCCCATTTTATGGCTTTGTCCTTTCACACTCTGTAGCATTTTTTAATGATGGAAATTCTTAGTTTTAATATAGTTGAATTCATTATCCTTTGTTAAGGTATCCACTATCTGTATCATATTTAAGAGAACATAAGTATATTTTATTTGTTGACCCCTAAAGTTTTATAGTTTTACCTTCCATGTTGTTTTGTTTTAATTAATAGACTTCATTTTTTAGAGAAGTCTGAGGTTTACAGAAAAACTGGGCAGAAAGTAGTTTCCAGATATTCCCTCTAGCTCCCTTCCACCACCCCCATATCTCATATTAACAAGTTTTGCGAGTGTGTTACATTTATTATAACTGAGAAACCAATAATGGTACATCATTAACTAAAGTCTATAGTTTACAATAGGATTTACTCTTTGTATTGTATAGTTCTGTGGATTTTGACATGTACCCACCATTACAGTTTCATACAGAATCGTTTCACTGCCCTAAAAAACTCCCCTGCACTCCACCTATTCATCCCTCCATCTCTTCCCTCAAACCTCTGGCAATTATTGATCTTTTTTAATTGTCTCTGTAGTTTTTATTTTCCAAATTATCACATAATTGGAATCATGTACAATATATAGCCTTTACAGACTGGCTGCTTTTACGTAGCAATATACATCTGAGGTTCCGCAATGTCTTTTCATGGCTTGATAGCTCATTTATTTTCATTGCTGAATAGTATTCCATCGTATGGATGTACCACAGTTTGTTTATGCATTTACATATTGAAGGTTACCTTGGTTGTTTCCAGTTTTTGGAAATTATGAATAAAGCTGCTATAAGCATGGTGCACATGTTTGTGTGGACCTAAGTTTCGGTCACTTCGTTTTTGAGCCAAATAGGGGTCCAATTTCATAACTAGTCCCAGTACCATATATTGAAAGGATTGAAAAATCCATCCTTTCTCTGTGAAATTCCATCTCTGTCATAAGTCAAGTGTCTATATATGAAAGATACTATTTGGAGGCTCTCTGTTGTATTTTATTAATCTATTTGTTTAACTAAACAAATACCATACTGTCTTAAATATCATAGCTTTCATAGAAGTCTTGCTTTGTGGTAGAGCAAGTTCCCCCACCTTGATCAACTACTTCGAGAATCCTTAGGTACTCTTGACCCGTTGCGCTTCCATGCAAATTTTATCTTATTTTTTATTTAAATTTGAGTTGGTTAACATATAGCGTATTATTTGTTTCAGGGGTAGAATTTAGTGATTTATCATTTGCATATAACAGTGCTCATTACATCATGTGCTCTCCTTAATACCCATTGCCCAATTACCCCATCCTCCACCCCCCTTCCCTCCAGCAACCCTCAGTTTGTTCCCTAGAGTTAAGAATCTTCTGGTTTGCCTCCCTCTCTGTTTATGCAAATTTTAGAATCAGTATATCAAGTTGTACAACAATTCCTGTGGGATTTGGATTGGATTTTGTTAAACCTTTAGGTCAATTTGGAGAGAATTGAGATATTTATGAGTTTTGAATCTTTCATTTCATGTATAGTGTATCACTTCATTCAGAGTTTTTTTTCTTCTTTTTTAAGTAAAAAGTTAAATTATTTTCCAAAGTAGTTCTTTAATTGGGTGAGTTTTTAAATATTAAATTTGTGGGACGCCTGGGTGGCGCAGTCGTTAGGCATCTGCCTTCGGCTCAGGGCGTGATCCTGGCGTTCTGGGATCGAGCCCCACATCAGGCTCCTCTACTAGGAGTCTGCTTCTTCCTCTCCCACTCCCCCTGCTTGTGTTCCCTCTCTTGCTGGCTGTCTCTATCTCTGTCAAATAAATAAATAAAATATTTAAAAAAAAATAAATAAATATTAAATTTGTGTTAAAAAAATATAGATAAACACAGCAGATGAAAATGTGACATTATGTTATTTCTGAAAAAGATGAAAAGGAGGGGGGAACCAGCATAAGACACTAACAAGGGACAATCAAGGAGGTAGGAACCCAGGACAGCACGGTAATCCTGGAAGTCATGTGAGAACAGTGTTCTAAAAGCAGAGTGCTCTCACATAGTTCACAATCTACTCAAGCTGAAGAAAGATGAGGACTGATAATTTACTATTGGGTAGTTAGCAACAAGGAGGTCGTTGGTGATCTTGATGAGCAGTGTGGGTTCATAAATTCTTTAAGTGCAAAAGATCCTCCCTAAGGCTCTTTTGAAGGGCAGAGCCACGTCATGCTTTGTGTGATACCTACCAAGTGGGGATTTTTACCTCTCCTGGTTTGTTGCTCACAGTGGAGAGATCAACGTTGCCCCGGAATGGGGCACAGGAACTAGTTTCTGGGATCTCTTCTCATTAGCTGCTTTCTTAGAGTTCCTTCTCCTCCTGCCCCAGCCACACTGAAAGAACCTGATAATGGACACTTTTTCTACTCTTGAGTCAGTCCACACCTTCACGTGGGGATTTAAAAACAGAAAGATTTGGGAGATTTTTTTTTTTCATACATTTTTAAAATTCCATTCAAAGCCACAGCTCTCCCTACCTGCTCTAATTAGAGCTTTAGCTGTAATTACTGTTCCTTCCCATCTTTTGCATACTTCCAGGCTTACTCTTTTGTGAATTCTCTTAGCTCCCAGCTCTCCCTTTACTGGAGGCACATCTAATGTTTCATTTCACCAGCTGAAACCCCTTTTGTGGCAGTCTCACGGCCTTCTCTTATTCAACAACTGTTTTTCTTTGGTTGCTGCTGCCATTTTCTGTATGAAATTTCTAATACTCTGTTGTGATTTTTTACCTTCTAATTTTGCCTAATTGCTTTTTAAGAAAAACTTACTTTGGAATTTCAACTATGGCTTCCTTAACTAGGTTATTTATTATCACGGTACTGGCCACAGGGTCTTTTCTGAGGAGGACAGTATTTATGTGTCTATGTTGTAATGTATCTAAAATGTAAATAAATTTCTTATATTTCTAGTAGTTTTTCTGTCAGGAATCAGGAAACAGTTTAGGTGTGAAGACATCGTTTCAGTTGTTTGCAACCTTGTGCTTTCACATCGTTTGCTGCTTTCCCAGAAACATACTTTAGTCATTTAATATTGTAAGTACTGTGTTTGTGTATAACAGCTTTATTGAGATATAATTCACAATTCACTTACTTAAAGTGTACAATTCAGTGAAATATCACTATATGAGCATTGTCACAGAGTTGGACATCCATCACCACAATCAACTTTAGAACGTTTTCATTACCCCCAAAATTAAACCAGCACCCCTAGCCAGCATCCCCAACTCCCCCCTCAACCCCTAGGCAATCACTAATTTACTTTCTGTCTCCTCAGTCTCTACATTTGCCCATTCTAGACATTTCATCTAAATGTAATCATGTGATATGAGGCTTTTGTGTCTGGTTTCTTTCACGTAGCATAATGTTTTCAAGGTTCATCCACGTTATAGCATGTATCAGCCCTTCATTCCCGTTTAAGGCTGAATATTCCATTGTAGCAGTGTACCACATTTTGTTTATCCATTTACGAATTGGTGGGCATTTGATTCATTCTACCTTTTAGTTATTACAAGTAATGCTGCTCTGAACAATATTGTACAAGTTTTTGTGTGGACATTTGTATGGACTTTTCATTTCTCTTGGGTATATACCTAGGAATGGAATTGCAAATCATATGATAGTGCTAGGTTTTAATCATTTGAAGAACTGCCAGACTATTTTCTAGGCTGCAGCATTTTCCATTCCCACCAGCAGTTTGTGTGGGTTTCACTTTTTCCACATCCTTGCCAATGCTTGCTATTATCTATATTTTGATTATGGCCATTCTGGTGGATATGAAGTAGTATCTTACTGTGGTTTTGATTTGTATTTCCCTAATGGCTAATGATGTTCATATCTTTTCACATGTTCATTTCCCATTTGCATATATTCATATCCTTTGCCCATTTTTTAATTGGGTTATTAGTATTTTTATTATTGAGTTGTAAGAGTTCTTTATATATTCCACATCAAATTGCTTATGAGATATATGATTTGCAGGCATTTTCTCCTATTGTCTTTTTACTCTCTTGATGGAGTTCTTTGAAACACAAAAGTTGTTTAATTTTGGTGAAGTCCAGTTTGGTTTTGGTCGTGCTTTGGTGTCATATCTAAGAAAGTTTTGCCTAGTCCAGGGTCGTAAAGATTTACACTTAAGTTTTCTTCTAAGAGTCTTGTAGTTTCAGCTCTTATATTTAGGCCTCTAGTCCATTTTGAGATAATTTTTGTATCTGTTGTGAGATAGGAGTCCAGCTTCATTTTGTTGCATGTTGCCATCCCACTGTCCCAGTACCATTTGTTGAAGATTATTCTTCCCCCCATTGAATTGCCTTGGCACCTTTACAGAGAAGCAATTGGTCATAAATGTGAGGAATAGTTTTGGACTCTCATTTTATTCCATTGCTATAAATGCCTTTCCTTCTGCCAGTACCACACTATCTTGATCATTGTAGCTCTGTAGTCAGTTTTGAAATCAGAAAGTGTGTGTCCTCCAACTTTGTTGTTCTTTTCAAAGATTGTTTTGGCTATTTTTTCAAAATATTCTTTTATTTTTGTAAAAAACAACATAAAATTTACCATCTCAACCATTTTTTAAAAGATTTTATTTATTTGAGAGAGAGAGAGAGAGCGCGCGCACACACACACACACACACACACACGCACTCGTGCGCAAGTGCGGGGAGGGGCAGAGGGAGAAGGAGAAGCAGACTCCCCCACTGAGCAGGGAGTCCCCCACTGGGCTCAGTCCTAGGACCCTGGATCATGACCTGAGCTGAAGGCAGACACTTCAGACTGAGCCACCCAGGGCCCCTATCTCAACCATCTTTAATTGTACAGTTCAGTATTAAGTACATTCATATTATTGTATGACCCATCTCCAGAACTCTTTTCATCTTGCAAAAGTGAAGCTCTATATCCATTTAACTGTATCTCTATTTCCCCCTCCCCCTAGCCCCTGGGAACCATTATTCTACTTTGGGTTCCTATGAATTTGATTATTTTAGATATCTTATATAAGTGGACTCATACAGCATTTGTCTTTTAGTGACTGGCTTATTTCACTAGCATGATGTCCTCAAGGTTCATCCCTGTTGTAGCTTGGTGGAATTTACTTTCTTTCCAAGACTGAATGGTATTCCATTGTATGCTTTGGCTATTTTGAATTCCTTGAATTTCCATATGAATTTCAGGCTGAGCTTGTCAAAGAAGCCAGCTGAGGTTTGGAAGGTACTGAATTGAATCTCTCAGTTCCGTAGATTGATTAGGGACTATTTCCCTCTGTACTGCTTTAAGCCTTCTAGTCTGTGAACGTGGGGTATCTCTTCATTTATTGGGGTCTTCATTAATTTCTTTCAGCGATGTTTTGTAGTTTTCATAGTATGAGTGTTACACTTTTGTTAAATTTGTTCCTAAATACTTAATGCTTTTTGATGGAATTTTTTTCTTAATTTCATTTTTGGTTTGCCCATTGCTACTGTATAGGTGTACAATTGATTTTTGTATGTTGATCTTGTATCCTGCAACCTTGCAAAATTCATTTATGAGTTCTAGTAGTTTTTTGGTAGATTTCTTAGGATTTTCTACGTACAAGGTCATGTCATCCGCAAACTGAGATAATTTACAGTATTGTGTTAAAATACATTAATGCAACAAACATGTATTGAGTCCTGGCTGTAGTGTCAGGCATCGTCCCCCAGGTTGGAAATATAGAGATAAAAGGCATAAACTCTGCTTTCGTGAAGTTGGCAATCTAGTCAGGGAACAGATCTTTAAACCAGGAATCACAGTTCAGCACTATGAACGCTGCGGTTGATAGAGACATAGGTGCTCTAGTAGCACTGAGGAGAAGAGCTACTACATGGGGGGAGTTCGGGGAAATTCCACACATGAGTTTATATAGAGTTCTGGACCATTTCACAAATAAGTAGCCATGGTTATAATAACTTATCATTTCAAGGCCAAAGTGACCTTGAATATGTAAGAATTACTGTGTAGTACTTGAGCTTTAAGACTTTTTAGGTCTATCAAAATTTAAGCAGATTTGCATTAATAGTGAGACAACACATCGAGATTTCAAAGTATGTACAGATGTTTGATTATGTAGTAAATCCGTTGCTATAAAAGCATATGATCACATTTGGAAAATTGCTATTGCATGTCTTGGCAGTTTATTAAGAACTGAAAACTTTTAAAACTAACTGGTGTTTTGATAGATTAAGTTCAAGGCCACCTTTTGTTTAAATGATGTTTTGTTTTCTGTAATTAGACCATGCTAGGTGAATTAAGTACGTAATTAAAAACAGAGGTTTGGCTAATTCAGAGTAAATGAGTACAAAATACAAGGTCATTATCCATCTTTAGTGAGGCTCCAGATGAACAGTGCACATGGAACTATTTATAAAACATTTTGCATGGTCAGAGCTCCTCTAGGTTGCTGTCCATGGCTTTTAAATTAAAGCGTTCACAGACTTTCCAAAAAAAAAAAATGTACCTGTATTATAGAAGTATGATCCCATTTACTGTGCTCATCTGAATGGAAAACCAAAAAAGATTAGAATCTCATGTTCTATCCCAAATAAAAAGGTAAAATACACTCTTCCTGTTTCAAAAATGAACATTTAATACATTGTTTGGCACAATGAGTGTTCATGGTTAGAGCTCTATTGATAACTTTTGAGAGTTCCGAGTCTCAGTTGTTTTCATTTTCCCAGACCCTGGAGATGTGCAAATACAACATCTCCAGTCTAATCTGTTTCCTCGATGCTTAGTCACAGTGGCTGCCATGGGATGGGAAGTCTGCGAAGAATTTTATTTGGATTATTTTTTCTACTGATGGTTCAGGAATGTGGTGTTTTAGAAAACAGGTGTTTAATTTATTTAGTGGCTTGATTCATGGAGAAATAAGAATCAGTTACTAGAAGCACAAAGCTTTAACTTCTCTTAGAAAACCCTTCACAGTTCGACTGCAGGGGCCTCTCGGCTTTTTCCTTGCTGCTCTCCCGTCTGCAGTGCCTGTACTGCAGTCTTCCTGGACTTCGCGAGCATCAGCACTCCTTATTTATCTTACTTGTCGCCTGCCTGTCTTTCTAGGCACTGTTTAAAGTTTATTTACTCAAGAGAAAAGATGGGTTAGGTCTCCCAATAAATGTTTCTGTAGTCTCTTGTCAAGCTCTCATTCGTACACTTTAGAAATTACTTTTTAAATATCTGTCTTCTCCTCCACATTTTAAATTCCTGTAAGGTAGAGATCTTGATTGTCATGTTCAGCACTGTACCTAGTACCAAGAATGGCTTCTGGCTAATAACAGTTGTTCAAACAATGTTCGTTCAGTGAAATCCTCCAATGGCAGATGCTACAGATCTTTACTACTCTGTGCTAAATCCTGTACTCAGCAGTGTTAAACAAAAATAAGAAGTGGTCTCTTATTCCTTAATCTCATAGCTTAAAATTAATTAAAAGACCTTTCTGGACATTTGTTGTTACAAAGCTTTTTACGTTAGGGAAATAGTTTGATAACGACTGTTCTGGGACAAGAGATCTATTTTAATATCCTAATGTAAGCCAGTTAAGTGCTTAAGATGCCCTTGCAAACAATTATAATGCAGTAAGGTAATCGTTTAATGGAAGAATTTTCAGAATTACATTGAGAATGTATAAAAGAACACCAAAGTCTACCTGATAGAGAAAAGGGCTACTGTTAAGGAAATTAGCCTTTAAACAGATACCTAAAAAATAGTAAGAATATACCAGACAGACAAGTGGGAAAATGGTGCTGCAGCATGTACGGAAGAATTGGACTCAGTGTTGCTGGAACATAAAGTCAAGCTGGGAAGTGGCAGGAATAAAGAAGGAGAGTGGGCAGGTATATTTATGCCATACGAAATTGAGAATGTACCTTGTCGATGACTGAGAGCCTCTGAAAAATTAGAACACATCTCCTCTACAAACTAGGTTGCAAAGACTGAGATTAGAGATCAAGAAATCACTAAGGAGACTGTTGCAATATGACATGGTCCAAACAAGAAATGAACAAAGGCAATGGAAGAAATGCAAAGAGAAAGATTTGAGAGAATCTTTAGTCCTTAGTGATTTGACCTGGGAAGTAAGGAAGAGGGAAGAATCTCAGATGATTCCCAGATGTTTTACTTGCACAACTGGGTGAGGGATGGCTCTATTCACTAAGTTAAGAAATAATGAGTGACTTTTTTAAGGAGGGACATGCTAAATCAGTTTGGGACCTGTAAGTATTGTCAAATGTTCAGAATCTGAGCTCCACAGAAATATCTGTCTGGGCTAGAGATTCAGAATTGCGGGTAATTTTTGAATTGGCATCACTGAAGTCGTGAGTCCGTGGGGAGAGTAAAAGATGGAGGACTGAGATGGGAGTCCCTGCGGAGCAGCCACAGAAGAAGGAATGGGGTGTCTTAGATACTGAGGGAGGAGGTCTTTTCTAGAAAGAGGAGGTGAATGTGTGAAAAGCTTCAGCAGGATTCATTCATAGGAAGACTAATAATGAAGATTAGAGTTGACACTTGAAGATCAGTGCCGCTGCTTTTAAGTGGAAAAGCCTCAGTGAGGTGGTGAGGCCTAAAGCTGGATTGCTTCCGGGTGAGGAGTGAATCAGGAAGAAGTAGACTTCTTTCCAGGAGTGGCTGGTGAAAAGAAGAGAGATTAGATGATACTTAAAGAGGTACATAAGAACTTTTTCTTTTCTTTTGGTTTGGGTTTAGATATGAAAAACTTGAGGATTCTTATATGCTGAAAGGAAAGAGCTAATGGCAGGAGTTTGACGATTGACTGAAGATGATCAATGGAGTGAAGTCCCTAAGGGAAGAGGGGAAGGGACTTGGAGCACTGATAGAGAAACCAAGTCTGATGGGAAGAGAGATGTGTTATTCTGGGTCAGAGCAGTTAGGGAAAGATGAAGGGAGTAGCAGTTGGAGATGCCACCTAATCATTAGTCCCCTTTCCAGTGATCAGTGCTCTGCCAAATATCTATCTCATTATTTCAAACTTGAACTACCATTGTAAGTTTCCCTGACCTCCCTACCCACAAAATCCATTTCATTCCTGCCAAAAAAGCAAAACACCATTTTTAGGATCACTTCCTTTAACCACCGTAGTGAATGTTGTTCCCTTTCTCAAAACTATTTCCTTTGAAAATTATTGTTCTCAACATATTGGCACTAAAGTTTTAGGTCTTTCTCCAGTTTCAGAAGCCTGTTCTAGATTAATATGGTTCCCCACTGTGTTCTCTCCCGTTCCAACTTAACAGAATCAAATATACTTCTAACAGACTCCTGACAGTTAGAAAGATGCCATTCTCTTTAAATCCTGCTCTTACAGGAGGATCCTTGTGGAATGAACCAGAAGTTGCAGTGTAGCTCATTTTTGAGAGGGGAAGATATCTAACTTAGTTTGTTGCTTTTATTTTTACTTTTCTCTCTCTCCTCTGCCACTCCCACACTGTCTCCTCATTTTCAGTATTGAAGAATTTAGGAATATTCATTTGCACTGTTTCACACTCATTAAGGTGTTTCATTGAGCTTATTGGAGAAGAAACGTTATGAAAACTTAGTAATAACAAATGAATAATGTAGTGATTTCACCAAAGTCATGACTTCAGAATATGATTTTTTTGTCTTAGCCAGTAATTTCTATTCTTTCCTCTTACTAGCAGTTCTATTTTAGAAAATTTAATTTCAGGCATACATTTGAGCGTTACCCTTTGTGTTTTCTTAAAGCATATTAAGTGGAGGTCAATTGAGACTTAATTTTGCTTGTGCCTTTAAAATAGCCTTTGTCTACAAGATGAGTAATAACTAAGTGTAAGTAACATCTATAACAGGATTTCTTTTTTGTGGTTTTTAATTACCTTATTATCTGTGTAGAAAAGAAGGCTTTATATACCATCGTTAGCCTTCCTATATTAATACTGTCCTCATGGTTTTAAGATGCTGTTTTGATTTATGAACCCATATCCTTTGGTATATTAACTTTAGTTTTAATTTTTGAATTTTTTTCCTGAGTTTTCTACAGTTTTCTATATTTGCTAATGGATTAAAAGTTTTAAAAAATTAAAAATGAAATTAAAATATTTTTATACTCATTGCTATTAAGTCTGTAGTAGGTTGAGAAAACGTATTTGTTTTCATTTTACTAGTAAATATGCCAAATGATCTTGAGACCATCCATTGTCATATATTTGTAATAACGTTAATTTTAAATATACTATACCAAATCACAAAGTAATGGGTTTACTATTATTTTGTTTTGGTTAAAACCAATAAAAAGAAACTACACACACACAGACATACACACAAACACTTTGTATTTATCTTGTGTAAGCAAGGAAAGAGGTGTGGAAGGGTACCACTAGCGGTTATTTTAAGTGGTTACTTCAAGGGTGTAGAGATGGGAGATTATCTTTTTCTTTCTATATCCTGCTCCTTTTTTCACTTTTGTGTATTAAAAATATAAAATGCAGGAAGCACAAACAAAAAAACCCAACTCTGATCCCTTCTATTAATTACTGTCCAAAGAAGTAATTTCCAATACTGCCTCTATGTGGATCTAGGAAAATTTGTTAAAAATCAGATCCCTGACTCTGAAACAGAACCTGCAGGAGTAATGAAAGTATTAGACTATTGGTTCTCAAACCTGGTAGATCAGAAGAACAACCTAAGAAGCTTTTAAAACATCTAGATTTTTGTCCCCTACGAACAGAGAATTTGTAGTCTGTAAATGGTTTATGGAACTTGCAGTTTTTTAAAAAGCTCCCATGGGGGTACCTCAGCTGCTTAAGCGTCTGCCTCTAGGGAGCCTCACGTTGCCTTGTGGTTCCCTGCTCAGCAGGGAGTCTGCTTCTCCCTGTCCCTCTACCCCTGCCCCGTACCCTCCTCCTGTGTGTATGTGCCTGCATTCTCTCTCTCTCTCAAAAAAAAAAAAAAAAAAAAAAAAAAAAAATCTTAAAAAAAAAAAAGCTCCCATGTGATTCCAGTGATCCACCAGGTTTGAGAACCACTCTGTGTAAGACACTGAGCTAGGTGCTACAGTTATTTTAAAGATTACTAAAATACAGTTTTTGCCCTCAAGGAATTTACAGTACAGTTGAGGATTGAGAACAGTGTAAAAAGGGGTGGGAAGGACTGATACATAGCAAATATATGTGCTTCTCAAATGGGAAGGGCTGATACATAGCAAATATATGTGCTTCTCAAAAGTGCAAAGTGCCTTAAGGTGTAAAGTCAGGGGGAAAAAAGGGTAAGAGTGTCAGCTGTTACCTTGATTAACTCTGTTATTTAACATTGTTTTGAAAGTTCTAATATAGTTAAACAAGAAAATGAAGTATAAATATTGTAAAGGAAGTGAGAAATACCATCTTGAGGAAATGTAAAATATTATGGACTAGCTAGAAAACCCAAGATAATCAGCTAACATTTATGAACATTATTAAAAGCTATGAACTGGCCAGTAAGATCAGTTACAAAATAAATTTTAAAATTGTTTCCTCTATACCAGCACAAAGAAATATGTTTTTAAAGATCTTATTTATAATAATATAGAGAAAGAAGATCTATAACTATACTTAGAAATTTGTATAATGAAGTAAACTATAGAACTTAAGGAAACTATAGAACTAACTGTACAAACTACAGAATCTAACTAAGGGACATAACAATTTAATAAATGGAGAAACATTTCATATTTGTGAATGGGAAGAGTTAACGTTTTAAAGTTATATATTTTCCTTCCCCCTCCAATTTTCTCTCTGTCATTCAGTACAATTTCAATTAAAATTTCAGGGTTTTTTTTTGTGTGTGTGTTTTTGTTTATTTTTTTGCCAAACCTAACAATGTATTTCTAATATTTACCTGGAAGAATAAACCAAACAGACTTCTGCCAAAAAAAAGAAAAAAAGAAAGAAAAGAAAGATGTGAGTTACTTGCATGACAATAATTAAAAGTGTAGTACTAATTCAAAAACTCAGAATATAATAAAAGTGGAATTTTTAATTAGTTGGAAGAGATATACACTAGTATCTGTTATTGAGTGTGTTGAATCTGGTGTTGGTACAGTCAGCTAAATGTGTGGAGAAAGTGAATTCCATATGGATTAAAGATTCAATGAAAGTAAAAAAATTAATAGGAAAATGTAGGTGAATATGTATGTAGTCTTGATGTGGGGAAGGCTTTTTACTTTTTTAATTTTTTTGTTCAGGGGAGAAGGCTTTTTAAATGTATGGTAATAAAGGGGCACCTGGGTGGCTCAGTCAGTTAGGCATCCGACTCTTGATCTCAGGGTCGTGAGTTCAAGCCCTGCATTAGGCTCCATGCAGGGTGTAGAGCCTACTTTAAAAAGAAAATAAAAAAGTGGGGCACCTAGGTGGCTCAGTTGGTTAAGTATCTGTCTTTGGCTCAGGTCATGATCCCAGGGTCCCAGGGATCAAGTCTGGCATCAGGCTCCCTGCTCAGCAGAGAGCCTGCTTTTCCCTCTACCCCTCCCCCCTGCTCGTGCACACGCGCTCTCTCTCTCTCAAATAAATAAATAAAATCTAAATTAAATAAATAAATAAAAATTTTAAAAATGTATGATAGTAAAGGCAGGAACCACTTTTTAAAAGGGCTTTGTTTGACTACGTAAAGATTTAAAATTTCTGCACAATAACAAAATAACCAACTAAATGAAAGGCAAGTAAGTTAGAAAGAAGCATTTGTAATATGGTGCCCATACCCTTACTATGAAAAGAGCTCTTAACAATTAATCATAAAAAGATTAACTCAGTATTGGTCCAGGAAGGAAGGAAACACATGTAAACTTAAACTTTCAGAAGAGCAGTTTGGCTACCTGTATCAAAAACTTGAGAATGTTTTTTATCCTTTTACCCACTGCTAGGAATGTAGTCTAATGAAATAGGCACCAAAGATAGTTTCGAGGGTATTTTGTCAGAAATTGTCACCACTCGCCATCTCTAGGGAGCTGCTCTCGTTTTCCTGGTCAAAGGTGGGGGCATCTCCATTCCAGGCAGCAGGATGGAGAAAAGGCTGAAAAAGGGCACACCCCATCTTTGGAGGAAGGTGCCCAGACACAGCCATGTAGTACTGGCTAGTACTTAGTCTTACGGCTACACCAAGCTGCAAGAGAGACTGGAAAATGTTATCTTCACTCTGGAATGGCCATGGGTCCAGCTCAAAATGTTATTCTGCGGAAGCAAGATAGAACAGGTATTGAGGGATAGCTCCCCCTCCTCTGCACTTTCATCTTCCATTTCTTCGTTTAGCCCTTCTTTTGAGGGCACTGACTCATTCTGTCTCTGTTTCCACAAACGATGTGTCTAGTCTGTAGATCAACTAGGTGAGTCCTTGACTACTTTCTCATACCTGGGAGCTACGTATCTGCCTGTAGTAGCTGTCACTGAATTCCGTCAGTGTGTCGTTCTTTGAGACATGATACATTCTTCCTACCCAAATATGGGAAATTAGTTGCAGTGCCTAGCAGATGAAATTATTGCTACTAAACATTACGAGCTGGTTTGCAACATTTGAAACCAACTCTAAATCTTCTATTCTTCCTTTCCACTCCTTCCCCACCCTACCCAAGTAACTGAGAAACACAGGCAGCTTTGCACTGCATTGTTTAGAAGTTGTGAACATAGAGGGAGCAGTCCTTGTACCATTTTCTGTCCTTTAATACGTTGGAGACTCTGTATAAGTTTGTATCTGAATCCTACCCATGAGGATCTTTCTAATTTAAAAAGGAAAGAAGCATATGTGTGCCTTATATGATAGGGAAATATTTTTCAGTATTTTATCTCAATAAAACTACACTTTTGCCATCCACTCTATCTGTATACATCCTGTGATGAAGCCCTGATGGTTCCTGGCTTTTCTTCAGTATTTCAGAGCTGTCACTCAGTAACTGGCCCGTGCCAGGGAAGAGAAATGGGAGACGGGAGGAGAGGGAGAGAGAGACAGGAGCACTGCCATATTTTTTCAGTTTTGTAACTTTTCTTCTCAGGTAATTCCATGATAGCTTAATGTATATAGAGAAACTTTAGTTTTCTTAGTTATACCAAATGTTGAGCCAATTCTCCATCATAGCTATTAGCTATTACATTCCATGGGAAGCGTGAAGGATGATAGATATCCCATTTTCTAATGAGGACACAGATTACATAAATTAAGTACCTTTGCTCGTGACCACACACCTACTAAATGTTGAAGCTGGAGTCCATATCCAGATCTTCCTAATCTCAGGGCCTGCTCCCCAATCCCAGCGATACACTGAATGTGTGGTAATGGAGACACCAGCACTGTCTTCACGTATGTGAGTGATGGTCATACAGCCACGGGATTGTGAGTGTTCTGTGTAGCTTCTGAGGGGGCCACTGGTTAGAAATGAAGGTACATTTTAACCATGAGTTAGAGGAGGGGTTTTACAACAAATTAGACTTACCACAGAAATGGAGTGAGGATGCGTTTTAGAATAATGATCATCCATCACAAAATATTCAGAGGGGTTTTGAAGGAGACAGAGTAAAGTAGGAGAAAGTACTGGACTTGCAGCCCGGAGACAGCAGTTCTCATCTTACCTCTGCTTATGATGTGCTTGAATTGTCTCACTTGGGTCTCTGAACTTCCGTTACCTAGGGAATTCAGGGAAGGAGCTGGACTCAGTCACCTCAAAGTGACTTGCATGTTATGTGTGCTCATTAAGTATTTGTCAAATGAATGTCACAGCAGCGGCTCCTGTCCTCCTACTGCCAGAGGCGCATCCTTGATCTTCTCGGCTGAAAGTACGCTCTCCCTCCTTTCTGCTGGTATCTTACTTCCCTGTGCCGCTCATGAAATGTAGCACTTTCTACCTTATAGTGAACTTACTTGTGAGACTCTGAGCGACAAGATCTGTATCCTCTGTGCTCCTGTATCCTCCACTGTGTAAGAAGGAGGCATTCCGTAAATACTCATCCAGTAAGTTAGATAAAATTACCTGAGACGTGAAAGAATTGACACCATCTTTGCAACCATGTCTTTCTCTTCCTTTCCTGAGAAAAAGGTATTTGGGCTCCTATCAGCAGTAGACAAATGCATGCAAACAGTCTAAACAGAAGTCTTTGTATTTGTGGCCTGAAGTTAAATTAAAACGTGTTCGGATGGGGCACTGACAGTTGATAGCCACCTCAACTCAGCTTCACCTACTGAAAAAAAATCGGAACTGCCACCTGAAACTCAGATTTTTTCATTTGAGTTTTGCTGCCTTGACATTGTAGCACACTGGGAATCTAAATATTGTTTTCTTTCAAGTATTGTTAACTGAGAAGATATTTGCCTAAGATTCCATCATATTCCTCTCATCTTTCTCCCTTCCCCGCCCCCCAGCTCCATCTTTATTTCTACTATTTTGTCCTGACATGCCTTTCACCCTCTAAAATTCAAATGGCACAGTGTCCTGGGGGTTTGCACTATAATATATACGGTGAAGTGGAGAACCAAGTGGTAAAGTGGAGGACCTGGTAATTCAAGGGAAGATTAAAACACCTCAGAGTTGTGAGTAGCCTGCTTCAGCTGTCTCCTCTATGAGAACTTCCTTGAATCCCTTCACCATTTTTACCCAGTCTTTAAGCCCTTTACATAGTCTGTCTCCTCTGTGTTTATATATGTTTCCCCAACCAGATTATGGGCTGCATTTTATTCGTCTTTGCTATTATATGGTGTTGAAAAATAACTGGATGTGATTTATCTAGACAACTTCCTGTGTTTTTCTGATAGTTTTTCACACAGGCAGGTACATTATTCCTATTTTATAGATAAGGAAGCTATGGCTTAAGAGTCAAACCTGCCCGATGCCAGAAAACAAGTAATTAGAGGAGGCCAAATTCAAATGTAGGGCTTCCTGGACCCCAGGCTCTTTACCTTTTTCATTTTGCCTCCAAAAAGTGTCTTTCACTCTTTTCCTTTCTTCCGTTTTCCACTACTGTCCTTAGTCTGCTCTTCATTACCTCTTCCTCAGAGCTTTGCCATGGTCCCCTATTCTGTCTCCCCATCTGTGTCTTCTTTCCCATTCCTCTTCATGCAGTGTTATTTTGGTCATCTCATTTCCGTTGAGATATCTGTGATGGCTCCTCACTTCTATAGGACAAAGGCTGAGCTTGATAATGTAACTACTCTGCTCCATGGATCTGCCCCCATTACCTCTCTAGCCTTATATCCCACTCCTGCTTTCTCTGTGCCCCTGAGCTCTAGCCTCGCCTGCCACCTCGCTGTCTTCCGCCATGCACGTGGGAACATCCAACTTCTTTGTCTTTACCTGTGCCTTTCTGTGTGATTCGGGAGTACCCTTCATCTCTGTTTTGCTAGCTGAAATTTCACCCAGCTTAAACCTGGGCCTTCTGTTAAACATTATCCAGTTCCCCCAGTTGGAATTAATCTCTTTCAGTGTGTGCTGCTTTTGTATTGTATGGATTTGTGATTATGTATACCCCCGTTAATGCATTGGAAGCCCTTTGAGAGTAGGGACTAGAACTTCAGCTGACTATATTCGAGAGCTTCATACGTTAATTTGTCCATAAAACATACTCCATAAAATTTTGGATGGCTAAAGTGAATCTGACTTCCAGGGCAACAATAATGGTTCTATGTAAAAGTCAAATTGACTGGTTGAATATGGGTAGTTTCTTGGCCTACCACTAAAGCATTGGATTTTTAATAAAAATCTTCCAGATAAATCAAATGACTAGGTTTGCTTTTGTCAAGAATGAAAAAAAAAAAACCCAAAGAGATTTATTTTATTCTTCAGTATTTAGTATGCTATAAATCTTAAATTTTTAAAGCTTTTATTTTCCATTATATAAAGTATTTTTAAATGAATCATTATTTGAAAATCTAGTTTCACTTATTTTCTTTATATTTACTTTGAAAAAAGAACAATAAAATACGGTGCAATAGTTCACTCACATGGAAGTACATATATTGGCATAAAAAGCTCATGAACTTGCATTTTTATATTCTAATTTAATGTGGACCGTTCGCTTCTTTACCCAGCTGTTATCTTCTCTTTAAGACTAATCTTAGGTGCACCTCCTCTAAGAAAGCCCCCCAGCCCAGCTCATATTAGTAGCACCTGCGGTTGCTTTTTTCCCTCTGGCAATTACCATGCACGACCTAGCACTGTTCCTAAAACTTAGTAGACATTCAATAAGGTTTGTAGAATGAACGAACGAACAATTGAAAGAACTTTGCAATTGAGAGAAAGAGAGAGAGAATCTGTCTGCCTCCACTAAAAGCAAAGTGGCAGATTTGTATATATAGATACAGAAGATTGTTCATGATATTACTCTCTAGTGCAATAAAAACAAGCTATAAGACAGAAAAATGATTCTGTTTTTGTAAAAATATTCATGTGTGTGTATGTTAGGGAAAAGACTGGAAGTTATACAACAAATCACAGTTTTCCTTAATGAGTTGAGTGGTTAGGAATGGAGAGTCAGAAGTGGACTTTCACTATTTATTTCATTTTTGTATTGATATTATTCGAATGTTTTCATTAAATGTGTACTACTTTTGTAATTTTTAAGTGGACAGTAAAATAAAATGTTAGTGCCTCTGCTCATAGTATTAAATGATACTTTCATATCAAACTGAACTATTTTTAAAGACAAAATTTGGTACTCACTTTCAGTTTTTGGAGAAGGGAATTCTCTTCTCTCCTCTCCTCCCTTCTCCTCTCCTCCCCTCCCCTTCTCTTTTCTTTTCTTTTTTTCTTTTTCATTTCTTTTCTCTTTTGAGAGAGAGACAGCACGCATTTGTGGGGGGTGGGGGCAGAGGGAGGAGGAGAGAGAGAATTTCAGCATGGAGCCTGACATGGGGCTCGATCTCATGACCCTGAGAACATGACCTAAGCTGAAATCAAGAGTCGGACACTTAACCGACTTAGTCACCCAGGCGCCCAGAAGGGAATTATTTTCTTTGTGTAAATATTTCTTGGTCCTTTGAAAACTTGTGGGACTTAGACTAAAGTGGGCTGCATTAAGTTTTTAAGCCATAGTGGCACTTGTGTTGGGAAACTAACTCTTCCCATTCAGTCTTACCCCCTCAAGTCCAGATCAGTCTTACCCCCTCAAGTCCAGATCAGCAGCTTTTAAAAGGTATTAAGAAACTAATATTCACTGAACAGAAATGGCAATCTTAGTTTTTTTGGAACTGTCTTACCCTCTGTTTTCCAAACACACTCCTGGGTTCTTTTGGATAACTCAATTTTCATGCCACCAAGTAGTTTTTCCTAATGGCAATGGTAAATCTTTCTTCTGAGCCCCAGGCCCAAATTGAAAGTACCAGTTAAAGATACCCAAGATAATTCACCACACCCTAAATTAAATTGGTTATCCCACACCTTACTTCCTTATCTTTTTTATGAACCAGGAAAATGGTCTTACTAAAATAAGTTTTGTTGAGACTTCAGAGGCTTGGTTATTTTAAGGTCATTCCTAAGATTTTTTCACATGGTCCAGCTGCCAGACAGATTGTACATCAATTTCCTGCACCATTTGGCAGGCCTATGCATTCACCGCCTTAAAAACAATTTGAATTTATTGATTTTGAAATTTGTGATTGCTTTCTAAAGTTTTTCCCCCATCTAAATTTACTTTGGAAAAAACTATCCACAACAGAACACATTGGCCCATTTTTGTGCCAAGACTTTCAGGGAAATATTTCATATGATTAATATTGTGTGGCTAATCTGGTGTAAAAAATCAATTTTATCCATTTTAACTTATGAGAGCATGACCATCCTGTGTGAACTATTTAAAGAGCCTGTGACTTCTCTAATCCAAATTTAAGTGTTTGTTACTGACTTCATTTATATTTGTTATATTAATCACTGTCGATTAATATTGGGCCACATTTTTTTTAAGAGTTGAAGCATATTTTGTTAGCAGATCCAAGTCTTTTCTTTCCAGAGCAGTACCCTAACCTTGCCTGGGGCAAGCTGAAATTAGTGGACTCTGGTCTTGGCTCAGTGAAATACATAGTTCATGGTACCAGGCTATTTTAATGGGTCTGGATTCAGTTAGAAGCCTTCCATTCCTCCTTATCTGTCTGTTCCTTTACCCATTTGTCCTGAAAGATTGGTGTACTCTCTTTTATTAATAGTCAGGAGAGAAACAACATAATAAAATCTGTTTGATGATTTCATTCCATCAAACGCAAACTTTTTTACAAAACATTGGGCCATTTGTTACTTGGTGAGTGCATTATTCTGAAAGCTTTAATGTAAACACTTTAGGGAATCAAGAATAGCTATTTGTAATGCTTGTACAACAGTCTATTATCCTTAGAGTTACAGCACCTCACAAATAACATAACTTCCACCCAGGGAGTAATTGACTCACCATGGAGGTCTGGCTCCCTTGTCTCGTTAAATCTTCTAGAATTGCTGAGAGGTGGCTAGCAATTATTCTTCTCTGTTTGACATGTGTGGAGAGTTAGGCACTAAGCATTTAGAGGTCATGCACAGAGCTTCTAAGGAGGTGCTGTTTGAGTGTTGGTCATTGTATCACTGCTAAGCAAACGTTGAGACTTAACTCCTGAGGGCCATCTTGTAAGGGGATGTAGCGACCTACCCCTTCTAAGTGTTGCCAATCCCTGCCCTCATTTACAAATTGTTATATTTTATTGTGTATTTCATTTTGATCTTTGTGTCGTTTCCTCACAGTCTTTATAAAAACATCTGAGCTGTCTCTTATTTGTCATTCTTATTTAAAATTTAGATGAAGAACATTTTAAAAGAGCAATGTAAAATTGCTTTGAGAACATTTAGATTTGACCTTAATTGCTATTGGGATTCAAAACTCTGATTTATTTCTATTCAGGGAGAAATGATGTTTTAAAAGTGCATAACTGATCTGAAAGAATGCTATCTTATTTTATCTGCAAGATTTGCATGTCAGAAACCCACCTGCGGGGTGTTTTCTTTTCGAGCTCCTTGGGAAGGTGAATGCTGTAGAAGTGACTTTAGGATATGTTTACATTTATTTTGAAGTGTGGAGATGGGGCAGGCAGGAAAAACCTTGAATTTGAATTCCTTCATGACCTCGTCAGTTAATCTTTGATGCCAGCTCAAGGGAATTATAAGAAAAGTGTGGAACTAGCTTCAGTTGAGTAAATATTACACTTCAAGGACTTTTGTATTTTTTAGTATGGAAGGGCTAGCTGACAAATACAAAGGATATCTGATTTTCAAAACTTAATTCCATTATTTTAAAAAATGTCAAGTGTATTCGCACGAATAATTCTTCCAGATGAGGTTCCCTTCCTTTCTCAAACCAACAGAGACGGGGACTTGAGCCTTAGTAATTGATAAGTAGACAATATTTACTCTCTACCCTTATTTGTTTTCCTGCCTTTGAAGGAGACGGGTAGTTAAAAGAAGTTCTTTATGTGTTTTCCACTCATGGTGGGTTACATTTGGCAACAGCCAATTGATCTCTTGATTTTTCTCTCTACTTCTATTCCACATTTTGTCCTTCTTTCTGGAGCCAGATTGATTCATTTTTAAATGCACATCAAATTAGATGACGTTCTTTCTTACGACACACTAGAACCTTTCTGTCATAAAGTAAAATCTGAGGTCTTTACTGGGGCCCGTCGGTTCCATTCGTGTTCTGGCACCCAGCCATCTCTGGCCTCATTTCCTACAGCTCTTTGCGCTTTGACTGAGCTGGTCTTCTTGTTGGTCTTCAAGTAAAGTCAGGTTCTCTCCTTCCCTGAGGCCTGTGCTTTGGCTGGTGCTGCCAGGAATGCTCTTCTTCTCACAGATACTCCCTCCCTTTATTTTAGGTAACTTTATAGTCATTCTGTTCCCTTACCTCACTTTGTTTTCTTTCTTAATTCGTGCTTATCACTGCCCAACAACATCTTGCGTATGTTTGCTTATTGTCTCTTCTTCACTGGAATGGGGACTAGGACTTCTGCTAGTTTGTCCACTACTACAGTTGTCACTTAGTAGCTTTCAGGGAATATTTGTTTAATGAATGCATGGTAGCTATCTGGGTTAAGAACTACATGTCGGGGGGGCGTCTGGGGGGCACAGTCGTTAAGCGTCTGCCTTTGGCTCAGGGCGTGATCCCAGCATTCTGGGATCAAGCCCCACATCAGGCTTCTCCTCTATGAGCCTGCTTCTTCCTCTCCCACTCCCCCTGCTTGTGTTCCCTCTCTTGCTGGCTGTCTCTATCTTTGTCAAATAAATAAATAAAATCTTAAAAAAAATAATAATAAGATCTTATTTATTAAAAAAAAAAAAAAAGAACTACATGTCGGGGTGCCTGGGTGGCTCAGTTGTTAAGCGTCTGCCTTTGGCTCAGGGCGTGATCCCTGCGTTCTGGGATCGAGCCCCACATCAGTCTTCTCCGCTAGGAGCCTGCTTCTTCCTCTCCCACTCCCCCTGCTTGTGTTCCCTCCCTTGCTGGCTGTCTCTCTCTGTAAATAAATAAATAAAATCTTAAAAAAAAAAAAAGAACTACACGTAAGACTCCTAGACTTTATAATCTTGAGACAGAAAAATTGTAACATAAATTCTGGCAGTATTTATCCATGTGGATTTTCTAGCAGTGGTTGATATATATCAAAATCATGTGAGGGTTTTTTTTCTACAGAATATATAGCCAGTACCCTGCCATTCTCCTCTCCCCAACAAGAATATATCAAGAGGCACCAGGCTCAGTCAGTTACGTGTCTGACTCTTGGTTTTGGCTCAAGTCATGATCTCAGGGTTGTAAGATGAAGCCCTGTGTCAGACTCTGCAAAGGACGTGGAGCCTGCTTAAGATTCTCTCTCCCCCTTCCCCCCTGCCCTGCCCCATCCCTCTCTTAAAGAAAAAAAAAATAATAATATATAAAAATATGGAGGAAAGACGAGGGAAGGTATTTGGAATAAAGTTCTTCCAACTAATTTTCCTTCAACATTTTTTCGTTGTGGAACCTTTTTTAAAGCTGAAAAAATAGGGGCGCCTGGGTGGCACAGCGGTTAAGCGTCTGCCTTTGGCTCAGGGCGTGATCCTGGCATTATGGGATCGAGCCCCACATCAGGCTCCTCTGCTATGAGCCTGCTTCTTCCTCTCCCACTCCCCCTGCTTGTGTTCCCTCTCTCTCTGGCTGTTTCTATCTCTGTCGAATAAATAAATAAAATCTTTAAAAAAATAAAATAAAGCTGAAAAAATAGTATAGTGAACATACACTAACCACTTAGATTCAACAAATATTAGCATTTTTTTCATATTTGCTTTATTTGTGTGCATGTGTGTATATGTGTTTTCCCCAGCCAGTTGTGATCCAAGAGCATAGCCTGAATCTTTCTCCCAAATAGAGAATTTCTGACTCTGTTGGATTTCACTGAGCAAGTGGAGAGACAGTAGTGGAAAGCATACTAAGGTTGGATTTGTCTGGGTGGCCTCTGCAGTAATTATGATGTCAAGATTGTTAAAGAGAGACATTGTCATCTAGAATATCTGATATGGTTTGAATTCAGTGCCATGATATGAATTCATGGTATGAAAAGGCTTTTTGCTTGATCTTGGTTAATGTTCTTTTTCTGTTTTTCTTTTTTCTTTTTTTCTTTTTTTAAATTATATTGTATCAGCTAGGCAGGTGATACAGTTTTTTCCCCTGATACTAATATAGTCACTGCAGCCTTCTTGCATTTCCTGTTTGCATGCTGTTTCTTTTTATGTCCTTTTACTTTAACCTATCTTTGCCTTTATATTTAAAGTGAAGTGTTTCCCCCCTCCCCAGAACATTTAAAATGTTCCACTTGTCTTCTGGTCTCCATATTTTCTAAGGAGAGGTCTATGATGATTTAAATTGTTATATACAAGGGATTAATATATCACCTGTACATATCATTTTTCTCTGTCTACTTTTAAGATTTTTTTCTTTATTTTTGTTTTTCAATGAACTTAGGCATAAATATTTGTGATCAGTGTTGTTTTAATCCTCTTTACAGTTCATGAGTTTCTTAAATCTGTAAATTTACATCTGTTGCTAAAACTGGGAATGTATTGTTATTATTTCTTTTTTTTTTAAAGGTTTATTTATTTATTTATTTGAGAGAGACACAGAGCAGGGGGAGGGGCACAGGGAAAGAATATCAAGCAGACTTCCTGCTG